>NC_134405.1:217652614-218023448 GCF_038048845.1 Mixophyes fleayi
ATCAACTCAGCAGCCTATTATGAACATTTTAAGGAGAAAAAAATGCAGGTGGCCCAGTGACCCAGCCCAAGGTAGCCTACTATGGAGCGGGCCCATCGGGCAGATGCCCCACTGCTCCGCCCAGCATGCCCCTGTTATTCACCCTCATCTACAAAGTCCTCAACACCCCTCCTTCATATATCCCAAACTTCATCTCAAAATACAATACCTTACACACTCTTAGATCTGCCTCGAACCTTCTGTCTGATTATCACCTATCACTCTCTCATACAAGACTTTTTGTGGGCCGCTACTCACCTTTGAATTTCCCTACCATGCCCAATCTGACTCTTTCACAGCCTTCTAATCTTTACATTTTCTATGAAAACCACACTCTTTACTAGAGCCTACCTTACTCTCATCTTTACTAAACAAGCTGGTACACCCTAGCCTAGCTACTGAACAAACCACCTTTTTACAGCTCTGCCCTCTCACACTAGGCTTTAAGCCTGCACATCCTAGTGGCCCTCCCTATTCTTTGTTTTCATGTCTGCATTTACTTTTTCTATATGTATCTGTTTTATGTATTCTGTTTTCCCCAGTGTCCATCGTGGCACGGCACTTTAGCGCTATATCAATCAATGACAATATTAAAAATAATAATAATATTTTAATTTTTAATACATTTACTTTTGTATATATTATTTTTTTATATTACCAAAACTCATGGACTCATTTAGAATCATACAGTGCAGCACTAACAAACACATAAGATATTTTGGCCTGGTCCACATGTCAAAATTGCCAAAAACAACATTGCAATGCATATAAATATTGAAATGAGCTTAAAAAGCAGTTCAGACTACACTATTTTGCTTTGTTTAACCTGTTACCATGAAAAACACATCAGTGCTAACCATTACTCTCAGGGGCATATATATTATTAACTGCATTTTCAACATGATTCATTTCAGTCCTTATAGGAAAGACAAGGATTGAAACATTGTGACTATTTATTAAAAATCTTCACTAGGAACAGCAGTAACAAAAAACTGCTGTTCCTGCGAAGACCTGTCTCCTATGTCCTCTATGGACACTAATGCAAAGTGGCCACCTTTGCAATAGTGACTGGAAGGTAGAGCAGGTAAGTTGTGGTGAGGGATCCGAAGATGTCTCTACTGCAATGCTCTCCCCATAGTCTTCAATGTGGATTTTTGGAACTTGTTAAATTGTGCAAAATAGACATCTATGGGGATTGCTTTGGAGGATAAAGAAAAAGGCAAAGCAGCAGTTATCTATGATATCTGCTGCGATGTCTTATTAATAAATTTGAAATTTACTTAAAGATGTGGCTGTCCCCTGAAAACTACCATTTTCAGGGGATTTTAATGTAAAAGCAGACTGATAAATAGGCCCAGTAGTGAGGTGCCACTCACACATTCTATGTGTAAAAGACCCAAGCACACAGTTGAGCACAAGTTAAAAGTTTATTTAAAATATAATAAGACATGTTACAAACCTGGGCCTTACATCGGAATATTGTGCCAACCCGGTCTGTCATCAGTGGGACAATTGAACAACCGCAGCACACTCTATATTAAATGCCTCCCTTAGCCAGATCTGTTTTTGCTGTGGTGTCCAGGACTCTGCTTGTTTGCTAACTATTGTTTAAGCACCTCTTCAACTCAGACTGGATGGCACGGACATAGCAGGTGGGAGACCACTGATGTCATGCGCTACCTCCACCCCTTTTACCACCCAAACTCTTCACACTAACAATCACAAGGGGACAATGAACGGGCGGTTGACCCAGGGAGGGGGCCAGAATCAGGTGTCTTTTGATAAGGGACAAAAAGGGATGCCTGGGGAGGTGAGAGGGTTGTCTGAGAATCTTGAGAGAGCAAGGACTGATTGAGAGTAACCATATTCTCTCAGGGCCAGAAAGTATTGCTGTAACACGAGCTTCTTCAGACAGTGTGGAGTGACCTCTAGGACCGATTCTGTCACCACTTTATCGGGAGACATTTGTAGATTCTGGGGAATTAGTGAGCCTGCATTGGCAGGGAGACTAATACTCAGGGTCCCACCAAGCTGGTGGAGAGTTGGCCGAATGGCCGGGATCCTCAAGGTACATGGACCTACCTACAGACCAGAACCCCTGGCCCACTTGGACTATCTTCTGTGGATTATTATTGTTGGGACTTTGTGCCTACTAGGACTCTGTGCTGGGGAGTTAACCTGCTGGGGACTTTGTTGGGGAATTTATTTCTACTGGTGATTGCCTGACACTTGTTAATTTTGGTGGGGGAAAATGTTTCTCCTTGGGGAGCACTGTTGTATTTTACTAAGTGTGTGCACTTTGTTTAAATAAAAGTGGTTATTATCTCTTTCTTGTCTCCTTACCTGTGTGACCTGTGAACCTTGAGTACCAGGTATCTAGTGAGCTTCTGTTCCAACCCTGGTGTCCTCACAATACATTATGACAATTAATAAAGGCAGCTCCAATGCCAATTTCTTCCCTGATTAATAGTGTCACGAACACGCTCCCAGCTGCCGTGACATTGGGGTGTTTGCTGTATGAGGTCACACATGATTTCAGCCCGCAGCCTCTCTCTACCTATCACACAGGTTATAGACATACGGAATCGCCCCCAACACAGCGCTCTCACACCCCCAGACACTTCAGGTTTTGTCACCACCTATTGAGTACGGGCAATAGGACCCCAATATACTGTCCCACACTCGCACACAGGCTTCTAGTTCCACAAACTAGCAAGACCCACACTAGCACACACAGGGTTAAATCTTCACACCTCCTGACTGTTACACAAATGTAAATCAAGCACACACAGCTTGTTAATCAAATGTATCAACAAATCACACACTGGCATTCCAAGGGTTAACTTGGTCGAGCAATCTGTCTCTTCTAATAGGCTAATGGATTCGTTAGAGTATCAAAGACGCAACTTATTAAATTATAGATTTAATATACAAAAATACAGGGCATACAGATAAAAAATAATGAATAACAATTAATACATTGACATAACAAGCACAAACAGTTTAAAATAAAAAGGGTTTAAGCAAACTCAAATGGGCTGGTCTTTACAGGGGCAGTGTTTAATGCTAATAGGGAAACAGGCACAACCCTGGTGTGATTTCTGCTCCTCAGTATGGAGTGACTCCCAGATTTCCCAAAATATAAACTATGACAACATTTTCCTTTGAAGGTCATATTTCTGTATACCTGTATAGGCTTTCACATGCTGCCTACCAGGATCTCCAGCTGTGATCGGCCCCACAAAGTCTATTCAAGTGTCTAAAACTAACAGTAAGAGATCCTTGAAGCTGCTAAAGGTGGCAGGCTTATCTTCTCACACTGGGATGTGCAAAGCCATCAAACACATTTACATCAGACTCTCTGGGGCATATTCAATTGTTGGCATTATAGCCCAAAAACTCGCGGCGCGCGCACTATTACCGTCATTACAGTAATAGTGCGCGTAAATACCGGTATTACAGTACTTTTCTCGCTGGATTTTAGCTGAAATCCGGCTTACTATTACCGTAATACCGGTAATAGTTTTTCCGCGGCTGAAAACGCTGAGAATTGAATATGCCCCTCTGTCTTTAAATTTTACACTTTAAACTTATCAATGGATTCATTTGATATAGCCTATTTATACTGCAGTTATGAATTATCCCTTATAAATAACTGCAAGCTCTCTATGTTCACGGCAAATAGTGAAAGGAGAGTCCACAACAGTACATTTAAAGAGAACATGAAAAGTTAAATGATACAGTGAGGAGTATTCAGAAATATGTAGAGCTTTCACTTTATTTTTGCACCTTTGCACTCCATTCCCAGGGAAAGTACAGCACATAAGGTACTCAGGGCCTCATTTAGAGTTAATGTCAGTTAGAAATTACAATTTTCAATTGGCAAAACCATGTTACGGTGTGTGAGGCAATATCTGTTTTTACAAGACCTGAGTCCTCATGACAGTCTTTAAAGTAAGTATCTGCCGATTTTGAGCACATTGTATGTAAAATCACTCTGCACATGCCTGGGCACTACATTTGCGGATGCAATAGACACTTACTACAGCCTACGATTTCGGGGAGTAAACAGTGTTTGGCCATAGTCAGTTTACAGTGATAGTATGCTTAGCTCAAGCGCACGCAGCCACATCCCAATCAAGCACTGGCCGTCTCAAAGTTACTTGTTTTTCTGCCGTGTCTCTTGCATCTCTATAGGGCTAGTCTAAGTCCTAGTGATGTCAGTATTGTATGCATGCTATAACATGTGTCTGCGAACAGGATAAACTGTAAATATGTCTGTTATGTACAGTAGACATTAAGGACGGCCTAATATATATATATGTTTTCAAGGGGGTGGAAATATAAGAAGAAACCTCTTTTTCTTAAATTTGATTTATAATCATAAATGACTATATTATTGAAAGGTAACATTAAGTGCTTAATATTTTTTTTTTGTGCGTACTTTTGAGATTTTATATTCCACATAGGTATTGCACATATCCTACAGTGTCTGGGCTAGTAAAACTACACCCGTAGTCAACACCACACGAAACTTTAGATCTATTCCTTTTTTACTTTGGGAGAATGGAGAGCCTATTTACATGTGGTTTATAACAAATGCACGATGCACTCAATATGTGTGCCTTTATGACTCAGGCCCACATTGCTAAAATATATGGCCATTATTTGCGTGTTACATGCAAAATCAGACAGTGGTGTGTGCCACAGCAGTAACGCCACAGGGCAGCACCTGCCCTGGTTCCGGACAGAGCTCCTCGACAATTAAAATTCTCTGCTTCCTTCTGTATATATCCACGTGTTGCCAAAATTACAAACCATATGTAACAATGCAAGACTAGCTCCACTTAGAACTCCCATTGCAAATTTGGTCTTAGCGGTCATATTTATAATCAGGTATTTGCACCACAGAAAAAGGAAATCATTTAGAGTCACACGCAAAGTCCGTTTTAGGCGCATCCAACAAAAAAACACTACCACGCATGTGCAGCAAGCTCCAAATCCGCCTGCATCTGGGACGTAGTTAACACTTGCGACAGCTTGCGACTCACTACGAGAGAATGGGAGGAACGCGGAATTGTGAAGGTATGACCAGGTAAATACATCCTAGTCGCAGTGAGGCGCAGACGCAACACACGTCAAAACAGGGCTAAAGCTGTGCGGCAGGAATTAGGTGGCACAAGCAGTTAGCTAGCTGCAGGAACTGCTCGCAGCTCGATAGGGTATTAAGACTGGGACACAACTGGGGATGCTTATCACTCGTAATACCCTACCAAGCTGCGGCACACTCCCACTTATACACTTCTTAAATGGACTTTACGTCCGACTTTAAATGCGGCCCAAAATGGTCAATTAATTTTATTTTTTAAGAAATTAACCCACACCCACCTCCCAGGGGTGTGGGAATAGTCTTAGTGCTAACCAGCAAGGGGCTGTTAAACCTAGAAGGAGAAGCACATTTTCTCATACTTGCCAACTCCCGGAAACAAGTTTCCGGGAGGGGGGCGTGACTGGAGGGGGCAGGAGGGGGCGGGGCGAGGCCAACCGCGTCATTTTGGCCCGTGGGGCGGGGCAAAAATGACACGATTGGCCGCGCCCCGCCCCCTCCCACCCTCCAAAATGGCGTGAATCACATTTGACGCGATTCTCTGTGAAACCTGGGATGCGGGAGAAATGCCAACTCGCCCGGGAGCCCGGGAGACTGACCCGAATTTCGGGAGTCTCCCGGACTTTCCGGGAGAGTTGGCAAGTATGCATTTTCTTTGCATTCCCAATATCCCTTTGGAATCCAGCTCTGTGCTAGCAGCCTAGGGCTGGATTGGCACTATGGCAGAGGGACCCCACGCTATAGGTTTCCCTGCTATAGTGCAACTAGCCCTGGTTGGTATAGCCTAGTGCTGCTGATACTTGTAAATTTGGGAGGACCCTATGCTCTTCATTTGCCAGTACCAGTCTAGGCTGGCAACCACTAGCGCTGGTTATGCTTTTTTGGGGGAACACGTTTTTTAAATGTGTTTTTCATGTTATGCTTCAAGGATATTGTACAAAAATATATGCATTTTGATACAATACCAAGTCAACAAGTATCTTAAGGCACGTGCAGCTCAGAATACATAGTAAACTATGGGACACAAGTTACACTTACATTGTAAGTGTAACTTGTGCACAATTGTACATAAAGACCTAAATGAGGGAGCTCTGATGCCACCTGCCAGCAGCAACTGTTTTATTGTTTTATATCCCATCAGGTTACGTTAACATTGATTTGTTTTTGCTACTATCCATTAAATACAATAAAATCACATGTTGATAGATGATGTATTTCATGTTCGTTTAAACATTTAACATTAGATGCAAGTAGACAGCAAAATAAATAAAACATTTAATTTAGACAATATGTCCAATTTTATTTTCTTTGCTTTGTCCTTAAAACCATCTTACACAGCAAGTAGACACATGATTTTGGTTTACACATAACGGGCCTCATGAAGAGTTGGATGTATGCATGTGTTTTTTTGTGTGTGTGCATAAAACACATTTTTCCTTACTGCAAATGAGTACTAAAGATGCATATGCATAAATTCATAGATTCAGTGACTCGCTCAGATGTCATGTGAAGGTCCCTCTGGTGGCCTCGTCTGCAACCACATGCAGTCCTTCTTGGCCTTGCTAGCTATTAGGTATGGGCAAATGAGACCAGAGGGCCCCCCTTGAATACACCTGTATACAACACAGTTCAGTACATGGATAAGGATGCAAGTGTACTGCATGATGCGGTGCATATAGTGCTGGGTGCCAGGCCATCTCAATTCAAATGCAGAAAAATCAACTTTATTGCAATTTGTCTTCCCCAGCACAATTATCATAATGGTTGCAATGATATATAAATTCTCAAACACCAACATTTCTCACTGCCTTTTCCCTGTGGAGCCAATAGCAGCCTACTTTGGTAAATGTTACTTTTGGGGTACCCATGAAGGTGGGATCCCCCTTGCTTATTCCTTACTCTGAGTCTTCAACTGTTCGGACTCTCCCATCCTCTCACAAGCAACTGGCCCTCGTGACAGTCACCACATACTCACTCCCAAAACATTGTGCACCCCAAGCTCTGGTGAGTACCCTTCTGCTGACTCCTGATAATTAGTCTGAACAATAAACTCATGCCCTTGTGGCTTCCACCACATTACTTTTGCTAAGCAACTAGGACCACCCTCCTACTGCCCAGGTCTTGGCTTCCAAAATAGTTACTCCACTCCCAAATGTGGAGAAACCAGTCTCATGGGGTCACTTCTCTGTTGACGCAACTGCATGTGTCCCCAGCGCCATCCAATATTTATGATGCACTAGCCTCTCTACTCTAAAACATCTCACCAGCTGTCACCAGGGTGCTAAAGGCGTTACACTTACTACTCCTAACTCTTGACGTAGAATGGGGAGAGGGAAGAGGCATATAAGCATAAGCCAAGCGCAGTAATGGCATGGTAACATAATGGCAATTAGAGGTGTACGAATTTGCAGATACGCCAGCCATGATGTCATCTGAAAGTTTACATGTGCATGTTTATCTGCATGTTTAGATGTATGGTAGTATTAAAAGAAGAATAAAATAAATAATATTACCTGGTTCATTGATACATTCTATGAACAAATCTCATTAATACAATAAAGTTCATTGGGTCCCCATGTGGGCTCTACATGCAAATCAGAGCAGCTTTCTCACTTCCTAACCAATCAGGATAAGTACTGATCATCTGACATGATTTTTTATCTTTTACCATTGTTTTAACACAGAAGAAGAAAGTTGATGGAAAGAAGAAGAAATAAGAACATGCCTTCTGATATAGCAGTATAATAAAGGGGAGAACAAGGGATTGGAAAAGTTTTCATTTAAATTAAAGGACTTTACTACAGTGTAAGCGTTTTTTTTTGTTAATATTTTACTATGTGGCACTACAGGTCCCAGCAGGCCCTTGATGTCAATGCATACTGGAGTTTGTAGTTCTACAAGAGTCAATATGCTCTGGCAACCATGGGTATGCAGGCACTTGTAGTTCTTCCTGAGCAGTTTAAGGTTGCCAGTGCTTGCTGGGACCACTAATTCCCCATACTAAAATACTACTGTATTGTTATACACTAGTTCACCAACACCCACCATTCAGGTGTGTAGAAGGGATCGCCAGATACATGGGGCTGGTTTGTCATATCTGGGGTCCAATTTCCCTATGGAATTCAGGCCAGTGCGGAACAGGCTGGGGCTGTCTCCCACTATGACTGGGGGACCACACTCTTTGGTCATCACACTGGGAAATTTTTGTATTGTTTTTTCTTCATTTCGTTTCTATTTTTTCTATTATTTAAAATATTCATTAAAATGCCAGTCTTCATTATCAAGTTGATATTATGGTAAGTTGCATTGATCTTATGATACGTGCAACTCTACATAACTAAATAGCTGCACCATTTTTGTGGTATATATTTTTGATGTACTTTTTGGACAAAAATGCATCAAATTCTAAATGAGAGCCCAAATGCTTGAATTGTGTATAGTAAGCTAAGTATAGAAAGGTAAGTATTCTCTGTTCTTTGTATATATAATAGGTCTGATCTAAAGTAGGCTTCAATTTTGTGTCCCGAACATAGACATAAAATTACAGCCACAAAATAAATGGGCAAACCAAAATACCGTGTAAATATGCAGCTGACGTCATCAGTATCAACTTGATCATGACACTTTATTAAAAATGTAATCATTAATAACATAATGAAATAATTTGTGTTCTGTTGACTGGGCTGGCAACCACTAAAATATTGGGACAATGAGAAAAAGTAAGTAGCAAAAATAGCAACCAGAAACAGACTATGCCAGGCTGGACATGGGCTTGTCAGACTGCATTAGGGAGAGCAGCAGTGTGGGGCTTCCCCTCTCATATTGTGACACCAGCCAAGCCAGCATAGGGCTGAATCCCGGGTGGAACAGGGATAATAAAAAGGGATACCACAATTCACTCTATTTAGAAGGTTCTGGTACTAGCATAGAGCTACAAGATCTTGCAATCGTCTTGGCGAGTAAAAATAAAGGATAGGAGATGATGGATTCATATTATGTAACCTAACTATGCTCATTAATAATATGAAGCTTACCACTAACAGCTTTGGCTTCTGGCTTATTCAATAGACGATCATAGCTTCAAATAGAGACCTATATATAGGTAGGGGACCTGTCAGTACTTGATAGCGCTGATATTTCGGCAGGGTATTGAGAATTATTTGCCATCGACCAGCGCTACTCATACCATTTAATTTGTTACTTGATGATTAACACTAGCAGAACCAGACCGATATCCCCACATTAATCTCGTTCAGCTAAACGCTATTGGAACAGAGCTATTATATCATCTAGTTACATCTATGCTATTTGCCGCACATTATTGGGAAATTGTAATATAGTAGACAATATATAATATTACTGGCAGCACGGAGTAGAAACATATTACTCTGGACTCTTGCGAATTATCATATCAAACTATCAACTTTAACATAGTATGGAATTCAAATCCAAGATGTGGATTAGGGCTAATATATAATACAAATAAGGGGTGTTTATTTAGAAGTGAGATAACATATACAGCTTCTCTATAAATAGGAGAACTGACTCACTATCTAATCATCTAATCCCCATTAATATGTGATATTACAATAATAAATAGAGACTTTTGGGTGCATCCAGTTATTTTACATACACTTTTTTAATTATCACCTATATATTTGTTCGTCATATTCCGCTGAGATTTTATATTATTTGATGTCTTAATTTTATAAAAATAAAGGTTAAGTTTAACAACCTGTAGCAACTCACAATTACATCTTAATTAATCATTTATTGTGGAGTGAGTAGTGCGTCATTTCAAAATAACCCTCTCCCTTTTTTTTCTTTTTTCTTTAATCAATCGTCTTGGCGACACAGATGCTGTAATGCTTTCAAATAGAGCCACTACTTTGGATCTCTTCTCCAATCAGAGCTGACCAGTGCCAAAGGTAAGCGAATGGTGTGGGTTCCAGGGCCGGGACATCCACTGAAGTATTGGCGCCATTTGAGAGAGAAAAGTAATATTCACTTAAAAATAGCTAATATTATGGAAATAATGGATTTAATTAGTAAATTCATTAAAGAAAATGTGTGCATTTATATTAATATGTTACAAATTGCCTTGTACACTATGCATTAATAGCAATTGCTCAACTGGGATCTGAGTCAAGCTGAATACTGTGCTATGATCTCCAAGCCTGGCCCCCTTCATATAGCCTTTCACCTCGACAGCACTGGTGAGGTAGTGAAGCTGTATGTATGCTTATTAAATAAAAAAAAAGAATACAGTGAAACTGACTCTGTAGCAACAAGTATTAAGAAGAGTGAGCCATCATTATCTCAAGCAGCATGAACATCATACCTTTTTTTGTGTCCTCTATTTTTGTGAATATAATGTTGTAACTTTAACAACAATTAGCAAATTAGTGCTGGTTGTACATAGGTATGTTGTTGCGAAGAAAACCAGATTTGTGAATTAAATTAGCTGCACACTGACTTCATAAGTGTACCTCTGCGACAAACTGTGCATGTTAATTATTTTTATATGTTGTTAAATAATGTACGAATCCTGCAAGTAGTCTTGTTTTTCCAGAATCCAGAATTGTAATATAAGTAGAGATGCTTGGTTTTCTGAAAACCGAACCCACCCGAACTTAGGGGATCCGAGTAGGCTTGCGACCCGGCTCTGTACTTTCGCGCGTCCTCGGATCTGAATTGAGGCAAAACGTCATTGTTGCGTTGTCGAATCTCACGTGTTTTGGATTCCATAAGTACAGGAGATCGCAATTGGCCCCTTTTTCCACAGCTGTTTTGTACATTTCAATTCAATACAGCCAAAGGCAGGATTTTCCTTTTTCTTTCCATCTCTAAATATAAGTAGCTTACAATGTACACAGATTAATTTGTTTGCAGCACTCGAAGGACAGACCATGAATTCTGCTTGTTGTATTTCTGTTGAAATAGAGGGAGCAAAGGTGAGCAAATGTGTATCATGGGGATCTATTGATCACTATATTCACATGCAGAGACGGTAAAGCCTTCCCAGAGTAAAAACACTGTGAGGACACTGGGGTAAAGCTTAGCCGATGACCCTGGTCTCCTCGTACTTAGATGTGGGTTAAATAAATCATAAGTCAAATGGTGGGTAAAGAAAACACCATTATATATATATATATATATATATATATATATATTTATATATATATCACACAGCACAGCACACCTGGACAGTCCTCATGTTGCAGAGACCTATTTATGAAACAGCCAGGATGGTGCAGAGACCTAGAAGATACAGAGACCATGACGGTGTCTGGGCCTTGGTAGTGTAGAAGACAGGATGGCAACAAGTGAGGTATTGCAGTGGTTATGTAATCAAAGTGGTAAAACAACGACAAGGCAGTACTATGGCAAAGCAATATTTTGGCAGAGCAATGTTATGCGAGAGCATTACAATGGCAAAAACAATGCAGGACAGTAAATGGTGCAGTTAAGAGCAATAAATACAAATGCAATGGGAAAAGAGTGTGGATTAGTGGCAGGAGAGCAGTGAAGAGACAGGGGCAGGTGTGATGTGTTAATAAAGTAGAGGTGAGAAAGTTTGTGGAAAGCAGACATAGTTAGTGAAAGGGTAGGGGTCAGAGAGAGAGAGCAACTGGATGGTGAGAGTGAGGCAGGGAAATAAAAAAAGAAAAATAATGTTTTGCCAAGTTACAACGTCAAGGACAGTGATATAAGAAGTGCAGGGTCAGGTAGCAGCAGGCGAAGCTTGTAACTGGCAGGCATTAGAGGTTGTTCCCTGTTTGTTTAACTGTGTATTGCCTAACAGTTAGTGTAGAAATACCCCAACCCATCTCCCCTTAGAGTTAATGGTTTGGAATATAGTTTGGAAGAATACAGACTAGCTACATGTGTGCTAATTGTTCAGCTGATCATTATTGGTCTTAGTCAGGATAAATGAGAACCAGGCCAGAATGATGTCATAGACTATGCTTCACTGATTAGACACCTAACTCAGGTTATAATAATGGATAGCAAATTCCTGTTATGTACTTTTAAAAAACACAGTTTGATATGAAGCACAAGTTATAATGAGGTAAGGTGAGGCTCAGCTTAGGAGAGGATGAAAATAATAGCATATATGTGACAATACCGCACTGTGAATTACACACTACCATATCTCACCAGCAACTTTTTATCTCATTCACTTCGATGTACAATCCGATGTACAAGCATAGTGTGCAAAGGCTTTTATGTACACTCAGGAATGATCCTAGACCAGTCTGACAGGAGAAGTGACTCTAGTGAGCACTGTCCTGAAGAGAGAACCCCCCATCTCCTTGTGTCTGCATTTTTTTAAACTCCTTTGGTGGTGTGTGTTCAGATGGGCATTCCTTGCCCACATACGCATTTCAACTTTGCAATGGCTACACAGGAACCTATCCCAGACCTCATCTCACATGCAGGCACCCAGCGGTGTTTGCTTCCAGCACATCTGCTAAAGCAGGATGCCACTCAATGGGATACCTGTTGCCGGCTTATAAATGCAATGGCCAGGAGGCATATTGCACAATAGCAATACACAAACCAAACACGTTTACATAATAACAGCAGTGTTTTCAGCCTCAACTGGCAACACTTAAGAATTGTATACTGGACACAAAATATATACATACAGGGTTAATACAGCTAAACTCAAAGAACCTAGAACATAGTTTTAATGAGAAGGAGTGTTTAGCAGCCTCAACCCCTAGTGGTAAATACTTCTATCAGACAAAGGTACAGTTGGATTGGAAGTGATTGCCACCACAGGTTTTGATTCTCTACTATTACTACAATATTTCATTTATTTTCAACTTATGAATGCTCTTTCTTTGTATTGAGGTACAGAATAAGAAGAAAATTAGTGCGCTATAATAACAAAATGAAAAGTAATGCTGTAGATAATTTACCAAATAATAAATTACTGAAAGCCACATCAATAGACTATTTGAACCATGTACTCCATTCACAACATGGTCTATGCACAATATATATTAAAAGTTCTGCTGCTAATGTCTTGGTGTCAGATACCACAGGACGCCTTGACGGGTCAGAGATATTTTGGCGGCACGAGGGGGACCACACAATATTATGCATGTGGCATCGGTGCATATACTCCAATCAGCAACAACATTAATACCACTTGCCTAATATTGCGCAATGCCAATGTCTTTAAATTTAAATAAGAGGTTTAAAATTGTTAAACATTACATCCAAAAAGGATACCACTGGACGCTGACTGGTAGTATAACATTTTTTATTTCAATCAATATAATATATGTAATAGAAAAGGTTTACTAAAGTAAATAAACATAACCACTACATATACACATAGGAGAGGCTCATTGCTGCTACTTGAAGGAAATTGTTGTGTGTCAATTCATGAAAAGAGGCCTAGGGGTAAATGTATGAAGCTCCAATTTTTTCAACTCGCCGGAAATCGGCGACTTTGCAGGTAAAATTTAAAGCGGCGATGGCTTGTAAAGGCAAGCGGAGCTTCATACATTTACCCCCTAGTGTTTATAAAGGTTCTTGGACTTATTGGAAAAATGTCCCTAATTTTCCCTAAATGTGCACTATAGGAGATTTGAGACTACAAAGCTAAAACTGAACTGGGTCTGATTATTAGTACATGGAGTGATCTTAGCTACTGATTATTGTATTTATTGGAATTAAGGTTTCTTTTTTCTATAAATATATTTATACAGTCATGGCCAAAAGTTTTGAGGATGACACAAGTATTGGTTTTCACAAAGTTTGCTGCTTCATTGTTTTTAGACCTTTTTGTCAGACGCTGCTATGGTATACTGAAGTAAAATTACAAGCATTTCGTAAGTGTCAAATGTCTTTATTGACAATTACATTAAGTTTATGCAAAAAGTCAATATTTGCAGTGTTGACACTTGTTTTTGAAGATTTCTGCAATTCGTCCTGGCATGCTGCTAATTAACTTCTGGGCCACATACTGACTGATTGTCACCCATTCATGCCTAATCAATGCTTGGAGTTTATCAGAATTTGTGGGTTTTTGTTTGTCCACCTGCCTCTTGAGGATTGACAACAAGTTCTCAATGGGATTAAGGTCTGGGGAGTTATCTGGCCATGGACCCAAAGTTTCCATGTTTTGATCCCCGAGCCACTTAGTTATCAATTTTGCCTAATGGTAATTGTGCTCCATCATGCTGGAAAAGGCATTGTTTGTCACCAAACTGTTCTTGGATGGTTGGGAAAAGTTGCTCTTGGAGGATGTCTTGGAACCATTCTTTATTCATGGCTGTGTTCTTAGGCAAAATTGTGAGTAATCCCACTCCTTTGGCTGAGAAGCAACCCCACGCATGAATGGTCTCAAGAAGCTTTACTGTTGGCATGACATAGGACTGATGGTAGCACTCACCTTTCCTTCTCCAGACAAGCATTTTTCCAGATGCCCCAAACAATCTGAAAGGGGATTCATCAAAGAAAATGACTTTATCCCAGTCCTCAGCCGTCCAATCCCTGTACCTTTTGCAGAATATCAGTCTGTCCCTGATGTTAATTCCGTAAAGATGTGGCTTCTTTGCTGGCCTTCTTGATACCAGGCTACCCTCCAAAAGTCTTTGCCTCACTGTGCATGCATATGCACTCACACCTGCCTGCTGCCATTCCTGAGCAAGCTCTGCACTGGTGGTGCCCCGATCCCACAGCTTAATCAACTTTAGGAGATAATCCTGGCGCTTGCTGGATGTTCTTGGGCACCCTGAAGCCTCCCTCACAACTATTGAACCTCTCTCCTTGAAGTTCTTGATGATCCGATAAATAGTTGAATTAGGTGCAATCTGACTAGCAGCAATATCGTTACCTGTAGAGCATTTTATGTGCAAAGCAATGATGACAGTATGAGTGTCTTTGCAGTTAATCATGGTTAACAGAGGAAGAACAATGATTTCAAGCACCACTCTCCTTTTAAAGCTTCCAGTCTATTATTATCATTATTATTATTAATTTTTATTTATAGGGCGCCACAAAGTATCCGTAGCGCCGTACAAGGACAAACAATGGCACAGTACAAGGTGAAACAGCACAGTACAAGTAACAGTAAGCACTATAACTCTGGGGGCTCAGGCACAGCATGAAAGAGAGGGAGAGAGGGGAAAGTGAGTACAGGCAGGTAACTATGGCCCAAGAGGGTGGGCACGGATGACAGTTTGAGAGTCACTGAGGGGAGCGGAGAGAAGCGAGAGGAGACAGAGGGCAGAGGGACTGAGAGGAGGTGAGCTGAGTAGCTGGATAGCGCAGTTAAAAGTGATGGAAACAGAAGGTAGGAGAGCCCTGCTCAAAGGAGCGAACAATCTAAAGGGAGGGGAAGACAGACAGACACATGGATGAGACGGAGAGACGGGAGGAAGGGGGAGAAGGGAAGAAGGGATGAGAAAGAGAGGTAGCCGACCGGTGGGAGTTTAGGCATGAGACTGGAAGGCTTTAAGGAAAAGGTGGGTTTTTAATGTTCGTTTGAAAGAGGACAGATTAGGGGAAGTTCTGATGGAGCGGGGGAGCTTGTTCCAATGGAGTTGAGCGGCGCGGGAGAAGTCTTGGATACGTGCGTGAGAGGAGGTAATCAGAGGGGAAGAGAGGCGACGATCGTTGGACGATCGCAGTGAGCGGGAGGGAGTGTGAATAGAGATAAGGTTAGAGATGTAGGGAGCAGTGGAGTTGGCGAGGGCCTTGTAAGTCAGAGTGAGGAGCTTGAAAAGGATTCTGTAGGGGAAGGGGAGCCAGTGAAGGGCTTGGTAGAGTGGGGATACAGAGGTGGAACGGCGAGAGAGGAAAATAAGCCTAGCAGCGGCGTTAAGTACAGATCTAAGGGGAGCGAGATGAGAGAGGGGGAGGCCGATAAGGAGAAGGTTGCAGTAGTCCAAGCGGGAGATAATCAGAGAGTGGACGAGAGATTTGGTGGCATCCTGGGAGAGGAAGGGCCGAATGCGGGCAATGTTGCGAAGCTGGAAACGGCAGGATTTGGCGAGAGAGTGAATGTGAGGAGCAAAGGAGAGAGAGGAGTCGAGGATGACACCTAGGCAGCGGAGTTGGGGAACAGGGGAGATAGATGAGTTGTCAACAGTGATGGAGAGTTCAGAGGGGAAGGAGGTACGAGAGGGAGGAAAGACAATGAGTTCAGTTTTAGCAAGATTTTATTATTCTAACTCAATCAGCATGACAGAGTGATTTCCAGTCTTTGTCCTGATCAACACTCTCACCTGTGTTAACAATAATCACTGACCTGATGTCAGCTGGCCCTTTTGTGGCAGGGCTAAAATGCAGTGGAAATGTTTTGGGGATAAAGTTCATTGTCATGGCAAAGATGGACTTTGAAATTAATTGCAATTCATGTGGTAACTCTTCATGACATTCTGGAGTATATGCAAATAGCCATCATAAAAACTGAGGCAGCAGACTTGAAAATGAATATTTGTGTCATTCTCAAAACTTTTGGCCATGACTGTATATGTTATTGCATATCTTTTTAGCTATTTTGTTTTAAGTGAATTTTTTTAAAGGAATTCCTATATGGTGATATCTTTACTTTGCAGAAGGTTTCCTGCGCTTCTTATTTCTCTCTTTCTTACCTTAAAATGATTATTGAACTTACAATAGGCGGTCTACAACAGTGAGACATTAGGTATGATATGATAGATCGCTTATAACGCTACATTTCCTATTACCCTACAACTTACAGAATAGATGCGAAAATTTCACAAGGCACAAAGCTAAACTAGAAGTCTATGCAAAGTAAGGAATATATCTTTGAAATACCCTCATAATGAGCCTGTATGTATGTTAACACACAGGAGTATCAACACATCAATGTTAACAAGAGAAAAACTATATATATATATATATATATATATATATATATATATATTTATATATATGTATATATATATATATATATATATATATATATATATATATATATATATAGTGTTAATGTGAAATGATTAGTTAAAGTCGTTTCAAATTAATAAACATCAATATAATTGGCTTTATGTGAAAATATGCGAATAGCACGCTATGGTGTGGAAAGGCTTATTACGCAACAGCGCTGGCGAACACTTCTAAATGCATTAACACTCACGCATACATTTGTAAATAGTTTATCTTAATAAAGTTCCGGCTCATAGTCTTTTATATTCAAATGTAATAGATGTAGTAAGGTTCAGAATATAGGAAATGTGTCATGTTTCGTGTCATACTAATCCACTTTTTACCATCAGACATCCGCTACAATCAGCTAAGCAATGGCACCCTGCATATGCTAGTTATGGATGATAAAGGATTAATGCTCAAAATGATATTGTGTTTGGAATGCTAATAGGCTGGTTTGAACCAGTATTTCAGCGGTCTCCTGAGACAAGACACGTAGGAAACAGTTGGAGAGTTGCCCCCCACCCTTGGAGAGCATCGTTTGAACTGACCTATGACCTGCATTGTACTGGACTGTATTAAATCCTGAACCAATGGAAAATGCTATGACATCCCCACTGTTTTGTTTGTATACATGTATACAATATCCATGCTGTGGGTGCAGGCATTGCCGCTTTAAAATCGCAGTTTCCATTCGGACCATTACAAATGACGTCATTTGTTACCATCAAGGTTATGCAAGGTTGTTTTTTCGAGGTGGAGAGAATTCAAGCTGCTGCAAATAGCACTTGTTAGTCTCAATGTAAGTCGCAATTTGGCCATTACCGGGGTTGTAATCATCACTATTTTTTCATCGGGCTGTACAGTGTCGGATTTATTTCAACCGGAAAAATGACTACCACCGAAACCAGGCACTGTGACCATCAGTGTTCCCTCTAAGCTGAGCAATCTGGAAGTGATAGAGTTAAACCTGTATCTTAGTAGGAAACATCCTGCAGATTGTGAATGCAAACCTTTCGGGTGGAGCCCTCATTAGAGTGACATTTTAACTCTTTCCTTTCCAGATTGCTCAGCTTAGAGGGAACACTGGTGACCATCATTCAGTCTACTTTGATCACAGGCTTCAGGACTGAATGACTGTTTACTGGATCCAGTGCGCTGCATATATATATCAACTGTACTTTATTTTATTTTATTGTTATTTGTTACATCTTGCTATTAAATCTTGGAACCACATTAGTTTGCAGCGGACAATATTTATTGATAAAGAAACATAATGATTTGGGGGCTTGTGAGCAGAGAACACGCTACCGGAAGATTCACAAAACCTACAGATTTCGGTTTCTCAACAAAGGGTGGAAGACGCGTCATAATTGGGTAAGAGCGCATATAGTTCTGTGCCTTTTTATCATTCAGTGCTGCAAAAAAGAATATCTGCTTTGTGTAATCCAAACAGCACTGGTTAAAACAGGGGTGGGCAAACCTGTCCTCAATAGCCATATCCAGTTCATGTTTTTAGGATTTCTGTCTGTAGAAACAGGTGGGATAATTACTGACCCAGCCAAATAGATTAACTCAGCTGTACATGATTAAAGAAATCCTAAAAACATGAACTGGATATGGCCCTTGAGGACAGGTTTGCCCACCCCTGGGTTAAAACCTAGGGACAAAAAAGAAAGAAAAACCTGTTTCTTTTTATTGTCATTTTGTGATTTAAATGTGATTTGTTGACATAGCACATATATATATATATATATATATATATATATATATATATATATATATATATCAGAGAAAAAACAAATACCACAACAATAGGCGCTTGAACAAATTATCAGTGAAAGGTTATAGAAGTAGTTTCAGTACAAAAGTCTTAAATACACTTCCCCTGTACAGGCGGCTGCCGGTCCTCAATAAACCAAACGGTGAGGTGTGGAATAAATCTAAAATAAAGAGAGAGAGGACAGGGCGCACAATAGTGTAGTATTTTAGTAATAAGCAGACCAAGAAAGGTCTGATAGTAAAAATCCCTTGCACCAAGAGATAAACTAGTGGTTGCTAAATGTGAGGATATATATTAGAAATCACACCAGCCACTCTTATGTGAATATGCGTACTTATGTGAATATGTGTGAATATGTGTACCGCCTGCTCCCTGCGCTCGTCAATGACCGCCGCCTCTCCTCCACTCTGATCACCTCTTTCCATTCCAGAATCCAGGACTTTTCCCGTGCAGCCCGCCTTCACTGGAATGACCTCCCTCGCTCCATCTGCCTCTCTCCTACTCTGTGCTCCTTCAAACGTGCACTCAAAACTCACCTCTTTCTCAAAGCCTACCAACCATCCACTTAACCCCCATCTCCTCCACTCTTTCTCCCCTCTCTCCCATTGCCTCAACTGGCTCCTCTTGTGCCTGGTCTGTCTTACCCTCCCTTAGGATGTAAGCTCGCATGAGCAGGGCCCTCTTCCCTCCTGTCTCCTCACCTGTTCTTCTGCTCCGTGTTTTTTGCATCAGCCTGCCTGGAGTTTCTGAAGTATTGGTACTTTTTGTTTATTGTTCTGTACTGTTATACCCTGTATAGTCTACTGTTTGTACTGTGTACAGCGCTGCGGAAGCCTTGTGGCGCCTAACAAATAAATGATAATAATAATAATAATAATAATAATACCAGAGATATAGTCTTTAAGGCTTATCTGGTTATATAACCAAAGGAGACAGGTCACACGCCCTCCACGTTCAATAGATAGCAGGTGCTTCAGGAAGGAAGCAAAATCACAGATGTAATATCAGAATAATAAAATTTAATATTTGTACATAAGCCACTCACATGTTAGGTTGCGAATACACCTTTGTTTTCTGTACAGAACAATACTTTCCCCAACTGGTTGTAATAACTTCTCAGAGGTTTTAACAATTCATTTCACTATAAAATACAACAGGACTATCTATCAATATAACCGTTTAAACATGTGGGTAGTAAACAAACGTCTGAGATGGGCAATGAAGTACTGGTTAAGGAAGGGCCAATAGGCTTGGCAAGGTATATTATGAGTGTGAAATATGGTGCGTACGCAACAATGTACTGTGATAAGTGGGTCAAGATGACCAATGAGTGTGTGAAACCCTTTCCCATGGTTGGTAGTTTCGATTCATTTTTTTTTACTACTGTTAGAGATAAAATTTATTTGGTTAAGTCACTAAAACTGAGAATTAAACAGAGCGACTGTTTAAAACTGTGGCAACAGGAAGAGAACATGTGGCAGGATAGCGCATGCATAGTGGAAGGGAGCAGGCCCGGCGCTCCCATTAGGCAAGGTTCTGGTGGGCGCCACAGAATTAAAAAGCATTTATTAGTGTAGTTTAAAACTGTGCAGAGACCGCTGAGCATACCTTCCACAGGGAGGGGGAGGGGCTATGGATCACCACCGCCGCCCTCCCGTTCAACAGCTGATGCAGCGCTCTGTCTCCTCCCCTCCACTCACTGACTGTCGGGCGTGACATCATCATCACGGCCCGACAGTGTCAGTGAGGGACAGGACCCGGCAGAGAGGACCAGCTTTATGGAGCCAAGGTAAGGAAAGACGGATTTTTTTACATTGTGCCTAGGGCGCCGATTACCCTAGCACCAGCCCTGGAAGGGAGCTGTGCAAGGCAAAGAGAAGGGAGCGCAAGCCGTCGTCATATGTGTACAAGGAGAAAAGTACAGCCGATACCAAAAATGATAAAAATAACTTAAGTCATTTATACCCTAAATTGAGTAATTTGAAAGGTAATGTTTCTGAAGACAATGATGAACCCACTGTTATTTCAGCCATTGCCCATGCAGTTAACATGCAAGAGGTGCCATGCAGACGAGGAAAGGAAGCGTTCCCACCAGCAGGGGCAGCAGCTGAAATTGGTGAGAGTAGTGTAGAAACCAACATATGGGTACATTAATTGTACTGAAACAGACATTCCAGCAATTAGTCCAGAATGTAGAGATTTGGTAGGCTTACATCCTGTCCGTACAATAGCAGTTCCCAAAGGGAAAACGGACAAAGATGTAGTTCTCATAAAACATGAAGTAATGCATTGTCCATGGACTAGATCTGTGCTGCATTCAATTATGTCTGATTTCCCAGACCCAAGGAAATATTTGTGCAAATGTCAGAAATTTGTCAAAGATTTGGGCAATGCTTATGAGAAACTAATAAAGCTTGTTGAGTGGTGTTGAGGACCTGCATACCTCCCAATACTGATATACAAAAGTTTATTAAGGATTGTATGTTGGAGGAAGATAAGTCCTTAACAGATGATGATAACCAGGAAAATATTAAACGTATAACTGCACAATTGGGCATATACTTTCCAGTAGTACTGAACTGGAGCAAAATTTTCACTATTAAACAAAAGAATAGTGAAAATGAATCAGATTATTTTGCCGGAGCCCTGACAGCAATGATCCACTACACTGGTTGCACGTGAGGAACAAAACATATTAGACACCCCACAAAAGTTAATGCTGCACTCTACCGTTCTAGAACAAAGTCCATCTCAGGTAGACGAAATGTTATCACAAATATCGGGTTCCTTATAGACCATAGATGGAGAGGACACTGGATTGATGGCAAATGTAGCCCATGTAATGGTTCATCTGAAAAGTGTTAGGCAAGCTACAAAAATCCCACAGTACCCATTAAAATCGGAGGTGGAATTAGGGGTGTATCCTGTAATTTATAGCCTGCTACAACAAGGGATCTTAATTGATACATCCAGCACAGTCAGTAGTCCAATTTTCCCAGTGAAGAAGAATGGGGAGGGGGGAGTACAGATTAGTCCAAGACCTAAGGGGAATTAATAAAGTAGTTGAGAGCCAATTCCCTGTAGTGCCCAATCCAGCTGTCATCCTTATACATCCTACCCCCATCTGCCAGTCAGTTTACTGTGATTAATCTTTGTTCTGCCTTCTTTTCTGTCCCTCTTCATCCTGAATGTCAATATCTCTTTGCATTCTCCTATAGGGGGGTGCAATACACATTAAGTAGATTCTCAGGGGTTCATTGACAGCCCCAGTATCTTCTCCTAGGCCTTACATGACTGCTTGCAATTCTTCCAACCAAGCAATGGGTCTGTTCTAATTCAATATGTAGATGATTTTCTGCTGTGCTCTAACTCGTTTATATCCTCTATGCATGATACTAAACTGTTGCAGCAACATCTCTCACAGACAGGACACAAGGTTTCGAAGGATAAATTGCAGCCATGTGAGACCAAGGTTAGATACTTGGGACACAGTCTCACCCAGGGGCTAAGACACCTAACAACGGACAGAATTCAAGCAATACAAAACATGACCCTGCCGCAGAATCAACAGCAGATCCATACCTTCTTAAGGATGTGTGAGTATTGTAGCTCATGGATTCCAGGTTTTTCTATTTTGATATTACTACTGCAGGAGTTAGTCTCATCCTCCAATCCTGAACTTGTTACACACAAAGAGGAGTCAGAGCAGGCATTATTTAACCTTAAAGAGAGTCTGATTAAAGCACCTGCTTTGGGAATACCGGATTATGAAAAGCCTTTTGAGTTATATTGTTGATTGTGCAGCAGGGGTCTTGACACAGAAACATGGTGACACTAGCAGACCGGTAGCTTACTACAGTGCACAAATGGACACTGGGGCAAGATCACTTCTTACATGTTTAGGAAGTGTAGCAGCAACTGCTCTTCTGGTAAATAAGAGCAAAGATGTAGTATTAAGACACTATTCAACTGTCTATACACCACATGCAGTATGTGCTCTGTTAAATTCTGCTCAAACTAGACATGTCTCCTCAACAAAGTTCACAAAGTGAGAACTAACTCTAATGGCACCTATCAATATCACGATCAAACGGTGCAATACTTTTAATTCAGCTACATACCTACTATATGTGCCTTGAGATGCACAAAGGGTGGAAGTAGAGGAGACTCTAGCTGAAGGTGAATTTTGCAGGTATACTGATACACATGATTGTATGAAATATTTGAAACAGACTTATACTGCGAGACCTGAGTAAAGTGACACCCCCTTAGAAAACGTCGATTTTTACGTTTTACACGGATGGGAGTTGTCATAGACAGGCAGACACAGTAGAACTATGTACCAGTGCTGCTGTCGTAGTTGATGAGGATGTTATACAAGCTGAACCCCTTCACCCAACTCACTCAGCCAAAGTGGCCGAACTCGTGGGACTGAGAAGCGCATGTGAGTTGGCAAAGGGTAAATCAGCTAATATATACACTGACTCTATGTACGCTTTCGGGGTAGTGCATGATTTCGAGGCCCTTTGGCATCTTAGAAACTTTATGACAGTGGCAGGTACACCAGTATTACACTCACAGCACATAAAAGAACTCTTGACAGCGATACAATTACTTAAGGTGGTGGCCGTTATCAAGTGCAAAGCCCACACATACAAAAAAGGCCTGGTATCAGTGGGCAATAGCAGGGCAGACAAAGCTGCCAAGTGGGCAACAGGGTTATCTGTAAACATGTCAACTGAGAAGATGATGGTTTTCCAAACTACAAACACACAAAAATTAATTGAAATGCAAGATTTTGTTTCCTACAGGAAAAGGCGAAGGGATGTGGTCAAGAGTCCTCTGGAGAGATGGACAAGGTAGGCCTGTGGCTCCCAGAGCATATTTCTCAGGCCAAATTGAGTCAGCACATGGTCTGACTCACCTGGGTAAAGAAGGTATGTGTAAGCTGGTTAGAGCATACTGGTGTGCACCAGGCTTTTCTTATCAAGCCAGTAAGAAGGGAATGTCTTGTCTTACCTGTTTGAGGAAAAATGTCGGGAAGACAATACCAAAGGAGCCATCCCATATCTTTCCTACAGACAGACCTTTCCAGGTAATACAAATTGACTTCATCCAATTACCACCTTGCAGGAATCTCAAATATGTATTAGTATGTACTGATGTATTTTCTAACTGGGTAGAGGCATTTCCAGCTGCCACTAATACTGCTGTTTTTACTGCTAAAAAATTGTTCAGGAATTTGTATGCAGATATGGTATACCTAAAATTATAGAGAGTGATAGGGGTACTCATTTTACTGGTGATATTTTTAAAAACATGTGTAAACTTATGGGAATTGATAGCAAACTTCATACTCCTTACCGAACACAAGCCAGTGGTAAAGTGGAAAGGGTAAATGATACCATTAAGAACAAACTGAGTAAGGTAATGTGTGAAACTGGATTGGTGTGGCCAGAAGCTTTGCCACTAGTCCTCCATAGCATCAGAACCACTCCCAGACCTCCACTTAATCTGTCCTCCTTTGAGATACTTTTTGGCAGACAACTTCATTTGATCATAGGTCCACAGAATGATTTACAATGAAGTGACTGTTCAATATCTCATAAAAATGAGCAAATAAGTAAGACAATAGCAACAGATACTCAAAATGCTGTCACCTGGTATGCCAGAAACAAACTGTCACAGCGCTGAATCTGGGGAATATGTCATGATCCGCAGCTTCTTATGCTCAGTTTGTTTAACAGACTGTTGGGAAGGGCCGTACCAAGTGCTGATGACCAGCACCCCATCTCTGAAAGTAGCAGAAAGAGACACTTGGGTCCATTCTACTCACTGCAGGAAAGTCAACAATCCGGAGAAGGTACAAGACAAAGCTGAGACTGACATCACAGATCTGTCACTCGTAAACCTGTTTCCGGAGACCTAAAGACTGCAGCTACTGACACATGACCCAAGGACGTTATACAGTCTATCATCCCAGCATGGAGTGGTGGTTCTTCTACTCTTCTTTATTCAGGATTTTTCAAATTTTTATTATTTTTAGGAGAATCTACTCTTGTGATTGTGGACAGATGATGGAGAATGGGTCCGGTGGTGATACTGATGAAATGGAGTTGGAGGAGAAGTTGTTAGAACAATCAATACAGCTTGTTGCCAAACTCAGTTCAGGGGTAATGAAAAGGTCTGCTAACTCTGGAACTAGGAGACAGTGTGAGGGGCTATTGTCTGAGGAATATTGTATCTGTAAGTACTGTGACTCGCTAATTGAAGAGAGGTGCATCCAGCGATGTCAGTCCTGTAGTAATTTTGATTTGGGCGGGCATCCCCTAGATGATTATTACTCCCTAGTGGGTAAGGTCTTAAACCAAATTGAGTGCTGGGTGTGCTTTCATGTGCCTGAGGGGCAACATCATTTAGGATTAGTACCATTCCCACTAAACATCTCTGAGGTCCTCAAATTACAGGGAGGGAGGCCCATAGTCGGGAGATAGAATATCACTAGGTCCCCTAGTCTGAAGCTTCGCCAATACTCTACAGGTCGGATATAGCTGTCTGAATTTTTCACATGTAAAGAGAATGGAGAATTGGGAAGCTGACCTACCTGATCAGACAATAGCTTGCCACACCAGTATTGATGGGAGACTCTCTAGAATACCAATTACCAGAAATGCTGACGGACATCATAGATGGGGGCATGTCAACAAACATAAGAGAATCATCATTGAGAAAGTTCCTTTAGGTTATTGTCAGAATGTTATACATGCCAAAACTTGTCTTGAACTAATGGAGACACTAGACATGGGGAGTTTTGTCAAAACTTTATGCAATATTACCAATGATCGTACTGTCTGTTATGTCCTCCCAGATGATGTGTATTATATTTGTGAAAGACGGGCTTACTCTTGGTTAACTCCGAGTTCCAAGGGTTTATGTTTTCTAGGTAAATTGGATCCTGAGGTTATGACCATTACACATGATGAAATGATTGATGTCCATAGAAAAACATCACCCCCATATGTTCACACACAGTATGAACATCTTTGCAAGAGAAATAT
This sequence comes from Mixophyes fleayi, assembly GCF_038048845.1. NCBI lineage: Eukaryota > Metazoa > Chordata > Amphibia > Anura > Limnodynastidae > Mixophyes > Mixophyes fleayi. The sequence goes on from NC_134405.1 coordinate 217,678,518, forward strand.
GATTCCAGGTGAAGAACCTGTAGCTACAAAGTTAATTAGTGAAACTACAGGATTTCAAATTATAGTTGCATTAAACCCCACCAGGATTGCTCGGGGAACCCTAAATTTTAAGCACATACAAGACCTGGCTAAATTAATAGACAATATCACTTAGATGTATGACAACACTTTCAGGATTTAGTTCAACATAGGTTGGTGTTAAATTATCTCACATCTATTACTGGTGGATACTGTGTGATGTTAGCCACCCAATTTGGTGTCAAATATTGCACATACATTACCAATAATAGAGCTGACTCCAAATAGGTAATTGACTGGAAGATAGACGAAATCTTACAATTAAAATGAGAATTTGAGAAGAACCATAATTCTTTGCTTTATGGAATAGGAGAATAGGTAGGTTTATATGGCTGAGCCATGCAAAATGGTTCTCAGGTCTGGTGGAATGGGTACAAGAAATAACTAGTATAAGTAAGCTCCTTATTTTTATGTTTGGTGTCATTATAATGATTGGCTTGTGTGTCAGATGTGTTCCTACCGTGTTGAGGTGTGGAAAGCGTTCTCCTGAGGTAAATACCGAAAATGAGACTGTAAGGTTGATGAGAAGTACAGGTACCACGGTTAACGAAGAACTGCATAACAATCCTGAGATAGAGAGTATAATTAGGTGATAGATTTGTGAACTATCAAAGGGTGACTTCTAAAAGTCAAATAATTGGATGAAGTTGTTTCAAATTAATAAACATCGATTTAACTGGCTTTATGCGAAAATATGCGAATAGCACGCTATAGTGGAAGGGCTTGTTAGGCAAAAACACTTGCGAACACTTGCATTTACACTCACACATATATTTGTAAATAGTTTACCTTAATAAATTTCCGGCTCATAGTCTTCTATATTCAAATGTAATAGATTTAATAGTTTAATGTAATAATATAAAAAACACTTTATTGACATCTAAGGTTCAGGATATTAGAAATGTATCATGTCTAGTGTCATACTAATCCACTTTTTACCATCAGACATCCGCTACAATCAGCTAAGCGATCACACACTGTCAGAGTAAAACAAAGTGTTAAGAAGACACTCCATAGAAAGTTCTGGGAATATCGTAAACCATCAAGATAGACCAGCGGGCACTGCCAAATGGTCTACGAAGAAGTCGATAATGCAGAGAAACAGCCCCTCGAACAACCAAAGTCTGTAGCAATACGTCATTGAGTTCATTAGACCAAGTGAGTTATGCTAATTGCACAGCTATTGTGAATACATAGTGTTGAGCTTGATAAATAGCAAACCAATGCGTCGTTGGCATCCCATATTTAAACATACATTGAGTAATCATCATGGGTTTATACTCCGATAGATTCATTAAAGATTGAAAATTATGAATGCCCAGATTACCATACAAAGGAAAAGGATAAGAGGCTTTACCACTATGAAAGGAATGGTTACCCAAAAATGGCAAAAAAAAGGATTGGGAACTATTTCAATCAAATTTTTTCCATACTGCTTTCCAAGTTATCCAGGTAGACATCAATAAAGGATACTCTAATATATCCTGAGAAAAATCAGTTTTATGTAAGTGGAAAAAGAAATGAAATCAACATTAGACAAAAAAACGAATGAACCAATTGTGGCGGTAAGCCACATCCTGGCGTGAGGAAGCAGCAGAGCACGTGCATTAGTTTCAATGCACTGTTATATTTGTAGAGGTTGTAGGGACATCCTCCAACTCCAGGGGGAGCTCTCGCATGATCATATTTTCATTCATACATGTTCCTGGTTGTAATATGACCTATGCTAGTTCACAGCTAGTAATTAATCAGCAGCCTCCTGAGGCTGATTATCAGCCCTGTCCTCCTCCTTTCTGATTGGCCCATCATATTATTTAAGGCATTGAGGACTGGACGTCACTGCCGGTTATAGTTGCTGCTCCAGTGCTGTAGCCTGCTCTCTCTCTGTATCTGCTTATCTTTCATCCTGTTTACCGTTGCCGACCCTTGCTTGAATATTTGACTACGCTTGTCTGCCTGTGCCCCCTTGATTTATTGCCTGGATTTTGACGCTGCCATTTTGCCTGTGACATCTGACCTCGGCTAGTCTACTGGATACTCTGTTTGATGCCGTCCCTCGACTCTTGCTTGGACTTCACTCTGCTGGTTACTCCTATACTCTATCGCTGGGTTTTCCCCAGTCAGTGCACAACTCACGACCCTCTGTTGTCTGCGGCCAAGTCTGTCCCCACCACTAGGGGCTCCAGCGAACACCAGACTTCAGAGCAGACTCCGAGTGTTGATGTACTGGCTGGAGGGGTTCCTAACATAGAGTTGTAGACTGAAGCCAGTCCCGAATAGTACCCAAAATGTTACCCTGAATATATAGTTTTAAGTTTGAGAAATTTACACCCCCTTCAGATGGGCTTTGTTGGAGCTTAGCAAGGCTAATTCGTGTTTATTATGCCAAACAAATGTCCAAAATTCACCATTGAGGCGTGTCAGAACTGTAGGAAGAATCTGAAAGAAATAGAGTAATTTTGGAAAGTCAACCATCTTTAACAACCTAATACAACCCAAATATGACAAGGGAAATTTCGACCAGCTATGAATTTTGTCCAAAACCCATTTCATAAGTGGTTTCGTATTAATGGAATATAATTGATGAAAATTTTTAGGAGGTTGTACTCCTAAACATGTTATAGCAGAACATGCCCAGGAAAACTTAATGTTTTTAAGACAATGAAGTACTAAAGAAGAATTAAAAATCATACCAATCGATTTATCTCGATTAATATTAAAACCAGATACAGAGCAAAAGTCTGTAATGGTGTCCAGAACATAATTAATGTAACTTATTGGGTTTGATATAGAAAGCATTAAGTCATTGGTAAATGCAGTAATCTTAATTTCAGATGTGCCAGACTGGATGCCCTTAAAACTTGGCATAGCATCTAAAAATCGAAGTAACAGGTCAACAGCCAAATTAAATAATAATGGACATAATGGGCAGCCCTGATGGGTTCCCCTTGTCATAGTAATGGGAGCACTCTTCCGACCATTGACACCCAGTGTCGGCCATGTGTAAACCCTAATTGACGAGATGTAAGAAGCTGGGGTAAAATTAATTGTAATCTATTAGCTATGATCTTTGACAGAATCTTAAAATCCTGATTAAGTAAAGTAATAGGTCTATAAGAAGTAACTAAATCAGGGTTTTTTTAGGCTTCAATGTAAGAATAGTGTGGGCTTCATTAAAAGTATGGTAACAAGGTTTATCATGATGAAGCTTTCGAAACAATGTACCTAAAAAAGAGGTATTCTGCAGACCTAACATTTTAAAAAGTTCTGCGGTGTAACCGTCAGGGACCAGAGATTCATTATCATTTAAAGATTGAATAAGTCCACTAATCTCCTCTTTGTAGGAGATTTGTTTTGTTATAAGCGTCGGGAGTTTAGCAGCTTCCATCAACATAGAATGAAAAGCCGAATCAATCAGAGTAGCTGTATAGAGTTGTACATAATAGGAATGTACACTATTGTTACTATCATCTATTAATAATACTATTGATATTAATAGAATATATCCTAGAAAGTAGATGGTCAGCCACTAGATAAAAACAAGCCTTGAAAAAGTTCGGTAAACAGATGAATAGTACGTATATGTACTGTCCATAGGATTGTACAGTCTTCATGGATCAGTCAGGGTGTGTCTATGTTTCAAGTACTGAATATGTTCCCATTGTGAACTGGTCAAATAAGACGGAATATAAGATTTATCCAAATACGGGTCAGCAACAGAATTAAAATCTCCCAAAATAATAAGATTTGGAGTATCACGCTGTAACAAAAAAGCTGATAAAGATACATAAAAATAATAATAAATTAAGTGAATAATATTGATTATTTAATTACATTTTTATGTAATAAAATAATCAATGTTATTCACTTCACTTATCAATGGTTTTAATGTTGTGGCTGATCGGCATGTACATATATTTGAAAGATTATTTCACAGTCCTCTGCAGGAGGGGGGAGGTAATGGGGCAACTGCACGGTGGAAGACTCGGGAGGCATTGACACCAGCAAAAGGCTTGTTTATAAGTTTATGAAATTAATGTATTAAATTAAATAGATTCAATATTAACTGAGCTGCTATTCCCAAAAAAATGTCAAAGACACCGTACTAAATATAAAAAAATCCAATTATGTTTAATAGGTATACCATCTTTCTTTCTACAGTGAAATTTACAAAGATAACCTACTATAGGTTATTTGTAAAGGATTAGGGCACATTGTCCATGATTAAAAATAATATGTTTGATAATGAATTAGTGAAGATTAAAACAGCATTCGTGCTGTGATCAAAGACAATGTTCTTAATATTAAATTAGTCAGTAAGAAAATAGGCCCGATCCCATTTACAACCGAATATTGCTAGCCAGGTTTGGTAAATTATTTCTATGCATAATTTAGGAAAAATAAATTTAAAGTAATATTTCTTAAACATTTATTAATATGTACAAACTAATAGAAATTAAATACATTTGAGTTCCTTTGATCTAAGGGTTGCATGTATGTCTATGACCACCAAAATTTCAATGTAGTGTTACTTTACCAATACAGCATCCTTGCCGCCTTGCTGCTCCACCTCTCTGATGTATAGGAGTAGGTGCACATCTCTCTTGACTATTTTTTTCATGAAGTTGCAGTCGCACCAATTTCAAACTAGATGCTTGTATTTAAAGAGCACAATGAGCATTTCTCAGTGCCAAAGTGTAGGCTTCCACTTTACTTCAGTGTTCTGGTTTCCAGTTGTGTCTTCCTGTGTTACAGACTGTAGCTTGTTTTGACACTCTTCTGACTTCTAATTGTGCTTTACGCTTCCTTATCCATACAGCCTGCTATACCAGCCCGTCACACAGAGAAGCAGATCAGGACTCTCTGCAGCTAAGCCAAAACTTCCTTTCAGAGGTCGCTGGTGAACGGAATGATTGATAGACTTCGTTCCTCTATTCTGCAAGCTCTAACCTCGACAGTAGGAATCCACCACTTCTTGACTCCAGTGCCTGCAGATTACTAGAAGGATAAATGATGACATACAAAAGGCTGTTAGTATATTGTAATAGATCTTCTTAAGCGGGAGTTCACTGGGGCTCACTCTAATAGGTGATAAGAAATTGTTTTCAAAGCTGACTTATTCATTCTAAACTTCTAAGTATCATTGAATCTTTAGGGACTATTTTGTATACTATTCTCTTATCATTAAATGTGATGTATGTTTCAATGGTTTCCACTTATTGTTATGATTTCGTTGTGTATGCTACATGAGTGGCTTTCAATAAAAAATTATTTTTATAAAAAAAAGATTTTCTTAAATTCCCTTAAAATATGTATTATATAAATTTACAGTGTTAAGGTTTCACAGACTTGTGTCTGCAAAACAGTTAAAATTACATAATTATGTTGACAATCCATGAAGAAAAAAAAATAGAAATCCAATTAAATAATGTTATAAATGGAAATGACATATTAGACCTCACCTTTCAAAATACTTTTCATGATTTCTTTACAATGATAAATTGGCAGCTATTTTGTAGCTTAATGGCTGCTTATGAATGAATGAATGGTCATATAAAACTGTTATTAATCTATTTCTAGAGGAAGATAAACCAGTGCAGTGAAGAGAATTTCCATTAAAAATAAATTGTAGCACCTTTGGCTGCAGCTATCAGACGAAACCTGGACATTTCCCCATACGAATTGGCCCCCGTCACTTTAAAATTTAGTTATTCGCTGATGACGTACTATTAACACTCTCAAACCCCCTTATTTCGCTCCCAAATCTTCTTGAGGAACTCAAGGAATATAGTTTCTTATCAGACTATAAAATAAATAACCCTAAATCGGAAGCCCTTTCGCTTCAAGTCCCTAGAGTCACAAAAGCTATAACCTTGTTCGACTTCCAATGGCGCCCTAAGGCAGTGCTCTATTTGGGGGTCCAGATCACAAAAGAATATAAACAGCTGTTCCATGCTAATTATACTACCCTTTTAGACTCAGTAAAAAGGGACCTGATAAAGTGGGACTCGCTCTTTGTATCCTGGTTCGGTAGAATTAACGCGATAAAGATGAATGTTTTGCCCAGAGTCTTATACCTTTTCCAGACATTACCCATACCAATCCCAGGCACCTATCTAGCGAATTTACAAGCTCTTTGTGGAAAATTTATCTGGCAAGGGAAAAAGTTGAGACTTAAAAGGTCCTGTTTGACTAAATCTACTCAGTCAGGGGGATACAGATTACCGTTATTTGAGCGGTATTATCATGCAGTTAACCTTAGCCATATAATTTCCTGGCAGTCTGCTCAGGAGATTAAGAGATGGGTCGACCTGGAGAACGCTCATACACCGAATCATAATTTGAACTCGCTACCCTGGCTCCCCAGAAATCAAAGGCCGGCCTCAGTGTACTCGCACCCCACCATACAGTTTACACTCAACTTAAGGGATAAGCTTCATAGAAAGTGGGAGCTCACTTCTCCACTTACCCCGCTGTGGCACCATCCAGATTTCCCGGTAGGAAACAGTCAGTGATTCTCACGCCCTTGGCAAGAGGCGGGCATCACTCAGTTTACCCATATCCTAGGAGAGTTTGTGCCGCAGACTTTTCCAGATATCAGAGAGAAAAAGGGCCTTCCTTCATCATTGCAATTTGCTTACATACAAATCAGAGGCTTCACACAATCACTCTGTAGATCCTCTAAATTATGTAAACCTACACCTTTCAAGAGGAGTTGTATGAATTGTACAGGTGCTCAAAGATTGATATAATTGGTTTATCACTCTTTCTTGGCTCCAAAATCTGATATTACTGAATCCTTTGAGGAGGCTTGGCTTCAGGACACTGGTAGGGTCTTGGATCAGGAGGGATGGTCCCGGCTCAGGATGAGAATCTCTAAAATCTCCATCAATACCTCAATTCGAGAGAACACATTTAAAGTATACACTAGATGGTATCTTGTGCCTGCAAGACTACACATAATATATCCTGGTACCTCAGATCTATGTTGGAGAGGTTGTGGAGAGGTGGGCTCATTCTACCACATTTGATGGACGTGTCCTAGTATCTGTAATCTATGGTTGCAGGTTGCTGACCTAATAACAAGAATTTTAGACATTGAGGTGTTGCCCGAACCAATGGTCATGCTGCTATGTTTCCGGGTCAAAGCCCTAAATAAACAGGAAGACAGACTTGTCCAACATATTTGTGCCGCTACTCGCCTGCAGATAGCGAAAGAGTGGAAATCCCCTCACCCACCAAGCCTTCAAAGTATAGTCTCTCGGTTGTGGTACATGACCACTATGGAATATATTACCAGTCTTCTTCACGACAAAATTCTAAATTTTCACAAGGTTTGGGACTATTGGTACTCCTACCATCAAGCAACAACGCCCGCCACCTGAAAACCTTTTTCGCAGATATATTCATAAGATCTACCCCTTCCCCTTCCTCCTTGATTTTTCTATCTTTTTTTTTTTTTTTTAATATAGGAAAAAAATTAAGAAAAAGAAACAGCAATGATATGGAGTTCCACAGCAGTAGAGTCCTTTATTGTTCATAGGAGTATCGGATCAACCTTTTAGTTTAACTTACATTTTTACATTTTTCTTTTCTTTTAGGTTAACTCACTGTTATAACACAACAAAAAAATGTCTGTAATAATTTGTCTCATGATTAGTACAAACTTGCTACATTTTTATCGATATGTCTTCAGTTCTCTACCTCAACTTTTTTATAATCTACTGTTTAGATCTCATGTTTCTGCAAAAATAAAGAGATCTAAAAAAAAAAAAGTTGTAGCATGTTTTTGGTAAAAGTAGTCACAAACATTAAACACATAATTTAACAGTGGACACTTCAATATGGTTACAAAATTTAAAATGGCAGACTTTGAATTTGTTTCCTAGTCTTAGAGATAACATTTAGCAATAGATAGGAGTGTTTAACATGGGTTCCTACTGTTTTTTGGCTTGTGTAGTGCTCTCTATTTTTCTAACTAGCCTACAGGTAGTGGAGAGAAATGGAAAAATCTGGATAAATGAAGGGTACCAAGCCTATTGAAAGCAAGGGTTTCCAAGAATGTGTGGCTCATTTATTAATTAAGCAAATACAGTGTTGAACAGAAACATGAAGGGCCCATCTGGGGAATGCAATTGTAGGGGCCCATAAAGTGATGTGGCCAGCCACTTGAGGAGGTGTGGCCAGCCACCAAAGAGGTGAGGCCAGCCACTAGAAGTTGTGCGGTCAGCAGGGCTGCCAAGAGGAATTCAGGGCCCTGGTGTCACAGATCTCAAACAGAAGTACAGCTAGGAGTCACAAATTTGGTGAAAACACTGTGTTTATTTGCAGACAGGTATTAACAACAGGTAATAAGGAGCAGTGATAAATACCAGGTTCCAACTGATGTAGAAAGTAGCATGAATGTCCAGAAACAATCAGGTAAGGACAACAGGAAATTACATCAGGATCGGACCACAGGAAAGGACATCACAGGATGGGACAACAATAACCAGCCCTGTGTGCTGGGAGTGAGAGGTATATAAAGGGGAAACCACACCCAGGTGCATGGGATAATTGGTGAACAAGTTAACCCCTAAGGCAAACAAGAAAGGCATAATAGCAGCACCTCTGGTAATCAGAGGTACTGCTGCAATACAATAATAGGATACAAAGGGCAGGAGCTGCCATGCAAAGCAGCATGTAATGCATAAGCTGAGGGCAGATCGTGACAGTACCCCCTCCCTTAAGGACGGATTCCAGACGCCTAATTACCAGAAATGTCTGAGTTCATCGGAATCATAGTCTACAATTGGGGGCCCGGCAGAAAAGTCCTCGTCCATGGGCAAAAGGGCAAAGGAGGCCATGCCAGTTGCCAGTTCAAGAACTGCAGAACCTCCTCTCCTCTTACGTCCTCCTCTCTTACGGGACTTTCTCGGAATTGGGGCCTGAGCCAACTGAGTGGAGCACAAAGGTATCTCTTGGCCAGGTGAGATGGGTGGTACTGGTGATATTGCAGAGGCCCCGCAAGATGGTATAGCAGGGACAGTTACGAACTTGTTGAAAACTGCCTCAATAAAGGATTGAAAGTCCGATGAAATGGGGTGATCCTTCTCAATAAATGGGTTTGCCCAATCTAATGCCTCTCCCCTAAAATGGGATATTAGAAATAACACCTGTCTCTTAGGGCTACTAACAAGGCTTGGTGTGGAGGGGATCTTTGAAGCAAATAACCTCAGAAGGGCATTAAGTTGGGATGGATGCCCCTCAAAGAAAGGTGACGGTTCAGACTTGGCATCCTCGGTAACAGATGGCTCGGACTTGGCAGACGACTTGGCAGCAGGCCCGACAGGAGACCCGGACTGGGCGGCAGGCTTGGCAGCAGGCCCGGACTGGGCGGCAGACTTGGCAGCGGGCCCGGACTGGGCGGCAGACTTGGCAGCGGGCCCGGACTGGGCGGCAGGCTTGGGAGCAAGCCCGGACTGGGCGGCAGGCTTGCCAGCTCTTTGAGAAGCCTGAGGGCAGACAGCTCTTTGAGAAGCCTGAGGGCAGACAGCTCTTTGAGAAGCCTGAGGGCAGACAGCTCTTTGAGAAGCCTGAGGGCAGACAGCACATTGAGAAGCCTGAGGGCAGACAGCACATTGAGAAGCCTGAGGGCAGACAGCACATTGAGAAGCCTGAGGGCAGACAGCACTTTGAGAAGCCTGAGGGCAGACAGCACCAAGTGGTAACTCGGGCTGAACCGCATGGACTGGCAACTCGGGCTGGACCGCATAGACTGGCAACTCGGGCTGGACCGCATAGACTGGCAACTCGGGCTGGACCGCATAGACTGGCAACTCGGGCTGGACCGCATAGACTGGCAACTAAGGCTGGACCGCATAGACTGGCAACTCGGGCTGGACCGCATAGACTGGCAACTCGGGCTGGACCGCATGGACTGGCAACTCGGGCTGGACCGCATGGACTGGCAACTCGGGCTGGACCGCATGGACTGGCAACTCGGGCTGGACCGCATAGACTGGCAACTCGGGCTGGACCGCATAGACTGGCAACTCGGGCTGGACCGCATGGACTGGCAACTCGGGCTGGACCGCATGGACTGGCAACTCGGGCTGGACCGCATGGACTGGCAACTCGGGCTGGACCGCATGGACTGGCAACTCTTCTGGAGCAGACTGGAGGGACAGGACCCCCTCTGGAAAAGTCTTTAAGGGCAGCGCCCCCTCTGGAGCAGACGGGAAGGGCAGCGCCCCCTCTGGAGCAGACGGGAAGGGCAGCGCCCCCTCTGGAGCAGACGGGAAGGGCAGCGCCCCCTCTGGAGCAGACTGGAAGGGCAGCGCCCCCTCTGGAGCAGACTGGAAGGGCAGCACCCCCTCTGGAGCAGACTGGAAGGGCAGCGCCCCCTCTGGAGCAGACTGGAAGGGCAGCGCCCCCTCTGGAGCAGACTGGAGCTCAGGAACAGAGACAGCGGCTGAAGACTCTGAACTGGACACAGTGGCTGGAGGCTCGGAACTGGACACAGTGGCAGGAGGCTCGGAACTGGACACAGTGGCAGGAGGCTCGGAACTGGACACAGTGGCAGGAGGCTCGGAACTGGACACAGTGGCAGGAGGCTCGGAACTGGACACAGTGGCAGGAGGCTCGGAACTGGACACAGTGGCAGGAGGCTCGGAACTGGACACAGTGGCAGGAGGCTCGGAACTGGACACAGTGGCAGGAGGCTCGGAACTGGACACAGTGGCAGGAGGCTCGGAACTGGACACAGTGGCAGGAGGCTCGGAACTGGACACAGTGGCAGGAGGCTCGGAACTGGACACAGTGGCAGGAGGCTCAGGACCGGACACGGTGGCAACAGGCTCCAAGCTGGAGGCAGATGATGTGACCTCAGAGCTGGAGGCAGATGATGTGACCTCAGAGCTGGAGGCAGATGATGTGACCTCAGAGCTGGAGGCAGATGATGTGACCTCAGAGCTGGAGGCAGATGATGTGACCTCAGAGCTGGAGGCAGATGATGTGACCTCAGAGCTGGAGGCAGATGATGTGACCTCAGAGCTGGAGGCAGATGATGTGACCTCAGAGCTGGAGGCAGATGATGTGACCTCAGAGCTGGAGGCAGATGATGTGACCTCGGCACAGGAGACAGAGGCTGGCACCTCGGCACAGGAGACAGAGGCTGGCACCTCGGCACAGGAGACAGAGGCTGGCACCTCGGCACAGGAGACAGAGGCTGGCACCTCGGCACAGGAGACAGAGGCTGGCACCTCGGCACAGGAGACAGAGGCTGGCACCTCGGCACAGGAGACAGAGGCTGGCACCTCGGCACAGGAGACAGAGGCTGGCACCTCGGCACAGGAGACAGAGGCTGGCACCTCGGCACAGGAGACAGAGGGAGTGGGTGCCTCAGGACAGGCGGCTAGAGCTGGCAGATTGGGTCTCTTCGCAGAGAACAGGAATGCTGGAGCATAAACAGATTTGGAGTGCCGAGAGGAAACAACAGGAGATGATTCAGGAAGCTGATGTGGTCTACGGACAGGACAGTCCTGCAAGAAATGTGCCTTGCTGGCACAGTAGAGACACAGTTTGTTGGTTACTCTGCGCTGTCGCTCCACTTTGGTCAGATGGGGGCGTGGCCCACTTGTGAACCGGGCATTAGTTAAACTGCAGTTGTAAGTTAAATTCAAATTTCACATGGTATTATTGCAAGGTGTTGGCGGCACGGATTCAGCAGCAGACAGAGTTGGCTGGGTCAAATCAACAGTATTAGATTTCAGTGAAACAGTCTCTGATAGTCTCCTGAGTGGGTCCAAAAGCAAAGTGGAAAATTTGGCCAGCTGGGAGCGTAACAATATAATGTCCATTTGTAAGGTTTGTAGCAGTGGTAATTCCATGATTGGTAAAACAGACATGTTGCAAAAGACAAATGAAAACTTGATTGCAGCAAAAAAAGTCCCAGAATAAAACAAAACTTTCACCTTACTCCAAAGCTGTTTTTTGGGCTGGTTATACTGTCACAGATCTCAAACAGCAGTACAGCTAGGAGTCACGAATTTGGTGAAAACACTCTGTGTTTATTTTAAATACCAGGTTCCAACTGATGCAGAAAGTAGCATGAATGTCCAGAAACAACCAGGTAAACGGTAATGCAGGGTAGCAGAGGGTAGGTATTAACAACAATTAACAAGGAGCAGTGAAAAATACCAGATTCCAGCTGATGCAGAAAGTAGCATGAATGTCCAGAAACAATCAGGTAAGGACAACAGGAAATTACATCAGGATCGGACAACAGGAAAGGACATCACAGGATGGGACAACAATAACCAGCCCTGTGTGCTGGGAGTGACAGGTATATAAAGGGGAAACCACACCCAGGTGCATGGGATAATTGGTGAACAAGTTAACCCCTAAGGCAAACAAGAAAGGCATAATAGCAGCACCTCTGGTAATCAGAGGTACTGCTGCAATACAATACAATAATAGGATACAAAGGGCAGGAGCTGCCATGCAAAGCAGCATGTAATGCATAAGCTGAGGGCAGATCGTGACACCTGGTACAACAAATTCATGGGGCCCCCCTTACAGTCGAGTATGCAAAAAAAATTTGCAACGCCTTACGGCGGCGCAAATGTTTTCGGAGGTGTGGCCATGCATTTGGGGGCATGGCAAATACGCCATTGGGGCGTGGCTAACACATCAAAATCACTAGGCTCTGAATTCGCTGTATCATCACATATCTCCAAGCAGTCCTGACTTTCAGGACATCTAGCACCACAGTGTAGTATAGAAAGAATGCAGTGTGTACACAAAGAGTTCAGTCTTGGCCTGCACCTTACATTGGGCAGAACACTCACCAAAAATTGGCATTGTCCCTACTAGAATCACAACATTTCACATACTGTCTTGCTCTCTCCTACCTGTTCTTCTCACTTTCACCACCTGTGGCTGCAGGTTTCTTTAGTTGCGGCTTGTCTGGATCCTGGAATGCTGGGGGCCCTATTTGGAAAAAAATGGCTACATTTAGATAATTCCAAACAACCCTGGCATTAAATCAATACCACCCACGATTAATAATTAGGCCTTACTCCAGCTCCAACGTTACAATAATGTGCCTCTTCATCATCGCCATGCCTTATGGTCACACTGCGCCCTCCATGATGCTTTTGCCCCCTTCACCTGGCGCCCCTTCATCACACTATACTATGCTGCTCCCCCCCCCTTTTTCAATCCCACTTTGCCATGCCTCCCCCCTTTTTAATCCCACTGTGCCATGCTGCCCCCGTTTTTTAACCCCACTGTGCCATGCTGCCCCCATTTTTAAACCCCACTGTGCCATGCTGCCCCCCTGTTTTTTAACCCCATTGTGCCATGCTGCCCCCATTTTTAAACCCCACTGTGCCATGCTGCCCCCGTTTTTTAACCCCTCTGTGCCATGCCCCACTCTTGTTTTTTAACCCCTCTGTGCCATGCCCCCCCTGTTTTTTATCTCCTCTGTGTCATGCTGCACCCCCCATTTTTTTACTCCTCTGTGCCATGCCCCCCCTCATCTTTTAACCCCTTTGTGCCATGCCCACCCCCGTTCTTTAACCCCTCTGTGCCATGCCCCCCCTTGTTTTTAAACCCTCTGTGCCACTCCCCCCCCCCTGTTTTCCTTCCTTTACTTACCTTTTCCTTTTCTTCTCTCTTCTTTCTTGGTCTTCTCTGTTCCTCTCTGCTCTGGCGCCGCGAGCACGTGAGTATGTTTATTTATTTTTTTAACTACCCTGCTCCCCCCACCAACGACCAAGCCCCCCCCCCTCCCCCCTCCGCAAAAAATAAATAAATAAGGACAACAAAAAAATATAATTTTGAAAAAAAAATAAAAAAAATCGTCAGCGTGAGGGCCCGAGACAGGCCCCCTGGCATGCCTGGGCCCGGGTAATTAGTACCCACTCCCCCCCTCTCGGCGGCCCTGGCGGTCAGCTCAGAAAATTAAGTTGATTTTTTATCTTGTTACTTGTTAATTATACAGACGCTACTATAGCTCCTCAGCAGTGCACCATTTCTTCCATTTTACCTGCTTTTTTCAAATCTCCTTGACAACAGAAGCTCAAGTTGATGTAGCAGCACAGTGCTAGAAAGCTGCCGTGGTGTTCATTTAACAAGCAGTCACCAAAAGAAAAAAAATAAACTTTATTTGTTTAAATAAATTTAAATAAAAATACAAAAACATATTATAGTTATATATTATCTATATTTTAAATGCTTTGTACCTATACTATAATAACACTAATATATAAAAGTACTGCACATGCATTTACCTCTTCTTTTATTTTCTTTGTCTCTCTTATGTGTTCTCTCTTCTGATATTTACAATGCAGCTGTAGAAGTGGTGTAGGGAGACCAGCCTAGACTCTGGTATGAGAGAATGGTGGCAGGTCCTGTACATAAGTAGGAATGTCTGGCAGCTGGAAGGAGCAATGTGTTGGTATGGCCAGAGCAGTATGGGGTTACTGATAATAGGGAGGCTCAGTGTGGCGGATGGTGAGTCTGGAATCAGGGAAGAAGGAATATAGCAGATGGGGTGTCTAGAAGCAGGGAGGGGTGTGTGGCAAATATGGGGGGTCATATGGCAAATGGGGTGTCTGGCAGCAGGGAGTGGGGAGTGTGGCAGATGGGGTGTCTGGAAGCAGGGAGTGGAAGTGTTGCAGATGTGTGGGGCCTGTCAGCATTGAGAAGGAGTGAGGCAGATGAGATGTTTGGCAGCAGGGAAAGGGAGTGTGCAGATGTGGAGCATGGTAGCAGGGAGGGGGGAACATAAAGATCTAAAGATGAGCCCCTCACTGAACAGCAGTCTGGGGGTTGGAATATACATGTAAGGGGAAGCACACATCAGTCCAGGGGAACACCACAAATTGTTGGCAGATGGCGTATCTGGAAGCAGGGAGGGGGAGTGTAGCAGATGTGGGGGGGGGTTTGTCATGAGGAAGATGGAGTGGGGCACATGAGATATTAGGTAGCAGAGATTAGGGGAATATAAAGATATAAGGGGGAGCACCACAAATGTACAGCAGTCTGGGGGTTGGCATATAGATATAAGGGGGAAGCACACACCAGTCCAGGGAAACATCACAAATTTGGCACTAGATATAACGACGATGGCTCCACACTACTTCGCACATACGCACATATCTTACACAAGACACTGCAAAAACTATAATTCAGGCTCTCATCAACTTCCACATTGACTATTGCAATTCCCTCCATACTGGTCTTCCCATAAACAGACTCAAACCCCTATGATCTATTTTGCACACATAGGCCAGACTGATTTTCTTTGCAGATCGTTCTTGCTGAGCCACTCTGTCAGACTCTACATTGTTTGCCCGTCTTTTACAAAATTCGATATAAAAACTCTCCAGTAACATACAAGGCCATCAACAAAACTGCACCAACATACATCTTCTGACTTGTCTCAAAATATCTCTCAACTCGACAACTCCGTTCTGCACAAAATCTGCAGCTCTCATCCACGTTCATTACATCATCCCAGTACCGTTTACAGGACTTTTTGCGGGCTGCACCCACTCTGTGAAATTCCTTCTTTTGCACAATAAAACTTTCCTCTGGTCTACAAACTTTCAAGCGTTCTCTGAAAACCCACCTCTTCAGCCAAGCTTATAATATTCCTCAACTGCCCTCTTAACCTCACTAGCTTACCCTATTACCAATCCTTACACAAATCACACAAGACAACAATCCTCTCATCCCAGACCAAAATTGCAGTGTGACTGGATCCTATAACATACAAATCACTATTTACAATTGCAATTTGGCTGAACCAATATGCAAAAATCAATTAATAGTTAATATTCCATCCACTTAGTGATTGCAGGAGAAACTAAGTTAACTATGATTGATTGGATCAAGATATGGCTTAATTAATTCAATTTAACTTGCAGCCTCAGAAGGACAAGGTCATTGCCTCCAGTAAGTAACTGCTCCCATCATTCTAGTAAAGATACTTTTTGCGATTGATAAGTGCTTCAGTTATAGTAATATCATTAACACATCAAACAAGAAAGTTATGCTTAAATAACCCATTTCATTCTTCTCTCATACACTCACATATTTCTCATACACAGAGGTTCACACTCCCTCTCTCACACCCACACACATATCCCAAAAACATTGAAACACACACTCCCTCTCTCATACTCAAACACATATCTCATACACATTGACACTCCTTCTCTCATCCACACACATATTTCTCATACACACAGACATACACTCCCTTTCTCATACACACACATATTTCTCATACACACTGACACACACACTCCTTCTCTCATACACACATATTTCTCATACAGACAGACACTCCCTCTTTCATACACACACATATTTCTCATACACAAAGACACACTCTCTCTCATACACACATGCTCACACTCCTTCTCTCATACACACACATATTTCTCATACACACAGAAACACACTCCCATTGTCGAACTGGGACATGAAGACTGGGACTGGGAGAATGCAATGATAAGGGCCCACAAAAGGGGGTATGGCCAGCTATAACGCCTGCGGGGAACAGATAACTTACCTTAACGATGGTCACCTCCTGCCTGCTTCCGAGACACCCCAGCCACTCTCCTCTCTAAAAAGACCAGCAACTGAACCTCTGTCACCTCACTCCACTTCCCTCTACAGTAGAAACAGACGTGACCACCAGGGAAGGGCTGTCCGAGACCACGACAATGAGCAGAGACACTCTCAGTCAATCTCGCTTGCCGCCACCTCGTTTTACTCTTGCCAAGGGTGCGGGACTACGAGTACTTGAGACCAGGATCAGTCCCGCCTCAAGTACCCCACTCACCACTCGGTGAGGGCCTAACCAGAAGAAGAAATAGAGCGTTATAAACACCGACACTCCAACTTCCGATCCCTGCTCTCCTGCTCCTCTCCATCACCTGTGGACGACAGACACAACACAGCCTCCCTCTACTCTACCAGTGAGGCTAGTATGTACACCCACACAACTGCACTAACTAAAAACAGGCGGCCCGACCCTAAACAAACTAACTAATGGTCAGGAACGCAGCTTGACTATAAACTGGGTGTAGTGTACTCCCTAAACGTCCTCCCTCTACTTTATGGGGAACACCAGCCGTCTACTTTATGGGGAACACCAGTCGGTGTTCACGGTCTACTCCGGAGGGCTGTTCCTAATCCCTCACCCAGGTCGTACCAAGAAGACTATCTTCACACTATGGGGTCACTCACGGAGTCCTAAGAACCAGTCGCACATGGTACGAAAGAGGCTCTCTGGAGCAGCACACCACCGGAGTGTCAACTGCTGCATGGAACCGCCAGTTGTCACTACCAGAACTCAAAACAGTTGCCTTCACTCAAGCAGAACACCGCCCCACTCTGGAACTGCCAGAGAACCTGCCGGAGCTTAGGACTGGGACACCCAAATAGAACCATGGGACTTCCCCTGGAACTCAAATGGGCTGTGCTACACTGCCAGTGAGGTACCCAATCACTGCCTTTGGAAACCAGCGTAACCCCAGGGACCTATGGGATGGGAAGACTACTGTGCGTTCTTTCCTAGCTATGTGTATGCTCTTAACTACACCTTGTCCCCACAGACATAGTTTAAACAAGGCAAGCAGTAAGTAACAAGAGCCTACCTTTAATGGGGGCCTGACATCTTGCACCTGTAAAGAACACACACAGCACAACCAAAATACAATGCACAATACAGTATTCGCCACACAGGCGGAATAAGACCCTGCTTTTGTATATGGAAGGTTGTCACGTAATACACACACCTGCTATCTAACCAGACGGCTTAGTATAGCACTAACAGGAGCCTTCTGCTCTACTGTTGCCTAGGACTACCACCTAGCTTACTCACCACACACTGGGACTGCACCCTACTCACTCAGGGCTCTCACGCCACTGCAAACAGGGCCTGGTGCCCTTCTTACCATGGGCTCTCTGCCCCGCTAACTACAGGGACTTGTGCCTTGGCTATGGGCCTTCTGCCACTCTGCCTTGGGCTCTGATCCCACTACCTAGGGCCTTGTGCCCTTCTACCTATGGGCTTATTGCTCCTACCTAGGGCCTTGTGCCCTGTCACAATATGGGCACTAGCCCCCTCACTTGGCCTTGTTGCCTACCTAACTATTGGCAGTAGCCTACTAACTAGGGCCTTGTGCCCTTTATACACTATGGGCTCTAAGCCCTTTAGCTACCTCATAGGGCCTTGTGCCCAATTTCCCTGGGCCTTACGCCTCTAACTATTGCCACGGGCCTAGAGCCCAACTATTCCCATGGGCCTTGTGCCCGACCTAATAGCTGAGGGTATACTTACCTGCTCTGCGCAGCATGCTCAGCTTGACTCACAGTCTTCTTTTCTGGGTCTTCCAGACCCTCCAGCCGGCGCCGCCTCTTCCGAGCAGCGTTTCCCGCAGCTCTCTGGGCGGGGGCGCTCTTAGCCCTTACAAGGGCTCCCCGCCGGCGTCTCCGGCGCTGTCTTCTGGCGGCAGGGTAGCTCTTAGCCCTTACAATGGCTCCCTGCCTCTTCCGCCGGTTTCTTTTGTGCTGTCTTCTGGTGGCAGGGTAGCTCTCTGCCCTGAAAAGGGCACCATGCCACCTCCGCAGATGTCTTCTTGCTTCTTTTCTCTGGACGTCCCACCAGCCGGGCGGCACCATCTTGCCAGAAGTTCGCCGGTGGCTTAAATAACCGGCAGGGCGACGTCATCATTGGGTGCCGGCGCAAACGCTGATTGGCTCCTAGTGGCACCAATAATTGAAACGGCTGGTCATGAGCCAGGATTGGCTCACTCCTCCGGCTGCGGATTGGCCAGCAGGAGAAGGTGTGCCCTGATTGTCTCATCTTCCCTCTGCGGCCGAAACCTGTGGAAAAAGAGATATACTTACCAGCGCTGGAACGCAGGAAGGGTAAGTAACTGTTTACTTCTTTCTTAGCCCTCTTCATGGGCAAAGCAGCCAGGTCCATCTTCGCCCTCTTCACAGGCACAGCATCCGGATCCACGGGGCACATCTCTACACAGCCACTAGAGTGGGCGTGGTCAACCCAAGGAGGACATGTGTAACTCCATAGTGTAGTATATAAAGATTGCAGTGTATATAGTGTGCGAACAGTCTGGGCCCCACCATTATCAGAACAGTTGGCAACCTTCCAGTTCCCTACCTGCTGCTGGTCATGTCTGAAGTTCAGCAGCTGCTTGTCTGGATCCTGCAATGTTTGGTAAAGTGATAGGTACATGAAACAATGAAAATCCTAGCAATCAGTGAACACTTTAAATCATTTGCACCCATATTTATGAATCAAGCTGGGTACACATCTTTGTAATTATCATGCAGATCACACAATTCACATCCGTTTGTTCAGATATTAGAGTTTGTACGCTCCCACGATCATGTCCTTCCAAAATACATCACATCTGCTGATTTGGCTTTATCTACTGGTCCATCTTTGTTTCAATTTCTCATTTGTACATTTTAATTTTTAAATTTAAATTTTTCTATGTCAGCATATACATGAGCTTTCCCATACATAATACTCCTGGATGTAGCAAAAGGTCTTCCAGTGAAAGTAATGGTTAGTACTCAGTAGAAGCACACTATGCAGTACAAGAAACAACACTATTTTAAGACAGATATACATGAACCAAAAACAAATAATTACTTTATTATTGATTTCTGCTATGTGTGTAATATTTTGTAAACTACACCTTGTTAACCTGTTTTCCAGCTGCTGAGGAGCTACAAATCCCAGCATATGGTGGTATGGCATGCTGTTACTTGAAACAAGTTGTAGCTACCCAACAACTGGAGAGCTACAGGCTGCATAAGCAATGTCATGACTGCTTTTATTCATCAACATTTTGGTTCCTTGGTTGAGCTCCCATATTTCCCTGGTACCCTGGTGGGTCAGTCCGACACTGCACACTCACTCTCTCATACACACACATATTTCTCATAGACACTGATACCCACACTCTATTATTCATACACACACACACTGACACACATATTCCACTACACTTTCCTATAACTGCTGTGCTGCCTCCATGTTCCTCCATGGCTCTGGTGTAGGTAGGGGGCATGTCCAAGTTTTATTTGGCTGAGTGACTGTGTGATATCACTCAGCCAATCAGAGTACAGTAGAGTCTGCAGTGGAATTCCTGTCTGATGACGAAACTTCTTTGCATTAGAGCTGCATATTGTCAGGCGCCATCCCGCACTCCTTCCTGGTGCCGGGACGGACACCTTCTCTGCCCCGTCCCGTTGCCTAGCAACGGGACGTCACTTCCGCCCAGCAGACAGGATGTTCGGGCGCTTTCTGACCAGCTGACCGCCGACCTCCACTCCCACCAATGAATTAGGATCTCTCCCTATTTAAGGGTGCCAGAGTATCTAGTCCTCTAGTCCCTCTCTAGGCTCCCTTGTGTTCCATATATTATATATATATTACTATTGTCTCTCCGGATTCTGACCCTTGCCTGCCTGACCTTGTCTCTCTGATTACCCCTGGTTCCTGTATTGACCTCTCGGCTTGACCCCTGGCTTCCTGACTCCTCTCCTGCTTATCCCCTTGGTACCTCCTTTGCCCGCTCGGTTTTGACCTCGGATTGACGACTACGCTTCATCTACCTTCGCTGGTGGCTACCTGGGAGGGCCGCGACCGACACGTCTCAGCGGCTAAGTCCAAAGCTCCTTGCTGGGTTCCCTGGTGAAGACCTGGGGCGTGGTTAGACTCCGCGCCTCCTGGCATAGCAGCGCTAATACCAGCAGGTAAGGCCTTCCGATACTTTGTTTGTGACACATATATAGACGGGAGGGAGCTTAATGCATATATAGATGGGAGGGAGCTTAATGTTATCTCTAAGAGCATGTATCCGCACACAGACAGCGAGGGCCCATTGCGGATTTCCCCAGCACCCTGGTGGGCAAGTTCGACCCTGAGCTAAGAGATCAATTGACAGCAAATTTAAACCTGTAGATTGAGAAGCAAGTTTGATCAGCAGAGAGAACTCTATAGAATAGGATAACATAGGTAGCAGTGCATACACTGCTCATCCCAGTTACCTATTAAATGATTTTATATAGGGGTTATATTTGTCTCCACTACATGTAGAAATACATTTATATGTATGTTGTTTAATTGTCAATGAACATGTTAGGGATTACATGTAGCTCCTTTAAGTACCATGTCAAAAATGAACATGTTAGCACTTCATCACTTGCCATCCTGAAGCATTTTGTGCATTTGTAAAGTTGACCTTTACACACTACCTAACACATTACGACACATGCACAGTGTTATTTGAAGGGGTTATTTATTACAGCTACAGTGACTTCTGTCACCTCCTATAAAACAGCCAACAAATTTTTGTCAGCAAATTGCTACTGCTTCTACTACTTGACTTCAGTTAGCTCTTAATAAACAACACGGCCAAAGAATACAAAATGGATGTAAATGAAAGCACTACCGAATAAATACCATATGTGACTGAGGAATTGGTCCTATAAAACAGTGTGATTACACCATATTACTGGGATGCCAGGTAAGCAACTTGTGGTTGTGCTTAAATTCTATAAGGTCATCTATGGTCACTGGAAGCTCATGGATGACTATACAATAACAGCAAATAAAATGCACAAATGTGTAATATATCACAGAATTAGAAGTCAAAATATGTGGAAATTAAATGAAAACTGATTTCACAAACTTGCTGATTAAACTAAGAGCTTTGCCAAAATGTCATACCGCATTTTGATTTCTATTTGTATTACAGACTTGGCAAATAACTTTGTTAAACAATATATTATAATATTATCCCCATGAGATAATTCCTTTGCTCAAATGTCATTTATAATTATTTTTTAAAAAAAGAACATTAGTTCTTAGGTAAAAACAAAGCGTACTATACATTGTACTAGTACTGTATTTGATTTATTTTGAGTATTAACGATTTCATTGCATAAACCATGATAAAGGAGCTCAAAAGTAAGTATTTTGATATGAATAAAGTCAGAAATCCAGAAAATGTTGAATCTGTCCCTATACTGGCATCCTGACCAATTGATGCCCGTGTCATGCTTATGCAATAGTACCCCTCTATGCCCTTCTATTGATTTTACTTTGTCAAAAATGTATGTCCATGTTGACAAAGACATATATAGCCATCCAGTTCATCATCCAGAGAGTGCAATATTGGGTATCCTTGAGTCTGCACAGTTTGGGTTATCCTGAGGGCCTGATTGAGGGTGCTGGCGGACCTAGGCTAATACACCGATAGCGCCCCCCTCAAATCATTCAATTCAGGAGTATTATCCAGCAAGCAAATTTAGACAGATTCTCTTACCTGTTCTTGCGGTTCTTCCTTGCTTGTTCTGACAGCTTTGTTGTTGTCTAGCTGTCTTCTGGAAAGTTGGGGTTCTGTTTTGAAAATGTGAAAACATTACAAACCCTCAATGATTAAGCTCTTTAGAGAACATCCTCATGAACGCCACACAATACAGAGATCGTCTCCCCACCAGACATTTACTCAACCCCCAGTGGCCAATTCATGTCCCCCCCAGCCATTTAATTACACCACAGCTGCCAATTTATGACCCTCCTGGCAAATTCATCATACACTTCCCAAGGTATTTCACCACCTATAGCCCAACATACCTTCCACTTGCCAATTTATAACATTAGTGAAATGGATGTGGGCATATATGGCTCTTAACCCCCAGTGGTCAATTCATGACATTCTTCCCCCCAGCCATTAGATCACTGTGCCCCTTATCACACATCCACCTCAATACACTGTCCACCCCCTTGCAGCACACACTGTCTCCTCCTTGCAGCACACACTGTCCTCTCCACTTGCAGAACACACTGTCCTCTCCCCTTGCAGCTCACACTGTCTCCACCTTGCAGAACACCCGTCCTTGCAGCACACACTGTCTTCCGCCTTGCAGCGCACACTGTTTTCCCTCTTGCAGCACACACTGTCTTCCCCCTTGCAGCACACAGTTTTCCCACTTGCAGCACACACTGCCCCCTTGCAGCACACACTACCTTCCCCCTAGCAGCACACACTGTCTTCCCCCATGCAGCAAACTCTGTCTTCCCCCTTGCAGAACACACACTGTCTTCCCCATCACCCTCTGTCTTCCTCCGTGCAGCACACACACACACTGTCTTCCCCATTGCAGCACGCACTGACCCCCCTTGCAGCACACACTGCCCTCCCCTTGCAGTACACACTGTCCCCCACTTGCAGCACACACTGTCTTCCCCCTTGCAGCACACATTGTCTTTCCCCTTGCAGCACACATTGTCTTCCCCCTATCAGCACACACTGTCTTCCCCCTTGCAGCACACACAGTCCCCCCACTTGCAGTGCACACTGTCTTCCCCAACACCCTCTGTCTTCCTCCCTGCAGCACACACAGTACTCCCTCGTGCAGCCCACACAGCCCCCCCACTTGCAGCACACACTGTCTTCCTCCTTGCAGCACACACTGTCTTTAGCCTTGCAGCTCACTCTGTGTTCCCTTTATTACATTATGCCACTGCATAAACAGTAACACAAATCTTTACCTACCCGGCTTCCCTGTTCTTCTCTTCCGTCGACAGTCAGTTCCTCTCACTGCAGCTCCTTACTGACACCGTTGGGACGTGATGATGACATCATGCCCGACAGTCAGTGAGGAGAGGAGTGGGGGAAGATGGGAGGGGAGGAGAGGGAAGCGGAGGGGAGAGAAGGTTTGGGAGCGGGAGCGTGGAGTCGGCACAAGGGGCAGCTCCAGCTTCGGGTTCGCAGAATCAATAATGGAATAATTGAATGTTGCCAGGCTGCGCCCCCGCAAGTCCCAGTGCCCTAGGCTGCAGCCTGATCACCCTAATGATTGATTAGGCCCTGGTTATCCTGCTCAACTTTTGCTGTTGGCAAAGCTCTCTCTCATGTTAAGTAAAGCCAACATTTTATAGAACCTTAAATCAGATATATGCTTTAATAAGTTGCGTATAATATTAAAAGCTTCTATAAAGTTTTCATTATATTCATTCATATTTTATTATAGCCCTCCTTTTTAGTATTTTGATGTCTATCAATACCTTTATGCAAAAATATGAGTGTGGTTGGGTGATTCAAGTTCTGGATTGGGAGTGTTTATGGATCAGGAAAAGGTCTATCTATCCTGATTTTGCGCTTTTAAATGTGGAGTTTTTGGCATTCTGCTCAAACCTTTTATTTTTACACATTCTCAGGTGCTGGAGATCAGGGGCTGTCTGGACTGGGGAGCAAGGGAGCATCTGCCCCCCAGCCAGTCTCATAGAGCAATACCATGGGGTAGGTCCTCTATAATGTTCCTAATAGGCTGCTGAGTTGAGTCTTTCCCACTGTGCTAAAATTTGCCAGCCCTCCCCTGCTGGAGACCATATGCTAACCATTACTTTCAATGGGTAGAGATGGGAAAAGTTGTGTTTATATTGAGTGCAAATCTGTATCTGGTATGCTGAAGTGAAAGGTCTGGCGATACAGATTTTGATTCATGTTCGAACACAACCTACATGCAACTTGTGTTTAAAAAATTAACACAGAACATTAGCATAGTTCCAACCGTATTCAAATTCAAGCATATCTCAAGATACATTTCAATTTGAATCTAGGGGTAAATTTATCAAGCTGCAAGTTTGAAAAAGTGGAGTTGTTGCCTATAGCAAACAATCAGATACTAGCTGTCATTGTGTAGAATGTACAGCATCAGGGCCGCCATCAGAAATCATGGGGCCCAGTACGGGCCACCCTCCCCCTCCCCCGCCGTCTAAACATTATTTGATGTATATTGCCGTTTGTTAACAGACAGAAAATAGAGCAGGATTCGAGCATGCATCTGAACCACATTTGCACAGGAATGCCCTAGGCATGCCCCTACTGTACATTGTCTATGTTTGTCCAACCCTTCTTTCCCCTTCCCCATTTCGCCGTGCAAGTTGTAGCCATGAAACACAATTGCATTCATTGCGCAAGGTCCATTTCTGAGCATGCACAGGGCTATTTAATAATTATTACCATTAGTATTATAAACATTTCTGTACATAATGCCAGAATACTCCACAGCTCTTTACAATTGAGAGCAGACATAGTAATGAAACAAGACAAGACATTATCGTTTAATGTGGTAAGAGGGCCCTTACTATTTATAGGAAAATTTTAATTTGATACATGAAGTTAAATGCTACAAATTTTATTTTAGTCCAGCCAGATTACCATGGGAATAAATGTTTAGTGGGGTTACATGATACGGTAACACAGCAATAGGGGTCAGGAAGTCAGAAGGTTGTTTGCGTATCGGAAGAATAAATGTAAATTTTGTGTGACTTGGGTCAGTGGTGGTAATTGGGTAGAATAGCCTCGGAAGGTTAACAAGATGGTTTGGGAATTTGTGTACAGTGAAGGAGAAAAAGATTCCCAAATAAAAGCGCTCAAAGGATTTGTGATCTCTTGTTAGCATGTTCAATTATGTTATGTGAAATTCACATTAAAACATAACCTTTATTTTGAATCTATTAAAATAAAATACATTTACTATCATTATTACTATGCCATAACCTGCTATTGTGAATCATGAGACGAGAAGAATAAAAACCATGAATAAAATAAGGCTCCCCTGTGTGTCAGGCACACTAAGAAAAAAATGATAGGGGGGAATTCAATTGGACGTGTAACTGGTAAAAGTAATGCGGCCTGCGCATTATTACTGTTATTACGGTAATAATGCGCTTAATTACCGTTATTATAATAGTTTCAACGCCAGCAGCCGGGATAAAATTACCGTAGTAATGGTAATACATTTAACGTAGTGTTAATTCGGGGGGAATTGAATTCCTCCCATAGTGTGGATTAGAGATGCTCAGGCTCGGTCTTCTGAAAATCGAGCTCAGGGAAGCCGGCTCTGTACTTTTGCGCGTCCTCGGATCTGAATCGAGGCAGAACATCATCGCTTCATTGTCGGATCTCGCAGCTTTTGGATTCCATAAGTACCTCCCTCCCCAGGAGATCCAGCGCCTTTGCTAACACAGAAACAGGGTTAGCAGTGTTCTTGTCACTCTCCAGTCTCCAGTGACATTGCTCAGTGCCATTGCTCACACAGAAATATGGGTAGCAGTGTTCTTGTCACTCTCCAGTCTCCAGTGACATTGCTCAGTGACATTGCTCATACAGAAACAGGAGGGGTAGCAGTGTTCTTGCTATTTGACAAAAATTGACTGAAAATTACTGGAAATTAATGTTATTGATGTTACTAATAATGTAGGAACAAAAAAAGAGCCTAATTATGTGATTTTAGAAAAAAAAAAACATATGAGAGCTAAAACCAAGACACAAAGTTAATCCAGATCTAAAACTAAAACACGGGGGTCAGTAGTGGATACTGTTATTTGCAAATAGTGCAAAAATTGCATCTAACAAATGAGATTACTACCCAAATATCATCTAATGAGCCTAAATGTAGGGTGTTTAGCTGCAAAGGAACTACTATATTTATTAGAGATGTGCGCTGAACCCCATGTTTTGGGTTTGCATGTGGTTTTGATTCTAAACCGTGTTGGTGTTTTGAGTTTGTAATTAGTTTTGGCGAAAAATCCTGAAAGATTTTGGTTTTGGATCTGGATTCAATGAAAAATTGTGAGAAATTGGTAAAATAATGTAATTTTGAGCTGTTTTTGCTCCTATATTACTATTTATAGCATTCAAATTCGGCGCCACAGTGGAGGCAGAGAGCCCTTATTATCCCTAAGAGCGACTCTGCCTTCTGAAGACCTGACGGGATCAAGCACTGAAGACCGCGGCAGTACTTTTAACCATCCTGACAATAAAGCTGCATAAAAAGAAGAAGTTGTTCGCTTGTGCTTCAGCAGTAGCGAGCTCTTGCCACAAGTGGTGTCAGGAGTGGGATACTACTATCAGGTCTCTCTACCTGAGTGGGATACTCAAGGGAAACCAATGAACACAATGAACCACATGGAACTAAACTGGTGCGATGCGTGATACTTGGTCCTGGAATGTTGGTCTCCTGTTTGAGAAAAAGGATAGGTGCAAGAAATATGAAGAGACAAGCCATGAGTGAACACTCTAGCCCCCCCTCCCCCCTTCCCAACCAGTCCAGATCAATAGCAACACACGGACACACATTAATGCATTTCTCATATCTGGACACAATAATACATTTCTTATACATAAGGACACACACTAATGTGGATTATTATAACATTGTCAGGAAAATCTCTAGAACAAGATAAAGAAAGTCTACTGAAGAGAAAGAAAACAATGGAACTGTAAAAACAGTGAGCTCTGCAAGCAAACTTCATAAAAGTCTTAAAATTAATATGCATTAATCGTTTAATTTTTACATTAGACCAATTCCAAGGGAAACAAATAGAATCCCCTTTCTTAAGACTTAATAAAACTATAAGTAATAGTATTTTGGAGAAATGGAAAGTTGAACAAAAGGAGTGATCCTAAGATAGTAATATGATGGACTTTGTAGTGACATTTTTACACCTCACACTGTGCATATTTCCAGTCTGACATACAAATAATCAGACAAATAGATACATATGCAGAAAGAGAAAGTGCAGACATGCAGAGACTCTCATAGAAAAAAAACACAAAAAGTGATAAGCAGTGTTTTGTTTTAATGTAACTTAACACTAATCCTTGCAATAAAAATTAACTGTTTAGTCAATACAAATTTACTGACACAACATTTTGTGTGTGAAAAAAAAACCTGAAAGTAGACAACCCCCAGCATAAAATCAAGGTTGCGGTGCATACTACAGGAGTTACCGACAGTCCTTAATTTCCAAGCATTTTAAAAATTTGTCCCTGGAAATTTATTGTCCCGGCAAATATCCCTGTTTATATTTTAAATTAAGTCAGTGGTATGATCCCTATATAATGAGTGCACGGACGCACACACACAATACATTTCTCATGCACACTAATACAATTCTCATACACACTGACTCACACCCCTTCTCTCATACACACATTTGTCATACACACTGACTTGCACTATGATACACACAAACTGACTTACATCATCATCATCATAATCAATTTATATAGCACCACCAATTCCGTAGCGCTTTACAGCGAATATTTTTTCATTCACATCAGTCCTACCCTGATATTTGCTGATATTGTTGGTCAGGTTTAAAACAACAATTTAATTAAAGGCAGATATTGTCTTTAATCAAATTACCATTATAAATCTAGCCGGCAATATTGTCGAATATCAGTGATTTTCCACACTTTGATACATTTGCACTCTTCTTTGCTTTCAGTCAATTTGAATATACTAGAGCTGTTCAGTGACCCCCATGTTCTGGTTTTGGTTTTGGATCTGGATTAATTTCGTGTTTTGGTTTTGGCAAAACTGCCCTTGCGTGTTTTGGTTTTGGTTTTGCTAAAATCACATGATTTTTCTCTTTTTTCCTCCCTAAATTATTATTAACCTCCAATATCACTAATTTCAAGTCATTTGCAGTCAATTTTGACCATCTCACAGGTCACAATATTATTTCATACACTTTCAGACAAAGACTGCAGCGACCTGGCTGGATGGTAAGCAACAGAGCAATGGCACAAACACACGGCAGGTCATAGCACATCTAGGAAACATTGCCACACAGTGGCAGAAAAGAAAACTGGTGCAAGATGAATTGTCCTTGGGCCCTCCCGAACACCCTTATGTAAGATGTTGAAAGGACATATACAGTTTAACAAATCAAGCACTCAAGCAACAAGCAGTGCCACTTTTGAGGCTGAAGTGCTTGGTTTGCTTGTGCCTCCACAAAACAAGCTAACAATGGGCTTAAGGCACCTAAACAAACAGTGCTGTTAATGAACTCTACTGTGGCAAGTCATGCACCAGTGGAAGCAATTCTTGCCAGTGATAAGAAAAAGGCCATTGTCATGCATGCAAGTCCAAAAAATCCACCTCTTATGAGTGGAATTATTTTTACACAAATCCTGACAACAGTTGTCTAGAAATTTGTAGCATTGCAAAGCCACAATCAGTAGAGGTATGGACCTTAACCATCTAGGAACCTCATCCATGTTACGTCACAAAATTTATGCTAAAAAATAACAGCAAGCAGTCCAGCATCAGCTACCTCCCTTGTCTCAGCTATATCCCAGCACCTGCAATCGACACCTCCAACACCTTCATCATCAATATTCTCACAAGTGATCGGCGAAAGTTCTGCATCCAAGTTTCTAAGGCGAGATGACACCTCCCCTATCCAGGACTCCTCAGAAGAATCCTTGAGCGTTAGACCCACTGCTGCTGCTCCTGCTGCTGAGAGTATATCTTCAACCCAGAAGCAGACCCAGAAGAAGACTACTAGTAGTTTACAACAATTGACTATTAAACAATCCTTTGCAAGAGGAAGCAAGTATGAAAGTTGTCACCCAGTCGCAAAGTGGATCACAGACGCCATGGCGACTATGCAAGTATTAGATCTGTTTCCAATATCCACTATTAATGCAGCTGGTTTTAGACAGTTACTTGAGGTCCTGCGTCCCCGTTACCAAAATCCATAACGACACCATTTTACTAGAAAAGCTATTCCTCACCTCTACCAGAAGGTTCGTAAAAATGTAATTATTGGGCTACAAAATGCCGTTCTACTTATTGTACACTCAACCACAGATATTTAGACAAGCGGAACTGGGCAAACTAAAGATTATATGACTGTGACAGCCCACTGGGTTGGTGATTCGCCTTCACCAGCAGGGACAGCAGCAGCATGTACCCAAGGACGTCACATTTTTCAGAGGCGGGCTACTCTGTGTACCATCTGTTCACTAAGAGGCATATTATTATTATTATTATTATTATCGTAGATTTGCAAGGCACCACAGTGTTCCAAAGCGCCGTACAGTAGGGAAGACAAGGACATACATAAAAAAGGACATACATAAAACAGGAACAGACAAGGCAGACAAAATTAATGGAGTCATGAAAACAAAGGGTATGGAGGACCCTGCTCATTACAGAGGTTACATTCTAAAAGAAAGAGGGCACAGCTGAAACAAGAGGAGCGAGTGTGGCTCAGAGTGGAGATTGGGATAGTTGTGTGGGTGCTTTAGTATGAATAGTGTTATCGAGGATAAGGTCACCTCTAAAAAAGAGATGGGTTTTCAAAGAGCATCTAAAGATTTGAAGGCTGTAGGAAAGTCTGATTGAGCATGGTAGTGAATTCCATAAGTGGGGAGCAGCACGGGAGAAGTCTTGAAGGTGGGAGTGAGAGGTGGTTATCAGAGACAAGACAAGGGGCAGGTCACAGGTAATACCACTGACCAGTGGTATGCTGACTACCACGACACTACATACCCCGACTCGGAGACACCGATGGGCGCCCACCCCTACCAGCTTGCAGGACGGAACTCATGCCGATGCGTGAAGAACCCGGCATCAGCTAATGATGTCAGCCATAACCGCAACGCAGTCATCGGTGCTCTGAAGGGGGTAATACTTACATTACTTAAATATCGTTATTAGGGTAATGGTAAGGTGGAGCTGCGAGCTGAAATCCAGCGAGAAAACTACCGTAATAACGGTATTTACGTGCACTATTACTGTAATAACGGTAATAGTGTGCAGAGCGCGAGATGTTTGGCATTTCCACTAAGAATTGAATATGCCCCTATGGGTCATTGGTACATCTTCATCTAGAATACTGTGTTCAGTTCTGGAGGCCATATATCCATAAGGATATAAATATATTAGAGACTGTACAAAGAAGGGCAACTAAAATGGTACATGGCCTACAATGCAAAACTTTCCCTGAAAGACTAAAAGATCTTAATATGTTCAGTTTGGAGCAGAGTATGGAATGGGGGACAAGATAGAAACTTTTAAATATATCAAGGGTTTTAACAAGCTACAGGAAGAAAACATTCTTTAAAGGAAGAGAATCAGTAGAATACAAGGACACACGGACATGCACTGAAACTGGAGAGAAGTAGGTTCAGAGGAACTTTGAGGAAAAACTACTTCACAGAAAGGGTAATGGATAAGTGGAATAGCCTCCCATCAGAGGTGGTAGAGGCTAATACAGTAGAGCAATTTAAACATGCTTGGGATAGGCATAAGAATATCCATACAAAGAATAAAGGATCAAATAAGGTTTGAGGTTACCATAGGTTAAAATTGGGACAAGTGATTCTTACCTGCAGTCAAATTCTATGTTCCTATGTTTCTTTGTTTCGCCACTTCTAGTCTAAAGTCTATGCTACTTGCCAAATTCTTTATTTTTTATATACTGGGTTACTCACATTTGCTGTGCAGTTTCTCTCAGAGATGTTTATTGTGCCTAGGACCTTGTGACTGGATTCATGTTGCTTGTATGACTGGGCTTTTGCTGTCTGGATTCCTTTTTGCTTGTGACTGGGCCCATAATCTGTTGCAGGTTGCACTTCTGTTATACACTGTCCATAGGCACAGACTGGGAAGCTCTTTGTAGAACAATAACTTTATACTGAAGTTTGCAGTTATATCAGCATACAGACAGAACACATCTTGCAGGTAACATCAATATGAGAAAAAACTAAAACTATTATTTCTACAACAGTGTACATTACTATAATACAGAGTGGCAACACAATAACACAAAGAACAGCTTTAACTGCAGTCCCTCCAGTGTAATTACTCCTGCAACATGAAGTCTGAATCTGTTGCAGTATCACAGATAGTTCAGTGTCCTGAAGACCTAGGAAATGTAGCGTTTGTATGAGAAGTGAGTTGTCTACTTTGTCAAATGCAGCAGAGGGGTCCAGGAGAATTAGAAGTGAGTAAAGACCTTCAGATTTATCAGTGAACAAATAATTGATGACCTTAGTCATTGTAGTCTTGGAGAGTGTTGAAAAGTGAAAGCCTGACTGAAGAGGGTCCAATAGTTTGTATGAGGAAAGAGAGCATGTAAGGTAGCTGTAGTCAGGCTTCTCAAGATGCATGGGAGTTGAGAGATGGGACTGAATTTTTATCTTTCAAAATTGGTGTAATCACCATATACTTGTATAATAGTGGAACGATACCAGTGGAGAGAGAGATCACAGATTTTAGTTAAGACTGGGAGTGGTAGATAAGCATATGTGTGGAAATCATTAGAAGTTCATAACTTTTGCAATGTCATTCTACATTTTGAGAGTTATAAACAGCATTGTATTTCTTTAGCGTCCACGACTGACACTGTTGGAGAAGAGTGTAAAGAATAAATTGAGTCACTTAATCAAGAGCTATCAAAATGTGGTACTGCCAGTTCAGGAGAGGATAATGTAGAAAGTGAGAAATAAGTTACTGCGAAGAGGTGGGAAGATATTCTTAATACATATGCTTTGTCATGTTGGGTTTAGAGTTAAAAATGTACTTATTGTGACCCAAAGGTTGACTTGTCTCATTTTCTATTAGTCTCTTTTGGTATCAACAAAAATTTTCTATAAAACGTATAATTATTTCATCTACCCAAGAACTTATATATTCCTTTCTGTGACAATTATGTATTAT
Source organism: Mixophyes fleayi (assembly GCF_038048845.1). NCBI lineage: Eukaryota > Metazoa > Chordata > Amphibia > Anura > Limnodynastidae > Mixophyes > Mixophyes fleayi. Next base: position 217,711,167 of record NC_134405.1, read on the forward strand.
TGTTATTTTCCCTTAATAATCAGGTATGATAATGTATATTGTATGTAACCTTGTAATGTACTTTCAACACGTGCTTTGCTAAATGACATGAGTCTGAACCTATGCAAGTGTCAATAATCTATTGAAATTAGCCAGAAAGAGATAGATTTTAACTCTGAGGATTTTTTTTGCTATGCAGAGGATGAGGAACTGACCAGCGAAGTCAAATGAGCAGAGGTGAAAACTCAGGCCCTGGGAACATTCCAGATCTCAGGACATCCCTAGCTCACTTCAAAAGCCCTGTGACATTTGGGAGATCAATCTGTCCTTATTGACTGCTAAACTCCAAAGGGGGGGGGGTGAGAGCTATGTGGAAAAGGTTTTAAAATCTTCTAGTTTAGACATTACATTGTGCATTTTCATTAGGGGGTCTATCAAAACTGAAATGTACAATATTTCTCAATTGTGTTCCTTTACACACGCCAAGTCTTAACTAGTAAGTAGTGATTCTGGTTTTATTTCCTATTTTATTTCTGAAATTTATTTGTGCAACCTATTGTATGTCTTGCTATTAACTTTTTGTAACCAAGCCTTGGAAACATTTTTCGGATTAAAATACATTTAATGTAGTGTATTCTCTGTGATTCTTTTTGAATTTACAAAGCCCAGGAAGGCTCATGCTATATGTGTATGTGATTTAAGTGAGAAACATTAATAAGTGGTTTTGGTGAACTTAAGGACACCATAGTAAATCCTTCATGGTGGCAGAAAAGGTGTGTTCATTGCTAAGTGACTAAAGTGACGCCAGTCACGGTCAGCTGTTCAGATTGCTGTATCTAAGACAGGCTGGGCGTTCGTGACACTTTTCATTTATAATTTAGTTGCCTCCAAATGCATGTTTTTGTGCAGAATATACAGGGACTATATAGTTTGTGGGACCTAAAACATGAGCTTTTTAGACAATCTTAATCTCGTGGAAGACCATCATGAACATATCTCATTGTTTTTGTATTTTTGTAAGTTGCTAGGCTAAAGAAACACAGACTTACATTTTAGAGAAAAGGAAAACCCATGTTTTCCCATCAAACATCATTACTGTATGTATGTATGTGCCAATTAGCCATCTCCCAGGGGTGTATTTGTGTAAACACTTCAATTAGTTAATCCCAAAGGCTTTCTCTTATAATAGTACTAGAGAGCTGCTACCTGCCAAGTAACAAAGAACAAAATCACGTAATACATTATTTTGTTGACGTGAATACTGTGCAGACTTTTTATATGTTATTAATTATAAAGTTTATCTCTGCCTACTCTTACCCAATTATGGCAATAATTAATTTAACTAAAATATATGCAAATTGTAATTACTCTCATTTTTTTATTTGTCAAATACTTGAGATACCTGAAGCATAATTTCTAATTCATCCAGAAAGGAATTTTGCAGTAATAAGATGTGGAGTTTGATGATAAGTGCATTCATAGTTTGTAAATATAACGGTGGTGTTTTGCATTTCTATCACCAGACTCATTGTTTTTTTTGTTAGAAATTACATTTTAATTCCTGTATCTACCAAATAAAATGTTATATTGGCTCTTTGGGACTAAAAGGGTTTTATTTTGGCAATTATATTCTACGATCATTAACTAGGGGAAAAAAACAGACAAAAGTGACAAACAGTTACAAATGCAGAGCAATCTCAGAAAATTACTCAAAAATGTATTTGTCTAGTTCACCTGAATATAGAAACATCAAATATATGCGCTATTAATCTGATTCTTTAGAGCGTTATAGGGGCAGAAACTGGGATCTGATTTTTATTTTCTTCTCCTTGTTATTAAACTTTTTAAAAATTTTCACTTTGTTTAAACAGGGCAGATCTTCAGGAGTCATAAGAGTCAAACAGGTCTCCACTATTTTTATTCCGAATAGATGCAATGCAAATTGGATTTATTAGTAACTACAACAATGGCTACTATTAGATCCATGTTAGCAAACATGTTGCCAGCACTTATATGACAGACTGATCTGTGGACATTATAACAGAGATACCAGCTTGGGATACCCCAGTCCCAATGTCAACGAACCTAAGCCTTTTCAGCATGGGGCTGGATTCCCTAGGAGAGTTGGACCCACAAAAACATACGGACCACCAATGATAGAACAAGCCCATGATGAAACACTAGGGGGTATATTTATTAAAGTGCGGGTATGAAAAAGTGGATATGTTGCCTATAGCAACCAGATCAGATTCTAGCTGTCATTTCTTTAAAATGTACCGCCGTTTAGTAGATATATCCCTAGGGCTCTTCCCACACCATTGCTCTGGTGGGTGTCGGGTAATAATAGTGTAAATAAATAGATAAAAGTGTTTTTCCTGGCAAACTATAGGACCCAACAAGCCCTGTCATGCCTTAAGTGTTTGGGTATGCTGACACTTATATAACTACAAATGCAAGGATACCCATGGCTGCCAGAACATGCTAGCACTTCCAGAACTACAAGCACCAACATGTCCTGTACATGTAGTACATAGTTTGATTGGTTTGTGGGAACTTTGAGAATGATGCTTTGTTACGTACCTGTGGGGGGGCAGTTTGGAGAATGGGCTAATTAATGTGGCTGGTCCTTAATTTATAGGCATGCTGGACATATTTATATGTTTGGAAGAAGTTATTTCTATCTTTTGGATTTTATTTTAGGGTGCGTATATATCAAGTACTTTTGGTGGGGGGTGTACATTTGGTGGGATGGTATTTATTGTATAGAAGCAGGAGGGGTCCGGGGTGATTAATGGTCGCTCTTTGGCATAAATGGGGACAGGTGATAACCTATGGTGTTGGTGAGGGGGTGCTTATTCTAATTTTTAATTTTTATCTTGCTGGACATCTGTTTTTAGTTGGTGGCTGTAAATAAAGGGGGGGAGGGTATCTTAACTGTCCCGAGCTGGTTAAGGGCAGTCCGAATTAACGGACGAATCGTATAATATACCATAATAAACAAAAGCAAAATATCTATTGAATATGAGCATATTTAAAAATCAGATTTACAGCTAATTTGAACCATGCACATAAAATCCCTACTGTATATCTTCAACTTATTTTAAAAGTTTCCCCTTTTACACATTAGAACAATGAGTGGCAAAAAAGAGATATTAAGGCAAAAGCATATGTACATGGTTCTAAGAGCTGAGAATGACAAAGGCTTCTGTTGACCTGTAACATCCTTCTACAGACAGACAGGTCTATTTTTGCAAGTGATTCAGCTGTAATGAACGCTGTACCTTATTGCGATGTGATAGCAACCTTAGTAGCTGGAAAAAAATGCCTTCATTATTTTAAAAAAAATCCCTGGACTCATCCAAATCTTTTCTACATATAAAATAGATCATAATACTCAGGTGTATTAGTCACGTGTTAAAAAAATGCAAGAAGGATGGAAGTAAAGAGGCCTCTATTTCTTCAGGGACAAAGTATGGGAAATGCATATTTGCAGTAGAAGGGAAGGCAGGTTGGGCCAACCATGAAAACTGAGGAGGTTTGAGGGTGTAGAAAGCAAATAGAAAAGAACAGTTATAATAAAATGATTCATTGCATCTTATTAAAGCATTATGTAGCTTATGGTAAATTGAACGCAAATTGTGTTCTTAATGTATAATACACTTTTTTACATCTGAGCATGCGTGCCAGTCACTATTTTAGGAATTAGTGCTTTGTGCGTTTGCCCAAAAGTAAAAAAGCATATTATACGCCAAGAACACAATGGGCCCTATTCTTTAAGGATAATAAAGCAAAAAAATGAGTAACTTTGAACCTCGTCACAACCATGTTTTATTGGTGGGGGAGTTAAATTTAAAATGTGAGGACAGATTTATAGTTGGGATAGGGCATGTCCTAGAGCAACATTTAATGTCAGTGTAAAAATAAAGCAATCAAGTATCTGCGTCCTACATGAAAAGACAGCCACCATTTTCCTTATGTGCAAAATAAAAAACTCATTTGCACCCCTTGCATTGCAACATGGTTTTGCCAAGGTTCAAAGTTCCTCATTTCTTTGCTTTACTTTCCTTAATGAATCATGCCCAATATGTGTTCAACTTAACATGAGCCACTATGTGAAAACCTGCTAACCCAGATTTTTTGGCAAAGGCTAAATTTTACCAGCTCAGACAGTTCTTAAAACTTCTACAGTGTTCTCATAGATTAAAACACAGATGGCAAGTTTAAAAAATATTAAATAAATACTTTTACAAGTATACATCAACAGTCTTCTAAGTGTGGAATAGGAAGTTATATAGATTCGACAGCAGTGGTGCACAGGGGTTAATGAAATTTTAGGAATGCAAGGAAATTAAGTTAGCAAAAATAGAAATGTAAAATCTGATTGCTAAAGTAAGCAAGAGTATTCCCAAAAGCTTTTACAAGTATATAAAAAGCAAAAGAATGAATGATTGGGGTACTTGGATATTAAAAGATAAGCTAGGGAGGTTGATTAGAATGGATAAGGAGAGAGCTGACCTTTTTTTTACATGTTTTCTTATATGTATTATAACAAAGAAATAAACAGTGTTAGAAATATATTGCATCATAGTGTCACCATTAAATAGGATTGGGCTAACACATGAGCCACTGCAGTTACAATTAAACAAGATAAAGATTGACAAAGCAACTGGTCTAGATGGCATCCACCTATGTGTAATGAAGAACCAAAATCCACAGAAAAACCATTTTTCTTATATTTAAGGAGTCCTTAACAACTGGGTCAATAGCAAATGACTGTTAGAAGACAGTCTGCCCGTTCTGCAACACATGAAACAAGAACAACTCGTACACCGAGAACCAAGAATGAGCACACACATAACCATTTTCATCTAGCAGAAGATATGATTTAAGATTAAACTGTGAATGGCATTGTACAGTCTTGTGTGAAACTTTTTAAAATGTGCATTTATTTCTGCCCAAATGGTTTATTTGTTGCTTGGGTTTACTCTAAGTTATTCTTTCCATGGCTTTGTACACAAATACTAAAGTGAGACTAGCTACAAGCACAGCTATTATGCTGCAGGCTGCATGACATCCGTTTGACATGGCTATTTCTTTGGATATGTGCTATTATAATTGCACTTGCTGACAATTAGCACACACATGCCCAGATGGGATCATTTTATGACAATGAATGTCTGAAAATTTCCAAATCCCCAATTAAATATTCATGATTTCTTTTCTAGTTGTTGGTTGCACACACATCCTGCGACAATTAAACTAAGCTATCAAAACTGTTGATATTAAATTAAACAATTGCCCTCGTGCCCCCATAATTTTACGCCTTTCACCTCCCACATATGTAGCAATAATAGGAACATAGTTTTACCATTGTATAAGACATTGGTTAGAAAGCATCCTACATGATGTGTGTAACCCAAAGTGATGTTCTTGATGCAAAACCTCCAATATATATTACTTACCTTTTTGACAATATTGGATAAGTAAGGGTGTGACGAAAAAGCTTCAAAATCACTGATCAGGTATTATATTGCTTATAGATATTTGGTTAGGACATTTAAAATTTGTCTGGCACAATTAGAGAATTGCCTAATATAGGAGACACCCCCAAGACCAGATTATCGCTTCCTTTCTGCCAGGAATTCTGTAGATTATGTTTGAGACGTCAACATCTCCCGACTTATTGCAAGATTGGCAGCCCTTACAGCGAATATATCTGTCTTTACTTATGCTTTCCATTCTCAGGCATTTTAAAGAGCCATTAAACCTAAAATATAAAATTGGTATATATAAAGACCTAAAAATAACATTTACAACTATAGATATACAAGATTCAGGAGTTTATCTGAACAAAACATAATTGTATCGTTGTGATTGTGATTATGAGCAGAGATATTTTTCCATGCACAACAGGCCCCCACATTCGCCAATCTCTATCTTGGCAAATGGGAACAGTAAGTCGTCTTTGACGATGGAATGCATATGTATACTGACCAAATTTTATCGTGGGTCAGGTACATAGACGACATTTTGGTCTTCTGGAAGGGTAGTGTCACGGGCACTAGGAGTCTTTACCCAGGTATCACCAGATGATAGACTTACCAGAGCAGTATAGTTGGTAATATGGTACTCTGGTAGCGGGGTGATCACGGAACAGGAGACAGCAGGTGATAAGAGAATGCTCGAGGAAAGTCTATGACTAGCAGCACTGGTAATAGGTAGATAACTGTACACGAGGAACTGGATGGACAAGGAAACGTGAGGGTAGTCAGTGGTCTGCGTATAGCAAGTTGTACCACTGCTATAGTAAGGAGGAATGTCCAGGAGTAACGAGGAGGTGATGAGAGTCAGCGGTCTGCGTATAGCAAGTTGTACCGCTGTCTGGGTGAAGGAATGGAATCCAGGTGAAGGTATCCGGGAGTCAGTGGTCTGTGTTAGCAAGTTGTACCACTGCTATGTGAAAGGATACTGGAAACTGGTGACTCAGAAAACAGGGAACAGTGGTCTGCCTCTAGCAAGTTGTACCACTGAAATATATAAGTGAGGAGGAGCACGGGGAGATAAATGCAATGCAGAGTATACACGGGCACACTGAACTTGATCCCACGATGATATGCACACAATAATAATAACTGAGCAGTACTGCACAAATATACAAAGTCACGAGAACTATCCAGGCTAAACGGTAACACAGTCAAATGATAGCAATAGTCTCAGTGGATAGGAAACTCCGGAGGAGAACAACTCAGTCCAGCTAGATATGCAATACACCAGCACAGTCAATGAGAAGTATGCATACCGTGGTTCAGGAGAGCAGGCTGTCAGAGAGAGGTGCAGGGATACCTGAACGGCTGAAGGCCGGCAGGATGCGAAGTCCCAGGAGGGTGGAAGCGGTACCCAAGTAGGTGCAGCGCACGGTAGGTAGACCAGCAAGGATGTAAACAATACTCAGGAAGCAGTAGTATATAGAACTGGACACCTGGAGAACACGGGAGAGTTGAGGCGGTCTAGCTGAGATGAAAGCAGCGGAGCGTTGATCCGATGCAGACAGGCAAGTTGACACAAGCAGGAACACTGTAGAAGCACGGAGACAGCGGATCGGCTGGCTGCAGACACGATGAGTACTGGAGGGTTGCGATGAGCAGGACACTGCAGATACACGGAGGCAGCGGATAGGAATCAGCTGTTGCAATCACGATGAAACACGGGAGAGTTGAAGTGGTTTGGAGACTGTAGAAGCACGGAGGCAGCGGATAGGAATCAGCTGGTGCAGTCACAATGAAACACGGGAGAGTTGAAGTGGTTTGGAAACTGTAGAAGCACGGAGGCAGTGGATAGAAATCAGCTGGTGCAGTCACGATGAAACACGGGAGAGTTGAAGTGGTTTGGAAACTGTAGAAGCACGGAGGCAGCGGATAGGAATCAGCTGGTGCAGTCACGATGAAACACGGGAGAGTTGAAGTGGTTTGGAACAACAGGAATCAGCAGGAGCTGAATACACGAGGAAACACCGGAACACCTTCAGAGGCTCATAGGGAATGAGACTCCAAGATCAGGCCACGAGGTACTGACCACAGGTGCTTTAAATAGGGAGTGTTGCCTTATCAGCCAATTAACTAAAAGGAACATGTACTGAAGGTTTGAAAGGGCTGCACATGCGCAGACCCTCAGGATGGTGGACGGCCACGGTTCCTAAACACACGAGAAGTAGCACTCACAGTCCGGTGAGTGACAGTACCCCCCTTTTAAAGGTGGGCACAGAACACCTGGAACCGGGTTTGTCCGGAAACTTGAAATAAAACTTCTTAAGAAGAGCTGGAGCGTTGAGATCTTCAGCCTTGATCCATGAACGCTCCTCAGGACCAAAGCCCTTCCAATGAACGAGGAAACGGAGAACTCCTCGCAAAATTTTTGCATCCAATATATGAGTAATCTCAAAGTCTTCCTCTTGATGAATTTGAACTGGCCGAGGTGCTGAAGGAGGGACCGAGAAACGGTTGATGATGAGAGGTTTGAGCAAGGACACAAGGAAGGCGTTGGAAATACGAAGATTCTTAGGAAGTAGAAGTTTGAAACAAACTGGATTTATCACTTGAATTATCCTATATGGACCAATAAAACGAGGAGCGAATTTCATAGATGGGACCTTCAAACGAATATTTTTGGTAGATAACCAGACACGATCTCCAATTTTCAGTGGTGGAATAGCCCGCCTCTTTTTATCTGCAAAAGACTTATATTTGGCAGATGTTTTCTTTAAACAGGTTTTGACCTGAGACCAAATATTTTTGAAGGTTTGGCAAACAGTCTCTACAGCAGGAACTTGGGTGGGAGAGAGGGCAGGAAATTCCGGAAAAGACGGATGGTGACCGTAAACCACAAGCACTTGACTTTTTGAAGAAGACTCCTGAGATCCATCTTCAATGTCCGAGGACGTCATGAACGCCCGATGAGGAGGAAGGCGTTCAGACTGAACCTTATCGCACAGATCCGTAGATGAAGGATCCTGTGGAGGGAGACCTGGTGGACCCGGTGAAATAGACGACTGCTGTATTTTGAATGGAACAACTTGAGAGAGACAACGATGATGACATTCAGCTCCCCAAGACGTAACTTGAGAAGTGTGCCAATCAATCTGGGGAGAGTGACGTTGAAGCCATGGAAGGCCTAATACAATCGGACTTGTAGTAACAGGAAGAATTAGAAATGAAATTTCTTCTTGGTGTAATACACCAATTTGAAGGGTTACTGGAGACGTACTCTGGGTGATGAGACCATTGACAATGCGTGATCCATCGATAGCAGTCACAGTAATAGGTGTCTTTAGAGTAATCACTGGTAGGGACCATTGATTCACGAGGGATTCAGAAATAAAGTTTCCTGCAGCTCCAGAGACAATAAGTGCTTGGGACTTAAAGGATTTGGTAGCAAAGGAAACTGAAACATCAAAAGCACAGACTTTTAATTTCGTAGAACAAGGAGAGGACTCCAGGAACCCTAACCTTATCTCCCCAGTATTGGTTAGAGCCCGGCATTTCCTGGGACAAGAATTGAGCATATGCGTGGAATCAGCACAATAGATACAAAGTCTATTTTTTACTCTTCGGTCCCTCTCCTCTGAAGTTAATTTGGAGCGACCTATCTCCATGGGTATCACCGGAGATGAAGCTGGGTGAAATTGAGGTACCGAGCGAAGAGGCGCTTTGAAGGAAGTTACTTTTTCGGAATTATTCTCACGAAACCTCATGTCTACACGAAGGCAAAGGGAAATCAAATCATCCAAAGAGGAGGGTACTTCTTGTGAGGTCAGTGCGTTTTTAATTTTATCGGAAAGCCCCTGCCAGAAGGCGGCGATCAGTGCCTCAGCGTTCCACTGAAGTTTAGAGGCTAGTATCCGAAATTGAATGACGTACTGAGCCACAGTGCGAGATCCTTGGCGAAGACGGAGAATGCTGGATTCAGCGGAAATAACACGACCTGGTTCATCGAATACACTTCGGAACGTGGAAATAAATTTGGCACTATCCTGTAATAATGGATCGTTTCTTTCCCACAGAGGGGAAGCCCATGTGAGAGCTTGTCCAGAAAACAATGAAATAAGATAGGCCACTCTGGAACGATGAGTAGAGAAATTTTGAGGTTGGAGCTCAAAATGAACTGAGCATTGAGTAAGAAAACCCCTACATGTTTTGGGGTCTCCATCATACTTTGACGGAGTAGGCAGGTGAAGCGTAGAAGCCGTAGACACCTGGGATGGCACTGGGGAAACGTAGGAAGGCACAGGAGCATCAACAGTAGCTGTGATATTTTGCACAGACGTTCTTTGGGAGGCTAACGCCTGGTAACACCGCAGCAAATGCCGTTGGCGAACTTCCTGTTGCTCAATACGGGTAACCAGATGCCGCAGCATCTCTTTAGCTGTAGGTTCCGAATCTGGGTCTGTCATGGCCTGATCTTACTGTCATGGGCACTAGGAGTCTTTACCCAGGTATCACCAGATGATAGACTTACCAGAGCAGTATAGTTGGTAATATGGTACTCTGGTAGCGGAGTGATCACGGAACAGGAGACAGCAGGTGATAAGAGAATGCTCGAGGAAAGTCTATGACTAGCAGCACTGGTAATAGGTAGATAACTGTACACGAGGAACTGGATGGACAAGGAAACGTGAGGGTAGTCAGTGGTCTGCGTATAGCAAGTTGTACCACTGCTATAGTGAGGAGGAATGTCCAGGAGTAACGAGGAGGTGATGAGAGTCAGCGGTCTGCGTATAGCAAGTTGTACCGCTGTCTGGGTGAAGGAATGGAATCCAGGTGAAGGTATCCGGGGAGTCAGTGGTCTGCGTTAGCAAGTTGTACCACTGCTATGTGAAAGGATACTGGAAACTGGTGACTCAGAAAACAGGGAACAGTGGTCTGCCTCTAGCAAGTTGTACCACTGAAATATATAAGTGAGGAGGAGCACGGGGAGATAAATGCAATGCAGAGTATACACGGGCACACTGAACTTGATCCCACGATGATATGCACACAATAATAATAACTGAGCAGCACTGCACAAATATACAAAGTCACGAGAACTATCCAGGCTAAACGGTAACACAGTCAAATGATAGCAATAGTCTCAGTGGATAGGAAACTCCGGAGGAGAACAACTCAGTCCAGCTAGATATGCAATACACCAGCACAGTCAATGAGAAGTATGCATACCGTGGTTCAGGAGAGCAGGCTGTCAGAGAGAGGTGCAGGGATACCTGAACGGCTGAAGGCCGGCAGGATGCGAAGTCCCAGGAGGGTGGAAGCGGTAACCAAGTAGGTGCAGCGCACGGTAGGTAGACCAGCAAGGATGTAAACAATACTCAGGAAGCAGTAGTATATAGAACTGGACACCTGGAGAACGGTCTAGCTGAGATGAAAGCAGCGGAGCGTTGATCCGATGCAGACAGGCAATTTGACACAAGCAGGAACACTGTAGAAGCACGGAGACAGCGGATCGGCTGGCTGCAGACACGATGAGTACTGGAGGGTTGCGATGAGCAGGACACTGCAGATACACGGAGGCAGCGGATAGGAATCAGCTGGTGCAGTCACGATGAAACACGGGAGAGTTGAAGTGGTTTGGAGACTGTAGAAGCACGGAGGCAGCGGATAGGAATCCGCTGGTGCAGTCACGATGAAACAAGGGAGAGTTGAAGTGGTTTGGAAACTGTAGAAGCACGGAGGCAGCGGATAGAAATCAGCTGGTGCAGTCACGATGAAACACGGGAGAGTTGAAGTGGTTTGGAAACTGTATAAGCATGGAGGCAGCGGATAGGAATCAGCTGGTGCAGTCACGATGAAACACGGGAGAGTTGAAGTGGTTTGGAAACCACAAATGAACAACAGGAATCAGCAGGAGCTGAATACACGAGGAAACACTGGAACACCTTCAGAGGCTCATAGGGAATGAGACTCCAAGATCAGGCCACGAGGTACTGACCACAGGTGCTTTAAATAGGGAGTGTTGCCTGATCAGCCAATTAACTAAAAGGAACATGTACTGAAGGTTTGAAAGGGCTGCACATGCGCAGACCCTCAGGATGGTGGACGGCCACGGTTCCTAAACACACGAGAAGTAGCACTCACAGTCCGGTGAGTGACTGGTAGTAAAGAACTCTTTTATCAATTTGTTAATGTTTTGAATGACAACCCAAATGATCTGAAACTTACCTTTAATATGAGTCAGGAAAAAGTAGATTTTCTTGATATCACTATTCGGAAGAAATCTGATGGCCATATTGAAACGGACCTCTTTAGAAAGTCTACAGCTACTAATAGTGTTCTCCATCATAGCAGTTTTCATTATCCCCCAGTCATTCGGAACATTCCTAGAGGGGAGTTCCTAAGACTAAAACGGAATTGTTCCAATCATGTAGATTATGAAATTAGAGCTAAGGAACTCACACTCAGACTGATTGAAAGGGGATACAGTAAAAGATCGATTAAAAGAGCTACTAATGATGTCAGAGAAAAGGACAGAATTGCTCTAATTTACTCCTCTAAGGCACCAACTACTGGGAATCCCATCCGGTTTATATGGGACCTCTGTGACGAATGGAGACAAATCCAGACCATCATCCAGAATAATTGGTCTATCCTTCTCCTGGATGAGGATTTAAAAAGTGCTCTAGGAGATAGAGCACTCTTTAGCTGGAGACGTGCAGCAAATCTCAAGGATAAGTTGGTTCAGAGCCATTTTATAGAGAAGAAATCAAAGGACATCACTAAGGGGTCATATCAATGTGGATCATGTAGGGCATGTGACCATATGGAAAAGACACTACAGGTCACAGATAAATATGGAAGTGCACATGTCATTAGTGAGTACATTAATTGTAATACTAGTGGAGTTGTTTATGGCTTGAGATGCCCATGTGCTAAAATCTATGTGGGCAAAACCAAGCGTAAACTCAAACTGAGAATCTTAGAACACATAGGATCATTTAGGAATGCTCAGAGGGATAAAGAACGTTTGAAACAACTATCTCCAGTTGCTAGACACTTCCTCCTTAAACACAACTGTAATACGGGTGGTTTGAAGTGTTATGGTATAGAAAGAATTAATCTTGGTATTAGAGGGGGAGATGTTGACAAAGTTCTACTTCAACGTGAGTGCAAGTGGATCTTCTTGCTTGACTCACTTTCCCCACTAGGACTTAATGAATACAACAGCTATGCGAGTTTCCTATGAAATGTAATTTAATCCAATTTAATTTAGGTTTATTACTCATAAATTCCACAAAGCACTTAGAACAACAAATGTATTTTTCAGTATAACTCCCTTTAAATGATGATCCCGCTGATGATGGGTCAACAGCCTACAATTTCATGGGAGCGTAACAGGAAGGTGAATACATATGCAAGTAATCTAAGTACAGTAATAGCAATGCCAAACATGAGTGCACGCCGCACGCAGCAGTGTCCAATTCAAGCTTTAGGCATCTGAAAGGAACTTGTTTTGCTGTCATATCACTTGCACTAGCTACAGTGTAGGTTTAAGTGTTGAGAGAAAGTGATGAGAGTCGCGTATGCAATGCCAGAACAAGTGTTTGCAATCATAAGCAACTGTAAAAATGCATTTTGTACAATAGACATTAATAACATTATGATCAATATGCTTCATGGGAATTTGTTTTTATTATTTTTTCATAAAGTCTTTTTTTATATTTTTTCATTAATGATTTATTATTAACAGGTGACAATCATTGAATACTTTGTTTTTTCTGCGTGTTCTGATGGTACTTTATATTCCACATATGTACTGGACGCATTCCGCAGGGTATTGTGTCTGTCAAAGCAGAGCGCACCTAGACCCGTATTCAACAAGATACATTTCTTTAGATCCGCTTGTAGTTGAATACAGATTTGCGTATGCCTGAATTACGTGCGTTTAAAAAAAAAAGCTATATAGTTTCATTTTGCGTGCCTTAATGACATATGCCTTAATTCATGCTTATTTAACAAAAATTATTTTATAGCAATTAACCATTTTATCGTAATAGCTTTCTCCTTTTTTCACTCCATTTCTAACTCAATTTCTTTATAAAAGCCTTCGACACACAGCCAATCAACAAAAGAAATGGATTTATGCATCAATATTCTGCATGCTGTAATGTATTAAAGTGTAATCTCCCAGAGTAGCACAAATACTTTTCTACTTAATAAGTGTTCATTATGCACAGCTCATTTGATTTTTGTATAAGGAATTGAACACAAAGAAGCTGAGCTTTAATAGGATAACATGTAAATGCAGAGTTTCTGATCCAGTTCAATTTAATATATTGCTAAAGTAACTGAATTTACGTTCCTCCTGTCATGGTTAGTGTGCTGCTCTGTTTTCCATAAACTAATTAAATGTAAATTAATGTCATAGATGAGGCACAGATTCACATTGCCCTACAGTATGTACTGTAGTCCATGAAGTCCACTGTAGCTTGAACAAAAAGATCAATCCCTATAATACTTTAAGTACACAGACGGTAACTTTAACAAATGTTGACAGACTAAAAATGCTGCATGCTATTTCTGGAGATGAGTGGTCATCCATTAAAGGCAGTTATTGCCTGCGTGTCACAATCGCTGGCCACCCACTGTCAATAACAGTATGTGGGCCCAGTCTTGTGGCCTATAATTGTTTCCTTTGGCTCCTTTCTCCAGGATCTCAGTGTTACTATTGCAGAAGCTTACATCCCTTTTTCATTAAAAAGGGAAATCCTGTTATGTGACATTATGATATCATCCTATTACGTTGCAACATGCTACCTAATCAAAGCCTTGTGTGATTAAAAAAGTAATACACTCACTTGTGTGGTGTGAAAAATAAATATATATTGTAAGAGATCTTGTCAGATCACAAATACAGGTATGGGAGCTATTATTTTTAAAATTTAGGATTTTCCGTACAATGGATTTTTACATATTTAGAGCTTCATACCTAAAATAATTAAATTATATTTACAAATTATCCTTGTCTTTTCCTATTGCCTGCCACATTTCTCTTATTTAGCAGTTTTTGTAACAGTGACTTTTTGGTTTTGTAACTTTTGGGATAATGAGTTTTCAGATAAGAGATCCACTAACTGTGTGTAACTTGCAAAATACTTTTGGTTTTTAATGAAATTTCTCTATTTATGTATCTTAGGAGTTCCTTTGATGAACTTTCCCCGAGAAGGTGTCTATGCACCGACAAAATCCCATCACTGCAGAAATGTTTTGCTATTTGCCTATTTTTTAAACTTCTCTATATCGATTTTAAAACATTATTATATTTGACAAATTCAATGATAACATTTTGTGGTAAAAGAAAAGAAAGACAAAGTTACAATACATGTCAAATGTAATCTTTTACATTTTCATTATCTTAGAATTAATGGTTACAGGATCAGAAATATAGGGGTATATTTACTAAACTGCAGGTTTGAAAGAAAGTGGATATGTTTCCTATAGCAACCAATCAGATTCTAGCTGTCATTGTGTAAAAATATTCTAAATAAATAATAACTAGAATTTGATTGGTTGCTATAGGCAGCATAGTCATTTTTTTTTAAACCCGCAGTTTACTAAATATACTCCATAACGTTATATATATAGTAACAGTGATAGTAGAATCAGTTTACCACTTTACCTCTTTATTAAATAAATAAATAAATAAATAAATAATCTATTCGCATGTTGTGTGTGTATCTCATATTTTATTAAATTAATATTGGCAATCCCTATGTAAGTCTGTAGTTATGTGGAACAAAAACTCCTTGTTTACTAATGACTTCCACTGCAAGGTGGTAGGTTTAGCTGGAGACTTCCACTGTTTAACCAGATGTGTGCTCACAATAATGTGAACGTCAACATCAACAGTTGAGAGTTTGATATTTTTTGGTGGTCATTCAAGCCGAGAATGCAAATCTTTGGAGTTAAAAGAAGTATGTTTGTATCTGGGTGCAATCCCATGCATGATATATAAAGGTATCTGTTTCAGTATTGCATCTTTCAAATGTTAGGCTAACCACCCATATTATTTTTAAAAGCATTTAAAGTAGCCCTCCAGCAACTACTCCTCCTAAAAGGTGTATCTGCTGATGTGTATACTTCTAATTATGTCACAGTTACCTTAAAATACCCCTACTGTATTCAGCCTACATTTGCCTGCCCATATCCACCCCCTTTTAACCTTTCCAGGTGTATGGAGTCTCAAGAGATCAATATGCAAAAATCTAGATACTGGCAAATGTGTACACATAGGTGGTGTGCATGAGCAATACAGATATGCGGAATAAGTTTGTATTTAATTACTTATACTCCATATAAAATAAAACAAACTTGTATATATATATATATATATATATATATATATATATATTATGTGTGTCTGCTCCACTGCCATAGCTCCACACTGGCTCATGTGATCCATGCCAACTCACTGTTTATTCGATGATAACCACTACTATAGCTATGACAAAATGTACCCTGTGATCATACACATTATGATTATGATGCTATGATCCTACTCTTGTGTTACATAGAAACGTAAAAACATAGATTTTGATGGCAGATAAGAACCGCTTGGCCCATTTAGTCTGTCCATTTTGCATCATTTTATTCAGTTAAAAATGGATTAATGCAACATGATGGAACCATGTACATAATGCACTAACTTTCTCAAGTTGAGAAGTTGGCCAAGCTTGACATAGGCAAATTCAGGTATTCGATATGCCTATATGCCTGTGTCCAGGTCTTCCTCATTCGGCATTATGCGAACACATCATCACTGTACTCACCCTACGTTTACCCGCCTCTTCCCTCCACAGTAGTTCCTCCTCTTCTGACATAAGCAGGCGCAAGTGTAACATGCAACTAAATTTGCATATAGTCCTATGCATATGTGCTTTTGGTGTGCATGCACAGTACAAAAATACATATTTTACACTAATAAAACTGATGTACGTCCAACTCTGCATCAGGCCCTAAGAGTAACCTATCTTCAGTATACTACAGGTTTCCTGATTTGAAAAACGTAACACTCTAAATCCCTCATGACATAAGGGGGGATGCAGTATTTGATTATTCCCGCAGTTGTAGTCTAGTTATATACAATTTGAGTAGGAATTAACAGTTTCATTCAGCCCTGCAGAAAATATTGGCACATTAAAAATAAGATAATAATCAAAGTAATATTATTATTGTTATTATTATTATTATCATTATTATGTGCTAAAATAAATATTCATTAATAAATTCAATAAATATTCATTATTTGTTGGAAACATTTTGTCTAGAAAAACAAACATTAATGGTAATCTGGAAAAAATTATAATGCTGCTCATTGCTTCTGTAATATTTTGTTTGTTATGGCCAGTTTAGCGTTAAGAATTAGGAATGTTTTAAAATGCCCAACATCTCCTTAAACAGAATTCTCTAACTGTTGTCTTAATTTAATACTAAAAATAAAACGAAAATACCCATTCTCAGGTCACATAAATATAGTAAATTCAAGATATAACAGATTAACTGGGGAATTTCAAGACAGAACGTTCTATGTTCAACACTAAAATATCTGGATAGACTTACTGGTAGAGATGTCCAAATCTGCTTATGCTACATATACTATATGTATGCACCCTCTATCTTTGTACAAAATTACAAGTGAACCAATATAAAATAATTATTATTCCATGGTTATACTACTGTAATTATTCCATTTGATTCTGATTTTGTAATTGGACATCCCCATATATGTGTGTATATATATAGCACAACAGAGAGACAGTTACGATTATTACTGTAATTGATTTGATTGAAGAACTAAGTAAGTGTAAGTTCCGGAAAGTGGGGGAAACCGGGGCATACACAAAACAGAAACCTATAAGACAGGCAAAATGAGTACAGACGTGAAAACAATGGGTAGGGATGTTTGTGATAGAAGTTACAATCTAGTTGTAAATGCACGTGGAAGATGACCATTTTCATCCTGCATTTGTGGTCATCTTTTGACACCACTAACAAGTCCAATTGTTGCTGAAAGTGGCCCAGACACTTGGCTCTGGCACCAGAAAGCCAACTGTCATCCAAGTTGACCACCCATGTGTGTGTCCAACTTGCAACTTTTTGTGATGCCAAACACCAGTCTCTTAGAATAAATCTTGAAAAGCAGGCTATCATGGTCTTTACCTTTAACAGTCCCCTTTCCCTTAAAGGCATACATGCTCACTGGTACTCATTTAAACCCAGTGTATTTAGTAGTAGAGGCTTATTCTCAGAATGTGGTGGAGCAGGAAATGTAGGATACACTAGCAGTACCTGATAAAACATGCATTAAGACCTGTGCTCTGATTGTAATAAATAGGTACTAACGCTAGTGAGAACAGGCCAAAGGTCCAGGCAAAGGGCAAGGCAGGCAGCTGATAAAAATGGTCCATTATCCAGACAGAAGTGAAAGTAGGCATCAAATAACAGCATAGTCAAGGTCCAGGCAGGGATTATGGCAGGGGGGCAAGCAGCAGGATCAGGTCCAAATCTCAGCAAAGGTCAGTGTAGCCAGAAAGCAGGATGGTAAATCAGAAACGGGTACAGAAATCCCTCTGGACAGTACACTGCATTTATAATTAGAGATGAGCGCACTCGGATTTCTGAAATCCGAGCCCACCCGAACGTTGCCGATCCGAGTCGGATCCGAGACAGATCCGGGTATTGGCTCCAAATTCAAATCTGAAATCGAGGCTCTGACTCATAATCCCGTTGTCGGATCTTGCGATACTCGGATCCTATAAATTCCCCGCTAGTCGCCGCCATCTTCACTCGGGCATTGATCAGGGTAGAGGGAGGGTGTGTTAGGTGGTCCTCTGTCCTGGTAGATCTCGTGCTGTGCTGTACTGTGCTGTGCTGTGCTGTGTTCTGCAGTATCAGTCCAGTGGTGCTGTGTGCTGTGCTCTGTCAATTTTGAGTTCAGTGGTGCTGCTGGGTTCTGTGCTGTGTCCTGTTCAGTCCAGTGGTGCTGTGTCCTGTGCTCTGTCCTTCTAAGGGCATAGTTATTTCCCCATTATTCCCCATTTTCAAAAAAATTAAAAAAAAAAGTTATAAAAAAAATACAAAAAAATAATTAAAAAAAAAAATAATTACAACAAAATTTGCAAAACCAATCCTGCAGTATAAGTCCATTGGTACTGCAATATTACCAAGTTCACACATTCAGCAGTAAAAGTCCAGTGGTACTGAAATATTACAAAGTTCACACATTCTGCAGTATCAGTCCAGTGGTGCTGTGTCCTGTGCTCTGTCCTTCTGAGTTCAATGGTGCTGCTGGGTCCTGTGCTGTGTCCTGTTCAGTCCAGTGGTGCTGTGTCCTGTGCTCTGTGCTTCTAAGGGCATAGTTATTTCCCCATTATTCCCAAGTGTTTTAAAGAATAAAAAAAATTATAATAAAAAATACAAAAAAATAATTAAAAAAAAAATTAATTACAACTAAATTTGCAAAACCAATCCTGAAGTATAAGCCCATTGGTACTGCAATTTTACCAAGTTCACACATTCAGCTGTAAAAGTCCAGTGGTGCTGTGTGCTGTGCTCTGTCAATTTTGAGTTCAGTGGTGCTGCTGGGTCCTGTGCTGTGTCCTGTTCAGTCCAGTGGTCCAGTGGTCCTGTGTCCTGTGCTCTGTGCTTCTAAGAGCATAGTTATTTCCCCATTATTCCCAAGTGTTTAAAAAAATAAAAAAAAGTTATTAAAAAAAATACAAAAAACTAATTTAATTTTTTTTTAATTACAACAAAATTTGCACAACCAATCCTGCAGTATAAGCCCATTGGTACTGCAATATTGCCAAGTTCACACATTCAGCAGTAAAAGTCCAGTGGTACTGCAATATTACAAAGTTCACACATTCTGCAGTATCAGTCCAGTGGTGCTGTGTCCTGTGCTCTGTGCTTCTAAGGGCATAGTTATTTCCCCATTATTCCCAAGTTTTTAAAAAATAAAAAAAAAATTATAAAAAAAATAAAAAAAAATAAAAATTATAACCAAATTTGCAAAACCAATCCAGCAGTATAAGTCCATTGGTACTGCAATATTACCAAGTTCACACATTCTGCAGTATCTTGTGCTACATATAATGGAGAACAAAAATTTGGAGGATAAAGTAGGGAAAGATCAAGACCCACTTCCTCCTAATGCTGAAGCTGCTGCCACTAGTCATGACATAGACGATGAAATGCCATCAACGTCGTCTTCCAAGCCCGATGCCCAATCTCCTAGTACAGGGCATGTAAAATCCAAAAAGCCCAAGTTAAGTAAAAGTAGCAAAAAGAGAAACTTAAAATCATCTGCGGAGAAACGTAAAGTTGCCAATATGCCATTTACGACACGTAGTGGCAAGGAACGGCTTAGGCCCTGGCCCGTGCTCATGACTAGTGGTTCAGCTTCACCCACGGATCTTAGCCCTGCTCCTCCTCCCCCCCTACAAAAAATTGAAGAGAGTTATGCTGTCAGCAACAACAAAACAGCAAACAACTCGGCCTTCTAAAGAGAAATTATCACAAATCCCCAAGGCGAGTCCAAGGGTGTTGGGGGTTGCGAAGCCTGACCTTCCCATCACTGTACGGGAAGAGGTGGCTCCTTCCATCATTTGCAGCACGCCCTCTGCATATGCTGGAAGGATCACCCACAGTCCAGTTACAGATTTGGCTAATGAAGGTGTGAATGTTGTACACCGGGAGGAGGATATTGATGTAGCTGGGGGTGAGGAGGATGTTGATGATTATGATGCAGACAGATACCAAATTGCCTTTCTCAATTTCTATTTATATTCTAGATTATATAACGGCTGAATAGTTTTCTATTTTACTCCTAGTGGAGAGGGAATCTGATGCAGACAGATACCAAACTGCCTTTGTCCATTTCTTTGTATATTTGAATTTCTAGTTCTACAGTCTATGCAGGCTGCTTTTTTTATATTCAACTACAAGTGTAGGGCGGGGGGGGGCATAGATACTAGCCACCAAAAAAACGTGGTCTATTTAATTTAACTTTCTAGCTCCACAGTTTGTGCAGCCTGCTTTTTTTTATCTTCAAAGTATTTACAAGCCTTGCAATCTAAATTAACAAGAGGTAGTGACGTGCTAGAACTCCACCCTCTATATGCTGCAGAGGATGGAGGAGCATCAAAAGGCCATTCAAGCCTACACAGCCACCTACGACATAGGAAACCCTCATTTTCTTCCACATCTATGGCTGCGATGAAAAAGCTCAGTTTTCCTAAAAGAGGTGCTGGCGGGGATGCTGATAACATCTGGTCCGGACTGAAGGACCTGTCAACCATTGCAGACATGTCTACTGTCGCTGCATTGGATGCTGTCACAATTGAAAAAATGGTGGAGGATTACTTTGCTGACACCATCCAAGTAGACATGTCAGACAGTCCATATTGTTACTGACAGGAAAAAAAGGCAGTTTGGAAGCCCCTGTACAAACTGGCTCTATTTTACCTGAGTTGTCCCCCCTCCAGTGTGTACTCGGAAAGAGTTTTTAGTGCAGCGGGTAACCTGGTCAGTGAGCGGCGAAGGAGGTTGCTTCCTCACAACGTTTACTACCGGGGCCACATCACTGTGCAGTCCATATTTAGGTGTATCAGATATTAAACAACGGTGACAGTTGATGCCCAATTTTTTAATTATATTGTTGGCGCTGTAAAAAATTGTGTTCCGGGCACACCACACTATGCAGTCCATACCCTTTTTTGGTGGAATTCTGACCTGTGGAGGGTTTTTTAATTATATTGTGGCCTCGGTACCAAATTGTGTACCGGGGCCACCACACTACGCAGTCCATACCCTTTTTTGGTGGAATTCTGACCCGTGGAGGGTTTTTTAATTATATTGTGGCCTCGGTACCAAATTGTGTACCGGGGCCACCACACTACGCAGTCAAGAAAGATAGATGCGTATCATAGATAAAGTACATTCAGTGTTGTGGGGCAAATTGAAAAATATTCAAAATGCACTGTCATTATCAAAAACAAGAGGTTTTGACACGCTGAAACTCCAACATGTATATGATGGAGAGGATGGAGGTGCAGCCGTATGTGCAGTGTAATGCAGACCTGTTGAAGGTTTTCTATATATTATATTGTGGTGGCCAGTGGCCAGTCCTCTACGCAGTCCAGATACTATTTTTGGGTGTAATTCAGACCTGTTGAAGGTTTTATATATATTGTTTATTGTGGTGCCCAGTGCCCACTACTCTACGCAGTCCAGATACTATTTTTGGGTGTAATTCAGACCTGTTGAAGGTTTTCTCTATATATTTTATTGTGGTGGCCAGTGCCCACTACTCTACGCAGTCCAGATACTATTTTTGGGTGTAATGCAGACCTGTTGAAGGTTTTCTATATATTATATTGTGGTGGCCAGTGGCCAGTCCTCTACGCAGTCCAGATACTATTTTTGGGTGTAATTCAGACCTGTTGAAGGTTTTCTATATATTTTTTATTGTGGTGCCCAGTGCCCACTACTCTACGCAGTCCAGATACTATTTTTGGGTGTAATGCAGACCTGTTGAAGGTTTTCTATATATTATATTGTGGTGGCCAGTGGCCAGTCCTCTACGCAGTCCAGATACTATTTTTGGGTGTAATTCAGACCTGTTGAAGGTTTTCTATATATTTTTTATTGTGGTGGCCAGTGCCCACTACTCTACGCAGTCCAGATACTATTTTTGGGTGTAATTCAGACCAGATGATGGGTTTTTAATTATATTGTGGGGAACACTCCTCTACGCAGTCCAGAAAGATACCTCGTTGCCGTTTTGTACTAAAAAAAAAAAAATATTGTGAGGTGTTAGGTGTTCAGAATAGCCTTTAAATTAGTGGAAATGATTGTTATTGAATGTTATTGAGGTTAATAATAGCGTAGGAGTGGAAATAAGCCCAAAAACTTGATTTTTACACTTTTTATTTTTTTTTCAAAAAAAATCCGAATCCAAAGCCTTAAATCCGAACCAAAACCTTTCGGCAGGTGTTTTGCGAAACAAATCGGAACCCAAAACATGGCGAAAATCCGCATCCAAAACACAAAACACGAGACCTCAAAAATCGCCGGTGCACATCCCTATTTATAATGGCAGTGAATGAACAGCTGCCTGCAGTAATGTAGTTGTAGGCAGCCATAAAGAAAGCAAGCCAAAAAGAGACATATTCAGCTGTAAGCAATCACCTGATCTTACTTTAAACTACCCATTCTGTCATTTACATAGTTACAGAGCAGCTGGCAGGGAGGTGGAACTTTTGTAGGTGCGCACCTGTACCCCTACTTGTAAAACATATTGGCCAGCTTTATAATTGGCAAATGAGTAGTTTGCAATATAAAATACAAACATTATAATTATTAAACAGTACAATAGATAAAAGCCACTTATTTCGATTTTGTAGTGAGACAATATACTTTTTAAAATGAATTATGTAAATTTGCTGCTGACTGAGACATCTGCCCATACTACATCATTATATGAACATTATAGACATATACCTACCCGTTCTCTATTTTATTACCTAAATTATTTCCCCAAAAAATTAAGTAGATGGTGCTTAGTCATGACTGTACTTCTACACTACCGCACATGGGGCACACAAACTCATAAAGGATAAAGGAGTCACAATATAATCAGACTAGCCTCAAGGACTGGGTAAACAAATGCATATAGTAGGATTGCCCCCAGGTTACACTAGGCACAAATGCTCAAAAAGAAACTGACATTTATAGGCCATTGTAAAGGACCTCCAGAGATACACAACTACTGATGTGAGTCTTCTGTAATAGATGATAAAGAGGGTAGCACATTGTCTAAAATGAATGGAATGTCGTCTATAAGAACAATTACTTGTCAGTATTTCAGATTGTTTGTGTTGATTATTATCCAAAAATGTATGTTGCAAAAAAAAAAGAAAAAAAATTCTCTATGGGAATGTGTCCCACGCTACGTTTTCCAGTACTCAACAAACCTCCCACTAAACCTAAATGTTCTAGTTTTTATGTATGTAAATGTACATTTTCACAGTCCGTTACATAGTATAAACTACAGAATCATCTGGGAAACTCCAATAACACATTGATAGTTATCCTAAGAAATCAAGACCTCAAAATTGCAATTTAACTATGTTTAGAAAAATTAAGTGACAGGTTTACAAGAGGTGCACAGCAGAGCCATTTTCCCACAGTTGTCCATTCCTTCTTCTGACCTTATATGGGAGCTGAAAATAAAGAAAGTGCATATAAATCTGGGAAAGTCTCTGGACATGGTCTTGATGGGTAAAATCATTATTCAAATTGATGTAATGGACCCACAAAACAGCTTTTCTCACAATTCCATGTCCCTTCTGAACATAGATGACTTATAGTTGGCCGCCAGCCATGGAATATATAGAATTTAAATTCCCTAACAATGAAACAGGGTTGACATATAGAATAAATATACCAATTACAAAAGAAATGATACATAATTAATAATTATTATCATTATTATTATAAACATTTGTGTATATAGCGCCAGCATACTCCGCAGCTCTTTACAACTGAGAGTAGACTTAGTAATGAAACAAGAGAGGGTATTATCGTTTAATGTGGTAAGAGGGCCCTACTTACAAGTTTACTATTTATAAGAAAAATAGAAATTTCATAATGAAGATAAATACCACAAATTACCAGCTATATTACCATAGGAAACCATGTTTAATGGGGTTACATGATACAGTAACACAGCAATGGGGATCAGGAAGTCAGTAGGTTGAGTATCAAAAGAGAATAAATGTAAATTTTGTGTGACTTGGGTCAGTGATGGTAATTGGGTAGAATAGCCTAGGGAGGTTAAGAAGATGGTTTGGGAATTTGTGTACAGTGAAGGAGAAAAAGATCCCCAAATAAAAGCACTCAAAGGATGTGTGATCTCTTGTTAGCATGTTCACCATGTTTTACCATCAAAATTACTGTGCCATAACCTGCTATTGTGAATCTTGAGACGAGAAGAATAAGAATCATGAATAAAACCACACTCCCGTGTGTCAGGCAGACTAGGAAAAAAATGATAGTGTGGATACTGTTATTTGCAAATAGTACAAAAATTGCATTACTGTGTGAAACATAACAAAGGAGACTACTAACCAAATATCAGCTAGTTCAGTAAGCCTAAATGCAGGCTGTTTTAGCTTCAAATGACCTACTATATTTATTAGAGATGTGCGCTGATCCCCATGTTTTGGTTTTGGTTGTGATTTTTGTTCTAAAACGTGTTCGTGTTTTGATTATCTGACTGGTTTTGCCAAAAAATTGTGAAAGATTTTGGTTTTGGATCTGGATTCAATTAAAAATTGTGAAAAAAAAAGGTAAAACAATGTCATTTTGAGCTGTTTTTGCACCTATATTACTAAATTAAAAATTCTTTGCTATTCAATATATAGCATTTTTTGGGGTGTGCTGCCGCGTGCTGATCCTCACAAACAGCCTTCTTTAAATATAGGACTCACTGAATGACTCTTTCAAAATATAAAAGTATTCAAAATAGAAAAAATTAGACTATATTAACTGCTGTTGAAACACCCAGATGTCAATGCCCCACACATGATTACTTACCCTAGAAAACTTTTTTTTTTTTTTTTAAATAAATAAATATATTTGTTTTTTGGATTCTTCTGCAAATGGTCATAAAGCAAAAGCACACTGTTTTCCTCCACTAAATATACTACTTAGTTCAGAATGATATCTAACTCAGTCTATATACTAGTACTATTATATATGCAATAACAACAACCAGTAGCTACTAGTCTATCTAAACCAGGGGTGTCCAACCTTTTAGCTTCCCTGGGCCACATTGGAAAATGACAAGTTGGTTTGGGCCGCACATAAAATACACTAACACTAACGATAGCTGATCATCAAAAAAACCATAGAAAACATAATTAACATATTAAACTTACTTGGAAATGAAGTTAGTAAGAGTTAGGAAACCTGTTGCAGAATCATGAATAAAGCAGTAGTCCCATTACCAGCTACAATTTAACTTACCTGCATCTGCCCCTTAGTGGGGTTCGGGGAATTAAATGCCAAAAACTTTTTTTTCCTCTCTTTCTGCACCCATGAATCATTTTTTTTTATTGACCAGTTTGAAATGGTCACCGATATAGGTAGCATCAGGAGGACTAATAGAAATCTACAGAGATTTAAAGATAGGGTGGCGGGAAAAATGGCTCATGGAGCAGCCTCCGATGAGGGTAACAGTGGGTGATATTTTCACCCTACTCAGCACTGCACATTTAAAATGGTTTAAAATATTAAAAATACAATTATCTCTTAATATTTATATTAGATACATACACAGAACACAGCTAGTTCATAATTGCATGGTGCAGAAAGTCCAAATTCAGAGTAACAACAATAAAAGATACCGGATAATCTTTCACTGCTGCTGATAGTTCGCACGGGTGACTGCTCTGTGCTGCGCTACGCAATGGATGTTGGGTGTGATGACATCACCCCTGACATTCACTGCAAGCGCCGCACGGAGGAGGAGACCAGGGAGGGAGCCGGGGCGCCATCTGACGTGACCGCAAGGTAAGTATTTTCTTTTTTTTTTTTTTGCAGGATTTTTTTTTTCAGCACTGCCCCCTTGCCACAACCAAAACTCCTGCTGGGCCACATTTACAGGCATGCTGGGCCGCATGCGGGCCGCGGGTTGGACAACCATGATCTAAACTATCTGAAATTAAAAGCAATTGATCAGCAAACTATTATAGCTGACTGATCTCAACAGAACTGCTTTACAATAATTACACGATTCTATTGCTTTCTATGTCCCTTATTCACCCTGAAGCCTATTTTCAGAGCAGAGCACTGCAGCTAACATCCTCCCTATACGCCATCTGTTCTAAAATGGTACTTGAGAAAACGAGGGAGTGCTATATATATTGCAGGTTTTGCATGGAAATTTTCCCAGACATGACTTTTTGCCTCGTTTTGAGATCCGAAATTGGGGTGCGAAACCGAATCATGACTCAGTAAAACTCCGATCCAGAACGTCGGATCTTGCAATCAGCCAAATCAGCCAAATCAGAGCTGCTTATCTCTAGTTCTTATATTTTTAAATTGCTTATTGTAGGCCCATTTTTGGCCTAAATATATTTGTTTAAATTGTACTAGTAAAAGGTTTGTTTTGGACCATTACAACATTCTGAATAATGGTGAAGTTATTTAAAAATATGTTCAATACTGTTTGATGTTAATAGCGCCATATAATGCAAATGTTATAAATAAATTTTGACACAATTGTGGCACAATACGCATATATGTTAATTTTGTATTATTTTTTCATTTTTTTAAAGAAGACACAATGCTTATTCTTGCCACTTTTGACTCCTCACTCTGGTCTTACATCCACACACAGAACAAGAAGTTGCATACAATTCCATGCAAGCCTCATCAGATCGGATATAGAAGGGATGTTCAGGCTTTTAAAAACTTGGCTATGCCCAGGCATTTCATCCTCAGGCTAGGACATGATTTTCCATGCAACATATAGCAATACTGGAGAATACCAAATGTATATGAGTTCTCAAAAAAATGTCAATGCAAAATCCACCTCTTCTGCTTTGTATAGTATCTCTGGTCATTTGTTGCATGGGAACACCTTATGGCATTGGTACAGCTGTGTATTATCATCAATATAACAGGTACTCCAGTATTGATAAACAAAATAAAAGCATATTTTCTATTTTAGATATGGTGTTGAAGGGAACAGCAGCTCACGTACATACGCCAAAACATGTTGATTTTCTCTCAGTTGGAGCTTACACCCCAATGCTTATGGGGCTGCAAGGCAGTATTTGTGGTGCAGAGTTGACAGGAGGTGGACAGTTCCGCAGCTGCAGTGCCACTGAGCGACCTCTTTCTTGTGCAATAGTTCGTCATTTAATCAGCAGTGGCTATGTAAGGACGGTATTGTCCAGGAACAACATTGAGTTGTCCAACCAGAACATCAAGTAGACTTACCTCTGACAAGTGTAGCAATTGGGTGGTTTCACAGTCATCAAAGAGCATACATCTAAATGTTAAAATGCATTGTGGAGTGCGGTAGTGCGTATAAGTCATGGGATCAAGGATACACCAGGATAGGTAGAGTTTATCTAAGTTAAACAGTGAGATGAGTTGCAAGAGACAGTCAGGAGGATTCTAAGGTTCAGAAATAAGGTTAATCCCTCTTCTGGAGTTTTGTGCGGTACCCTCATGTGTCACCAGGAAGCAGGGTTGGACTGGCTTGCCGGGGAGCCGGGGTATTCCCAGGTAGGCCCCGACGTCTGACGACTCAGTCCCTTTCGTTGGTGGGGGGAGCAGGTACTTTAAAAAAATAAAAAATACCTACCTCATAGCGGCATGGTGCCCCCCTTCCTCCTCCCTGTTCCGTTCCCATTGAATGTCAGGCGTGACGTCATCACGTTACACCCAACATTCAGTGAGGAATGGCGCAGAGAGGAGCCAGCATTCAAGAAAGGAGACAGAAGAAAAGAGATGAAAGAAGCCAATAGGAAGGAAAGTAAAGGAACAGAGGCAAGGGGAGGAAAGCGGAAAGGGACAAAGTGATAAAGAAAGGGGGGGGGGCAGAAAGACACATGGTGATGAGGAGGGGAGGAAAGCAGCATGGCACATAATGATTAAGGGGGGGCAGAAAGGCACATAGTGATGAAGAGGGGAGGAGAGCAGCATGGCACATAGTGATGAAGAAGGAGGGCAGAATGGCACAGAGTGATGAAGAAGGGGGGGCAGGGAGGCACAGAGCGATGAAGAAAGGGGGGTTAGAAAGGCACAGAGTGATGAAGAAGGGAGGGAGCAGAAAGGCACAGATTTATGAAGAAGGGAGGGAGCAGAAAGGCACAGATTTATGAAGAAGGGGGAGCAGAAAGGCACAGAGTGATGAAGAGGGGGAAGCAGCATGTCACAGAGTGATGAAGGGGGGGAGCAAAAGCAGAATGGCACAGTGTGATGAAGGGGGGCCAGGTGAAAGGAGAAAGCAGCATGGAGGGTGCAGTGTGATCATAAAGGGGCACAGCATGGTGATGATGAAGGGGCACAGTAATGTGTGTGTGATGGCACAGGGGGCTTCTGGCAATGTAATGTGTGTGATGGCATATGGGGCTTGTGGCAAAGTAGTGTGTGTGTGGCAGGTGGTGGCTAGTTAATTGGTGTTCATTTGTTTGTGGGGTGATGGTTGGGCAATTTAATTTTATAGTGGGGACTTTAATTTAATATGGGGTGGATTGGGGACTATTAATTGAATGTGAGGGTGAGTTTAGGGAGAATGAGGTATATTTATTAAAAGTGAATATGAATTATTTAATGGCAAGCGATGGCTGTGGGAAACTGGTATATTTATTAAATGTAAATACTATTTATTACTGGGGCTGTTTGGAGGGAGGGAAATAGGTTTATTTCTTAAATGGGAAGACTATTATTTTAATTTTGGGGCTGGAGGAAGGCCAGCCCCAAAATGCTATTGATTTAACGCCGGGGTTGGTTTGCATTTCTAAATGTACACTTTTTCTTTTTCCAAATAGGGCCCCCAACATTCCAGGATCCAAAAAAGCCGCAATTAAAGAAACCAGCAGCCACAAGAGGTGAAAATGACAAAGACAGGTAGGAGAAAGCAGGACATTCTGCAACTGTTCTGATTCTAGTGGGACAATCCCGATTTTTGGTGACTGTTCTGTCCAATCTAAGGGGCAGGCAAAGACTGTGTACTTTTATATACACACTACATTCTTTATATACTACACTATGGTGCTAGCTGTCCTTCGTAGACTTACCACACCCCCTCTAGTAGTTTGCTTACACCTCTCTAGTGGCCCCCTCTGGTGGGGTCCTACCATTGTATCCCCCGATGGGCCCTTCATGTCCCAGTCCAACACTGCCAGGAAGTGAAGTAGGAAGCCCCTTCTATAACACACTAATGTTTATAATGCCTCTTTTTCTGCTTAGGGTGGCCATGTTGGGCGCTCTTTGGTGCCATCAAGTCGGTGGCATGTTGCTAGGCAACAAAGATATAGTGTTGCTAGGCATCTGGTGGTCAAATGACCACATTACATCCAGCGGTCTGCAGGTTCAGATTGGCTCCATGGTCTTCACAAGTGGGCACTAGTTTCTAAAATAAAAGAAGATTGGGCCCCGAATAGGCAACAACTGGGGAATTTCTGACCAAGGTGAGGAACATCTACTTGGTCTTAAAATAGTGGAAATGTACCATGTACGACTCTTGGTGACTGGTTTGGTGGATTCCTGGTTCTCAGTGCTTAATGGTCTCTATTGGAAATCAGCTGGCAGTGTATCTGAAAATAGACCATCTAGATGTTGGTAGTGCATCATCTCTGGGATGTTTAAACATATATGACTGATTTTATTTGTTCCTTCATTGCTTCCAGTCCTAAGCAAAGATCTTTCAACTCCTATTTGGAGGGCTTTTATATAACCTCATTTACCTTTTGTTCGAGCATGTCTGCGTTATTCTAAGACAGCTTTGAAATCTTGGATTATTGTTTGCATTTTATTTTGTATTGTTGATCAGCTGCTGCGCAAGCAGCCTGATGCTAGTGGACTTCTCTGATCCCAAATTAGAGATGCTCACCCACATTGCAGACTAGTCCTTTTTTAAGAAGGAGAAAGCCTCTATGTTTGTTGATTTTTTTTGTGGCTGCAACTTAATATTTCAGTTGCACTGGAAACATCAAGATAAGGTTGAAGCTCAAGAGATACCTTTCAAGATGCAAGTGCATTGATTTGATCTGTTCAGTAGTTGCACAGATGACATCCCCCATAACCAACTTTACTCAAACTTGACTAAATATAGCGGGAGACACCACCTTTCCCCCACTAAGGGTTATTAATGAACAACATTGAGTAGGGGGTTTTTGTTAATAAGGGTGCTTCGAGATGCTTCTCGCAGGTTAAATATTTGATAATGAAGAAAGTGGTGAGAGGGGATGTGGGTGTGAACTGTTGCAGGTCTCCTTATTGGGTGGAGGGTTTTGGTACCACATATAAATGCCAAAGTGAAATCCATGCCTGGGCCAATGTTTGCAGCAATATGAGGTAATGAAGCTGAGTGGACTTTCTATGGGGATATATATAGCTGTGCTTCAGTAAAATGGACATATAACCTCTAAGGCTGTTTATAAATCCAAAATGGAGAGACTACCACCTTAACTGGTTGCTGGGATGATTTGTGCAACCTCTGCTCACAGTGTCTGGTGCGTTCCAGTAGTTGAGTGCAATCTAATGTTATGACTTGTCCATAATGAAGGTAGATTGCATTCATCAGCCAAAAATTGGCGTCTAATAAAGATCCCCAGTTTTCACCAGGGTGCCCTCCAAGCAAGTATAGACTTTGCTGATGGGAGCTCACAGGTCACAGTCCTCTGCCTTCAGGTACGTGTTTGGTAATACAAGGAAAAAGAGAGCAGGGTGGAGCAGATAAAAGACATACAACCCCAGGAGGACTGGTACATGAGTTGATTGCAAAATGCCAAATCGAGAGCCAAAGACTCACACTCATTAGGATTTTTTGATTGAAGGCGCTGAATTCGTCCACTCTTTGTAAGTAGATTTGAGATTGAGGGTGTAACAGACCAGACTATGTCTGCATGAATATATCATGTTGTGGTGATGGATTGAAAACTAAACAAAGATTACTACACTATAGTATGCTCTTAGTTGTACTCTTTCTCTTTCTTGAGTAAAAAGAAAGAAAACAAGACAAGAAGGTTTTATGTGCTTCCTGAAACAAAGGGCACTCTCAAGCCATTCCCCTCCAATAAGTATACAATTTCTTTATTGGTGCAGCGCAATGTTCCATTCTTTTGTGTACAAAATTTAATTTTGAATGCCTGATCATGTACAGGCCATTCTGGGTCTTCAAATTCCTTACTGTGCCAGCAATTACACAGTAGGGAACACAATAAACTCCATGCTGACTTCAGACACAGCAGAGGTAAGTAGGTCCATGAAGCATCATGGGTGGCAGCCTCCTGTAGCAGGTGCTATTCCATCAATCTTCATATACCTGGGGCTATATTTACTGAACTGCGTGTTTGAACAAGGGGAGATGTTGCCTATAACAACCAATCAGATTGTAGTTATCATTTATTTAGTACATTCTACAAAATGACAGCTAGAATCTGATTGGTTGCTATAGGCAACATCTAGACTTTTTCAAACTCACAGTCTAGTTTATTCCCCCAGTCTCAAATTCACAAAATTAGTTGCAAAGCTGTTGTGTCGGTTGTAAATGACCTCAAATAATTTGAATTGAAATATAGGGGAGAATTCAATTGATGTGGTGCATGGACATAGCTCTGCGCATATTGCCGGCAATTATGGTAGTAATCTCCGCTGATGTTAAATCTCCACTGTAAAGTGTCCCTCGGACGTTCCGGAGACACTTCGCGGCTAATTGATTTCCCCCCATTGTATTTTAATATGGGGAACATGAATGAATCTATCTGACCTAGAACTATAAAGGTTAAAGTAACACACCAAAGTAGTAATAACATGTGCAATATGTAATGCCTACTCCAGTTACAGTCAATTCTGTCAACACATTATGAAATACTGTAGAACATTTGTTGTTCAGAAAGGAAATCAAGGGTGTAGAACTCTCAACCTCTCTATCCCAGAAGTCTTTTCAGAAACATTAAACTATTTTTTCTGAAGATTTATTGCTAGAACATTTGTCAAATCAACTAATTTATTCTGTACATGGAGATAAACAAATCTCAGAACATTTCATGCCAGGAATAAAAACTACATTTTCCGAACACAAATAAATTAGCACTGAGATGGCTTATTTGATTATAAAAAGCCTGTAGGTCACATATTTGTAAGAAACAACTTTTATCAGGAATTCTGCTTGCTTCCGATGCCTTTATATACACCATTAATATTAGCACATCTTGAAACACTTTTAACTTAAGATAATTGTGTTACAGTCATTTACACTATAATCAAGGCATGTTTTTATTTGATGTTTTTAAAAGCAGTCCTTAAATTATAACCAGATTGTATTCTCCTTGATCTGCTACAACAATAAATATTGAAGTGCTACAAAGATAAAAGCAGAAATATTTGTGGAAATGTTATCATTCTTGTACATGGTTTTACTTTATTTATGTCAAGCTTATGGATATGTAGAAAAATTAAAAATTGAAATGAATGACATAAAAATGCATAGGGCAACTAGCTCCTTCCTACTGATGTAGTAGGAAAATAAATAACTTGGCAGGCGAAGTGAATAGGCACTGCATCCACCACTGTAATACGTATAATCTCTAGCTGTGGTAACTAGGATGGCACAGTACAGAGAAGCTAAAGGCATTACTGAAACATAAAGTTTGGGCAAATGGTATTGTCACTCTCTGACCTCACTAGTTATCAAACATAAGGATATACTCACTACCAAAGAATTATATTATTGTACTAGTCTACTCTGTTTAAAAATATAAGTATTGGACTCCGGAAGCATTATCTATAAATAAAATAAATAAATAAAAATGTAAGGTTCAGTTGGGTATAACGTTCTTATATTTGATCGATCCACTATAGTTTTTTAGCCACTTTTCTGAGAGCATTTTATGTGTCTGGATTAACATTTTACCTTATTGTCATGGCTAAATAAAAAGCATTACCTTTTCTCTAAAGCTTAAGAACATCTACTTTTAAAGTGTATTTTGCAGGTTTCTACCAGCTGCATGATCTGGAAAAGAAACTGTATGTGTCACCAGGGCCGGATTAACCCGAGGTCTAACTGGGCTATAGCCCAGGGGCCTCGGGCATCCAGGGGGCCCTTCAAACTCCTCAGCAGCATTATTGATCGGTCGGGGGCGGGGGCACCCCCGGCCCGATCGATGCTGCTGAGTACTGTCAGTGCAGTCCTCCGTCCCGGCGCGCTGTAGTCTGCTTACTGAGGATATCTGACGAGAGTTCATGAACTCTCGCGAGATCTCCTCAGTAAGGAGCTTACAGCGCGCCGGGACGGAGGACTGCACTGACAGGTAAGTGCTTGGGGGGGTCCTCGCGGGGGTTGGGGGGCGGCGGACGGCTCACATTGGGGGCCTCGCGGGGAATGGAGGGCCCCTTAGCCCAGGGGCCTCCATTCCCTTAATCCGGCCCTGTGTGTCACCCCCACATAAAGCATTGTTGGTATCTAAAACTTCAGCTATTTTTTGTCTAGTGGCAATGGAAAGTAGTAGTCTGCGCATGATCACCGCCACCTCAAAGGACATGTAAAAATAAGTTCAATAGATTTGTATATATCAAAATGCTCTGCACACTTGTTAAACCAAGAATGCCCACTAAATGTACAGTGCCCACTATTTGTTCATTAGAAGATCTGATTCTGCAACATGAAATAATTTTTGACATATGGTTATAGTAGCAGGTGCATTATCCCTGCTAGCCTGCAATCAGCAGCCTAAACCTCGATCCACCCTACTGCTCTCAATGGAAGGAGCAAAATAAAGCCCTTTGACTCTGCCAAATGGATGGCTTAACCCTTTCTCTGCAAGGGTTTGCCCCAATTTTGATCTGTAGAGAGCCACAGAATTTTCAGTTTTCACGTTGCTTCAGTTTTTACTCTATGCAACCAAATTGTAGCTTTTTTTCGGAGGTATAACATGTTCAAAGACATCCAGGCCAGGTTTATGGTGCAGCATCTATACCCAGATCATTTAGTTCATGAAAAAATATAGCTATTTTCTATAGCCTCTGAGGATTACTTTATGATGTATAGGGATGGGATTTTCTGATCTGTAATTAGCAAGTGAATTTGGAGGAGGACACAAAATTGATCTATACATATGAGCTGGTGCCTCCCAGCTAACAGAACTTCTAAGCTTTTTACATCCAGACATTATATTTGGATGTCAAATGACATGTGGGGCAGGTCACGACACACAAATTATATCATTGGCAGTAAGAGGATTATACCATATGCTTACCTCTGAAAACAGGTGACATTTTGTGCAAACACACAAACATGGCAACCCAAAAGATGGAGATACAGGGCCTGATTCATTGAGGAAAGTAAAGCAAGAAGATGAGTAACTCTGAACCTTGGCAAAACCATGTTAGAATGCAAGGGGGGTAAATGAGTTTATTATTTTGCACATAAGGAAAAAACTGGCTGTTTTTTCATGTAGGACGCAAATACTCGTTAGTTTATTTTTACACTGACATTAAAAGTTGTTCTAGGACATGCTCTACTCCAATTATAAATCTTCCATCACACTTTAAATTTACCTCCGCGTCCAATACAACCTCGTTTTGCCAAGGTCCAAAGTTACTCATTTTTTTTTGCTTTCCTTTCCGTAATGAATCAGGCCCACAGTGTTTGCATTGAGGGTCCCTTGCTAGAAATGTAAGAAATAGAAAGAAGTTTTAGTAATAACCTGCCCTCTATTCTCCCTACTGCACAGTAACAAGGGCAATTTATTCTTTACTATTAGGACTCATACCCATTGGCATCATAGTACCTGCATTTATTACCATTTTATAATTCTACTAGAGCATGTAAATGGCTGTGAAAATGGCTATGATCCCATAACCAGTATAATTTGAACTTATGGATAGGTTTTTGGATGCTGTCCACTCTATTTACTTGCATTCACTGGAAATGATCATGTTTTTATTAATAGTTTGTCCTCTTTTGACCCCCGACCACAAGAGCTTATTATAACCACATGTCAAACATAATCATGTTTTACATGTGGCTTCACTGCCATTTAATACAACATCAGTGGGTGATCAACCTAAGAGAGATGCTAAGCAGTCCCATGAAGAAACATAAATAACTAATATAGTAAAAAACATGACATAACTTAGATTTTTTTTAATTATTAATGCATTAATATGCATTATTATGCAAATTTGGAATGATATTCAGCCAAATCAAGAAATCAATTGGAAAAGATATATATAAATATAGTAGTACATTTTATTTTGACATATTATTTATACATATGTGTATAATTTATGTGGCAAAAAAAATCTTGCAGAAAATAAAAAAAGAAATAAGATTTTAACAGCATTAATTCCATCTGTTGTCTGAAAGTGGGTATGCAGCGTTTAAAAATAATGTGTAAATCCCAAATGGAGATCTTATTTATTTTTATTACTCGGTCTGGGAAAATGTGGAATTTCACAACTAATTTAATGATTCTCAGAAATGTTCTTGGTAGAATATTACAGGAAAAAAAACAAAAAACAAAACCCATGAATAGTTCTTAGCGATTAAGAGCCTTAATGTTTGGTTTTCTCTTAAAGTGGAACTTTTTCATTTAAAGTTTCTAAGACTTTTTTTCTAAATAAAAAGGCTCTTCATAAACCACACAAATTAACCTTTAGCTATTAACTTCACACTTAAGTTAAAGGATCAACAAAACTATACAAATATTCTAAAATTAAAACCGTTAGGAACATGTCAGAGAATGTAATTGCCAGTCAAATAGCAATCTTAATCTAAACAGTGTCGCTCATTTCATCAAACAAAAAGCAACAATAACCATGAAAGTACTCACACAAATGTTAACCAGGACCACAAGGTCGAGAAGTGTTCTTCAACTGCTTGGTTTAATTTATTTTTTCACTTAATCTTTGCTGCTGAAGCTAAGCAGTTGCATTTAAAAAATGTTTAAAACTATAGCTTGTTGCCCGCTTGCGTAGTGGGAACTAGAACAGAAGAAATAGTGCTCGCACTGGGAAGAGAACCTTCCTCATAAGGGATAACACTCCTGTGATAAATATGAGTACTATCACTCGATAGGTGTTAACATATTAATCGCGAGGGTGCACTACCAATTCAAACAATGGACAAGAAAAAAGAGAGATAAAGGAGTTGGGGTTCAATGAACACTGAGGGCACTCCAGTTCGTAAGTAATAATTTTGATAATATATAACAGGGCCGTAGCCTTTATTGAGAAAAAAAAAATTTTTGGACGAAATATAAGGATAAAAGCAAGAGAAAAAGAAATATAAAAAGTTATGTTAAAATATATGAACCCTTCAGTGACTGCCGTTTAATAATGTAATTCAAGGGAACTGTAAATATGAATAATGAGCAAATTATTAAATAAGACTAAATTGTCCAAATATATGGACGGAAATGAATGATAAGTAGTGAGTGAGTAGGAGATGGCACTATGCTTTATAGGCACCCATTATATTAGATAGAATCCAATGTGGATGTTCAAAGTCTGACATCATGCTCATACATGCAACATAGATTCCGAAATGCAGAGATGCATAAGTGATCAAAATTAATATCTAATGAATAAATTGGATCTATGTAAAGATGCTATTGCCGCATGTGAGTATAAATAGGAGCCAGGCATGAATTTTGCATACTGTGTATGCAATCAGTAAACAGCTCTAAATCTGCCAATCCCTATCTCACTTGTCCACTGATAGATAATAACGTGCTAATGAAACCATGAGCTCCAGAGAGGCACATGTAGAATCTAAGATTTTAAGATCTCATATAAGAGAGTGGGAACTAGCAATGGCATATAGCTCATTTCAAATAAAAAAAGTAATAATAACCATACAAGTGCCAACATAAAAGTATGCTGTTAGTTATACTAAATATACTATGTAATAATAATAATAATTAAGATAATTTTTACTGTCTCGTGAACAGATATTATGCTGCACAAGTGACTCATGAATGCCTGGTGACATTTGGAACTAACCTGAGGTCAAACTAACCACCCATACTTTATTGATTACTGGTGCGGGGCTTCAGATTTCCTGCATACACTTTCTAGATAGTAATGTTTTTGCCTGCAAAGGCATTCTGATTTTGTACCTGTCTGAATGAACAATTCGCCTACATTCAAAAAACAAGGACAACATCTACCTGCCTTTTAAGTGGTCCAATTCTGTCTACAGGTCCTGTTGGCAGCTGAACAGTCCGACAGTTTGTCCAGTGTTTTTCCAATATTTTAACACTGATGTAACAAACCCTCTATAAATAATTTAATAATGCATCCCTTCACAGTACAGCTAGAAAATTGGGAAAGAAGCATGCAGTATACTGAAAGAATATAAAATTGCCCTCTATTTGTGAGTTAATTTTGTCTATGTGGTGTGAGTTTCCTTTTTGTATTACATTGAATTTATTTTATTATATATGTGTAACTCCCCCTCTGTTGTTCACACCTACCATTGACTGAGTGTGAGGCA
The DNA here is from genome assembly GCF_038048845.1 of Mixophyes fleayi. Classification (NCBI taxonomy): domain Eukaryota; kingdom Metazoa; phylum Chordata; class Amphibia; order Anura; family Limnodynastidae; genus Mixophyes; species Mixophyes fleayi. Next base: position 217,748,931 of record NC_134405.1, read on the forward strand.
CTAGGACTCAGAGGAGACACACTGGGAATGTTGCAATATCAGCCTGGTATGAGCTGGGGGGATCAGAACCAGGCAGAGAGAGGAAGAGCCAGGGACCCATGACATAGGGGAGGAGGTCCTGTGACCCCCCCCCCCTTATAATCTGGGGAGCTGGTCTATCGCCTGCTGCCACTAGGGGCCATAGTACAACAACACTGACATGGGGCGGTTAACAGGGATAAATTACCTCAGAAAGTGACAGGAAGATGGAAAGGAGCAGAGCACTGGAGAGATATTACCCCATCAGAGCACAGGAGAGAGATATTACCTCCGCAGAGCACGCGAGATAGATATTACCCCCGCAGACAAAGAGAGAGTGAACACTGCTGTGAGAGACAGATAAGGGTGAGCTAGAGAGCCACCATTTTGGATGTGACCGCCCCATTGATATTCTGTCCCTGTAGCCCTTAAGAACCGTGCAGGAGGAGACAGGAGATGTATATAGGAACTGTACATATTTATCACTGCAACAGTTTAAGAATGTGCTGTAGTGAAGAAGGAGTGGAAATAAAGAGTTTATTTTGCAATATGGAGATGGTCTGGCCAGTGCCGTAACTAGACATTTTAGTGCCCTGGGCGAGACAGGGCACTGGCGCCCCCCATCTAAGTGGGAGTGACATTTGCCAAGTGGGTGTGGTCAACCTAATGTGGGGGTGTGGCTAGCACTTTACTGAATGAATTCTTTTGTATTGCTGTGTAGTTGGTAGCCTCAAAAATACAGGTGTAACCTATACAAATTTCTCTCACTATAGGGAAGAAATATAAGAGCCCTTGGCTACACCTGTATTTTTTGCAATAGACACTATGTGGAGGAAAATAGAAATCATAGATTATGAATATGAAAATGACAAATTTTCTATTTCCTGTACTTTACACGACATACACTATATAAATTTGGATTTTTAAATACATATAAACCCAGTGCTGGAAGTGGGCTGCAGGATGACAAGTAAGAGGAATAGGGGAGAAGATGGTGCAAGGGGGTAGATGAGAGGGACAGGGGACAAGGTGGCACAGAGGGGGTAGTAGATGAGAGGGCCTGGGGACAAGGTGGCACAGAGGGGGTAGTAGATGAGAGGGCCTGGGGACAAGGTGGCACATGGGGGGGAGTAGATGAGAGGAACTGGGGAGAAGGTGGGACAGGGGGGTAGATGAGAGGGACTGGGGAGAAGGTGGCACAGGGGGGGTAGATGAGAGGGACTGTGGAGAAGGTGGGACGGGGGGGTAGATGAGAGGGACTGGGGAGAAGGTGGCACAGGGGGGTAGATGAGAGGGACTGTGGAGAAGGTGGGACAGGGGGGTAGATGAGAGGGACTGTGGAGAAGGTGGGACAGGGGGGTAGATGAGAGGGACTGTGGAGAAGGTGGGACAGGGGGGTAGATGAGAGGGACTGGGGAGAAGGTGGCACAGGTGGGGTAGATGAGAGGGACAGGGGAGAATACATAAATGCTAAATTCAAAAAAATACAATACCAAAAAATAATCATTATACATTTTCATGTCCCCTGCCCCCATAGCTTTTGCTTCCCCACTACACTCCCTCAGTTTTTGCTCCTGGATGGAGCACCCTATTTCCTATTTTTTTTTAAATATATATTTTAATTACAATATAACATTTACTTACCTATTTTTCTTCCCTCCTGGATGGTCAGCATAGCAGTCAGCAGTAGATGCAGGGGACTCACTCTCTCTGCTCAGCAATAGCCGCTCCTCACTTTCTTTTCAGAGGGGGGGGTGGAGCGGAGCACAGCATCCTGGAAGGGGAGGGGGCGGGTCCTGACAAATAACTTTATACACACTGTCTGACAGACAGTGTGATCATTGCTTGACCAGCCACCACACTAGCCCCTCCCCCGACTCGCGACACCCGACCCCCCTCCCCCGACTCGTGGCAACCGACCCCTCCTCCCCCGACTTGCGGCACCCCCCCCTGCATGAGTCGCAGGCGGAGGGCGGGGGGGGTGCCGCGAGTCGGGGGAGGGGCCCCAATATTTTTTTATTTTATTTTTTTTAGATTATTTTTTTTTACTTTGTGCCACAGAGGGAACGGTAGCGGGCGGCTGCTGCACCCCCTCGGGCTTGCGCTCGGGGCGACGGCACCACCCGCACCACCCTAGTTACGGCTCTGGGTCTGGCGCCCGCATTATTGAGACATCTGATTGCACTGCACCTCCAAGTTATATCACCTGTGTCCCAATAACTTCACAGAGACTCTGGAAGAATAACTTGCATGTGCGGGGACCCTCTAGTCATCTACATCCATGTCAGGAGCTAGCCAGGGCTGAGAAGGAGGTGCACTGCCTAAACTGTGCACCTCAACACTACACACAGTGACAACGGGTTACATATGTAATTTTATATTATATTGAATAGGATAATATATCCTCACTTACACAATCTATACAACCACTGGAAAATGTGGTATTCCTCAGGAAAGTGCAATAAATTTGAAGCACCCACAGTGTTTCTTGTGCAGATTCACTTACTTCACACATTTGGCATATTTGCCAAGTTATTATTTGGTCATGCAAAAAATATGTGCATTAATAAATCTAGTCAAAGTTCTTTTTACACATGTGGTACTTTTATTGTACCTGGATAAAGAAATCCAGAAAAAAAGCACATCCAATTTCCAGACTGCTGGCTAAAGATAAAATAGAAGACAAACTATTACTAAGTTTATCCTTTATTAGAAAATAGTTTTACCAGCAAGGTTTTTTAATATGTATACAAAGCCTTGCAATGTAATTATTATTTTTTTAAAACATGAGTGTCATGTGAAATGCAGGTCTTTTAAGCTAATTCATGCCAAATAAATAGACCATAAGCCCTATGTATTTTTTCAGCTGAAGACATTAAATTAAAAGATTTTAGTAGCCACTAATAATGGTAAAGGTCCTTTTTTCCTGCTTTTTGTCCCAATATGGCATTCTTAGCAATAGGTTTTAAAATGTAAGTCCCAAATCATTGACAATTTCTTATGTTCAATTAATTTGCATAATAAAGTGACTGAATATGGCTGCTGTTAAGAAAATACATTAAAATGTAAATAGATTACCTTTAAGGTTTTCCCCCATTTTTTAAATAGTAAAAACTGATATTTTTCATATCTTTAGTTCTCAATTTTTCAATAAAAACAGTTTACACAAGGAAATTTAAATAGAATATCTCCCATGTGTTATTGAAATATGGAAAATTTAAATACACTTTCGATGAGCAAGAAAACAAAAAGCATTACTAACTTATTATAACAAAACTGAGATGATGACAGAACTACTAGCTAAGTGAAACCCGAGGAATCATGTGAAGGGCAGCTGTGAAGTTATCCAGACTTCTGCTACATGTGGAAAAGTGTGTGGGGGGGGGGAGGGGACATTCAGCTGCAACAGCTCATGTAAATTGAGCAGGCAGAGATCAACCAGAATGACCTACATTAACCCTTCTAAACGTAAGTGCATAGGCTTGAGAAGTTACTAACTCTATCAGCAGTACTTCACTATCATTTGTATTTCTTTATTTCTTTCAGATGTAACTTACTATTCAGAGGATAAGGGGATAATTCCCATAAGGACTATTATATCCAGCGGACCTGCTGCATCAGCATGGAAACATCAATTTGTGTGTACTTTTTAATGAATAGACATTATCTATTCACTTTATTAAAGTAATTCTATCGTTTTAAAATAAGCATTGCCCAATCAATTGTATGTGTGTCCAAAGCACAAAGTGATTTATTTTAAACAGATGTAAATAGTCAACAATTTCAATACATTATTATATTATGATAAAGTACAGTACAGCACAGCCAATACCAAAAGATAAGTACATACCAATGCAATTGCTTGCGCACGCTGCGCACCCACGGGACCCGATGGACAATATTCTGTATAGAATATTGTGTCAGAGTTGACTGAGGCCCCAGTGAGATGCAGCTAATATATATACAGTCAGTGTTTCATTGTGAACAATAGAGATGACGTAGATTGTTTCTATAGGTCCAGACGTTGGGTGGGTCCAGGCCAGACAGGTAATAGGTTGATTCAATCTAAGGAATCCAAAGGTGGGGGTCTTCTCTCCAGGGGGTCTGCTCCTTTTGATAGCCAGTATCATACAAAGGTTTACTCTCTAATATCAATAACTAAAGTATGCAATGTGCGATCTCTTCGCCGACTGCACCGGACAGCTGCTGATGATTAGGGCTTCAATATGATATCAGGCATGACACCTTTCCTATTACCTAAACCTTTAATAACACTACAATGTACATATAATCACTATATATATATATATATATATATATATATATATATATATATATATATAGACTAATAATAAACCAAATACTATCTGCTCCTGAATTACAGTGTAACAGAACCAATATGAAATTATATAAATAACTAACTGTTGTAATGCGAGTGTGTGCGTGCGTATTTTACCGTGCGATCGCATCACGCCACGTAACACGTGGCGTACGCTTCGCAATACGCACGGCAAACCAATATTAAACCAATATACTTTCGTTCATCCAATTATACGACTTCAACAATTTTATAGCTACTCCCATTGTTAATGTTGTTGTAATGCTGCTATCACTATTACCATTACCATTACCAATAAGTGATGAATTTGTAATACATATGTTCACAGCACCAACTCGTTTATACACACATTTCCCAATATCTGAGAATTATATAAACTATTACATACTGAGACACATCTACATAGCAAATTCCTACTATAGCCCAATCAATACACCCTGCTCACTCTTATAATATACACTTCACATTCTGGTCACATGTACACTATAAGCCTGTGAAATGAGCGCTGAATATCCCCCATCTTTCTCTTTGTTATTAATTAGCTATTTTTTCATCCCTAAAACTTATACATGAACATAAATTGCTCATCTACACAGAAACATAAATGGATATCCCTATATTTTTTATCCATGAGCATCCTCGTTATTTCATGTTATTGGTGGTGCTCCCTCAGAACTTATAGGACATCAACTGAGAAAACATTAACGGTTCTGATGTGGAGGCAGTCTAAGAGGTCCACAATGATTTAATAAAATATGTCAACGTTTATTCTTATTTATTAAAACAGTCCAAAATGTACATTCTTTGCGAAATATCATTAAAATATATAGTTAAGTAGAAAGTGGCAAAAGAGTATAGAAATAGTGAAATAGAAAAGGTTGAAAAAACAACCTTAGGGGTTCCCAACTGTATGGAATCCAGTGGAGTGATGGAACTATTATGTTTTCTTCTGCTAAGGATCTTGCTTGTTATAATTGTTGTTCTGTATATTGTAAATAAACAATCATGCACTTGGGTGCTATTCTTTTGTTAATGTTTTTTAGGGAAAAAGAATATCTCCATAAGTGATATATTCCTTGCATAGATATCTTACTTTCCATAGACTATTTCATGAATATCTGTCTATTAACAAATCTAGTTAGAATAATATCTTCACCACTATGGGGAATATGTATCCCCTTTAGGCACATTAGCAAAATCTACTGACTATTATAAACTTGTGCTGCTTGTATATTCCCAGCAAACCCTGCAGCATAAATGTTACTGAAGTGGATAATTAAAATATAAAAAAGTCCAACTTTTGCTGCTGTAGCTTATGAATATCCTAATTTGTAACTTTTGCTGCTTCTAAATATAAGAATTGCAAAATATATCCCTATATTTCTGTTATTCATATTTGCTGTATAATCAAGCAAATTACCAAAAATGCACAGGTATATTCCCAAGTGACTTCATATGGGTATTTATATTGACAGCTTTTTATATGCCCCAAAAACAGCCAAAAGAATCACTTAAGCTTAGTTCAATTTTTTTAATGTATATCTCTTTATTCTATATATAGATATTGGACATTAATTTCTAGGGTGTCATGATAAAGTTAATATTTCAATTAAACTACTGTTTAACTACTGAATTCAGGTGTCTTTAGATTGCGCATACAAGTAAGTTGTATAGCCTCTTACAGTATGCAGCTACTCAAGCTCAATTCAAATATAACATATGTATCTATGAATATTACAATGTTACTGGCTTGTATCCACTTTCAATTTTGACACTTGCAAAAGCATGAAAGCTATTGTATCTTGCCATTCATCTGAATTCCCAAGGCTTCCATGATTCTATCTTGCTTCAATTTTATAGTCACAGTGTGAAAAAACTCCTATATCACCGCTGATGACGCAGTTGCGGTGGGCAGAGCTTGAGTCACGCATAATGGGCACTAGCATTCCACTGCTGTTTGCACGTGCCGAATTAAGATATGAACTGGCTGAAAGCCAGAGAATATCAAACACAGAATTACATGTGGCATTTGGCAGACGGCATTTTAAACAAAGAAATTGTCTCTCACATGTGGCATTTGGCAGGGAGCATTTCAAACAAAGGAAATGCATGTGTTTAACTGGACAGGAAGTTATCGTTCAGTGTCCAGTTGTGTGGGTGGGGTAAATTTCACTGTCCCACAACTAAAGCACTGCATTCTGGGCAGCGTCAGAATGGCCCACCGGAATACCGGGATAATCACCGGTGGGCCTGGCTGCCATACGGCCACACCCCCTTTTAAAAGTAGGTGGAGCTCACCGGGAGGCCCGTTGTCCTCACCAGGGGACTCTCAGTCCTCTCCGGCGTCCTCGCCAGTCATCTTTCAAATGCGATCGCAGCTGCGTTCATGTGACCCGCCCCCTCCCCCTGTCAGCTGATGTTCCCGCCGTCACTAAAGGAAGAAGGAGCAGAGAGGCTGCAGCAATCAACATATGGGTAAATAGATCTTAACCACTTATTTATATTTTTTGTGTTATCACTATATATATATATATATATATTATATATATATGTGATAAACCAAAACTTGAGTACTCTGGGGCATATCTATATGTAAATATATGTTCATGTACCTTCCTGTTTAGATGTGGTTACATGTGTTACTTGTTATAAGTGTTTATAAAGATTTAAAAAAAAAAAAAAAAAGATTTCTTGAGGGAAAGTGACAGTGGGGAGTGGTTGGTGGTTGCCGGGGGTGACAGGGAGAGGAGTGTGATACTCAGGACCGCTGAGAGAGATCCCTGTGTCTGGATAGACTGAGAAAAATAGGGACAGAATGAAAACCGGACAAAGTGATATATAAGCAGATTAAAAGTGAAGAAAGTGTAAAACAGAAGAAGAAGTGAACAAAATGGAAGAAGAAAAAGATAGGCCTGAGTAAAAAGTAAAGTGCTGAAAATTACTAAGAAGTAGAGAGATCTGTGAATATACACAACAGAGACTGTGTAATTCAGTTTATTTGGCGTGAAAAAGATATTTATGGGCCCCAACCACGTGCATCACTTCTACAAATAATTATCAAAATATATGATGTGAGTCTTAAAGTTGTATTGAGAAATTAAGTTATATATTAGTATTAGATATGTCAGTGTTATTAGTATGGTGAATTTATAGGTTTGCCAATTGTAAATAGTTTTAATTTGATAAGATATTGTTTAAAAATAATTGTGTGCTTCTAAAATAAATATCAGAATAATTAATAATAATAAAAGAAAGTTAGTTCAGAATACACTTGTGTCATTTTAAATCTCTGGATAAATCTCCTTACCTCTCTGGTGCATAGAAAATCTGAAGTGTTAAAACCAGAAAGAGAACTATCTAATACTGGTGAGGTGCAATTTCAACGTATTACTCTAAATAACACCACGCGGGGTATTACATATATATATATATATATATATATATATATATATATATATATATATAATTTATATATATATATATATATATATATATATATATATAGATAGATAGATAGATAGATAGATACATACATAGATGGATACATACATATATATAGATATATGTATGTATGTGTATATATATATATATATATATATATATATATATTATATAATGTGTATATACATGTGTGAATTGAGAGCACTATTGCATGGCATATGTGAATTGCGGGCATAATGTGAATTGGGGATGCTATTGCGGGCATAATATGAATTGGGGACACTATTGTGTGGCATAACATTGGGACACTACTGTGTGGCATAACATTGGGGGCACTACTGTGTGGTATAACATTGTTTGGGGCACTACTGTGTGGCATAAAATTGGGAGCTCTACTGTGTGGCATAAAATTAGGGGCACTACTGTGTGGCATGACATTGGGGGCAGTACTGTGTGGCATAACATTGGGGGCACTACTGTTTGGTATAAGATTGTTTTGGGGGCACTACTATGTGGCATAGGGGGACTGCCTATCTATACTAAACTATAGGGGGGCTGACTATACTAAACTATAGTGAGGAGAGGCTGCCTATGCTAAACTATAGTGGGGGGGGCTGCCTATACGAAACTATAGTGAGGGGGCTGATAAAAATATTATTAAAATTACATTTTACAAGAGACGGATAATAACAAAATAGTCTGTGGAAAATAATTTATCTGTGCAGAGAATATATAACTTACAGAGACATTCGTTTTGGCTAAATAAATGTATAACAAAAGAAGAGCCAACATCTAAGTGAATGATTTCTTAATTACAAAATGCAGAACAACAATTATAACAACCAAGATTCTTGGCATAGGAATACTTATTCGGAATACATAAGGTTGTTGTTTCAACCTTTCTTGTAACTTTCTAATTATCCATATATTTTATTGATTTTTCACAAAAAATTTACATTTTGGATTGTTTTATTAAACAAGAATAAATTATGACATATTTTATTATATCATTGTGGATCTCATAGACTACCTCCACATCGGAAGCTTTATCCTCAGTTCATTCTAAAAGTATCACTAAATTTCACTTCAGCTTTCTAAGGATTTCTGTGTTGAGACTTCAAAATTCAAACTATAAGGCATGAAAAGTAACCACCCAAGCGGCAAAGGAATCAACATATGTTAATGTTAACGTATGGTGCAGTATTGATTATCATAGATAAAGACTCCTAGCTAGGGTTTTGATTATATTGTGTGACTGAGTAAAGGCAGTTGTATACTGGTTACCCTACAACTGTTGTTTTTTATATTAATATTTATTGCCACATATTGGTTGTTTGCATCCACTGGTTATATAGTATCAACTTACAGCTGCTTACAACTCAATTTTTATAATTGCTGATTAATATATACAGTGTTGTTGTTGTTTCTGCAGCAAGTTTGTGTGTGCTCACTGTTTGTTTTAAGGTCTGTATTGGTAGAAGGAGTCTTTTAAATCACCCCTGGGGGTCAACATACACATCCCCATAGAACAGCTGAAGAAGACCTGGATGGAGACACTACATCTGGAGGTCCATGAGTGAGAGACCCACACACAAGCATACAACACACCTTAACATCCATCCTCATTTGTGTGAAGGGGTACTATATTTACAATTACTAGTACTCTGGCACCCACCTTCCCAGGGGTGCTGAAAGAGCCCAAGTGCTGCTGAACACAGGACTGGTTAGCTTTAGGAGGGGTGCTCACTCGCTTATTGTTTATGTACAGCCCAGAGACTCCCACCAGGTGCAGGCTGGACTGGGGGGCACGGGGGTCATATGCCACCCGGGCCGGTCCCATAGTGATCTACCTTTGGCTGAGTCACTGGGCCATCTGCAATTTTTTCCCTTTTCCTAATAGGCTGCTGAGTCGAGTCTTGCTACCCGGGCTAAAATTTATCAGTCCTCCTCTGACTCCCACCCAGTGCTGAACATGCTGAAAACAGTTCACATATGACAGTTACTGTTGGTTTCCCTGTTATAGTGTGATATGGCCAGGCCTGTGAGTCATGCTTGTTGTGCCCCAGCTTTAGTGGAAACCAGCTCCAGGTCGTATCTTAAAGTATTCAAATTCAAAATAAAGATGCCAAAAAATATCCAGGAATATTTTGAGTCTACCTTCGGCAGGCATTTTTGTGTTCAACTGTATATCGATATCAATGTGTCAACAATAGGGTGTGGGAACTCCCTATTTATCTGGCTGCAAACAAAGGAATGTCCATTAATGTTTGTGTGACACTGGTCTAACTGTGTTGCACTGCGATAAAACACAAATGAAGATACCATTTGAAAGCCAGGGGCCTGATTCATTAAGGATCTTAGCTTAAGAAACTTCTTATTTCAGTCTCCTGGACAAAACCATGTTACAAGGGGGTGCAAATTAGTATTCTGTTTTGCACATAAGTTAAATACTGATGTTTTTTTCATGTAGCACACAAATATCAACTTTAAATTTCAGTGTACAAATAAGCTATCAAGTATTTGTGCGCGACATGAAAAAACAGTCAGTATTTAACTTATGTGCAAAACAGAATACTAATTTGCACCCCTTGCATTGTAACATGGTTTTGTCCAGGAGACTGAACTAAGAAGTTTCTTAAGTTAAGATCCTTAATGAATCAGGCCCCAGGTTTTCTTCTGCTACTTTATATTGACTTTGATGTCTGTCTCCTACCAACTTCATATTCTATTCTCAGCTGCAAATCACCTGGATTTATGATGGCAAGTTTGTGTTTATGACATGAAAATCTAGCTTCCAGTTTTTGCAATGCAGAAAATCCCAGCTCACCCAGGACTTCCTGAGGCTAAGAGCAACATCCCATGTATTTAAGTAGATACAATAAAAATAAAATACAGAGAAACACCCAACTTTGTCACAGACATGTAAAACATATAGCAGCTACAGTTACTCAAGGAAAACCAGATAACTGGAACAAAGTACATGCAGAGTACAAAAAAAAATTAACTGGTTATCATGTTGGAATTGGTAAACTTTTTGGTGTAGATAAAACAACACTTAAATTCCATATAAAAGCTTCAGTTACATTTTTTTCAAATATTTTTCCTACTTTGCAATTCACCATGTTCCCAGCAAAAGCCATCTGAGATGACAGGTCAATGCTCTTTAAAACAGTTACATTATGAACACAAAATTACAATTGAGGTGCATCTAACAGTATGTCTAAATTACTACCACATACAACTTGTAAAAAGCTTATAACTGCATTCATGAAAAACCTCCTGGTTTCAATTAAACGAGAATGGACAAGTAAAACATGTAAAAATCTTTGAGATGGTCAAGAACTTTCCATCCAACACAGGGTCATGTGAAGGTTATGGATTTCACATTACTGAAGAAAAAAGGCATATGATCTGTAACAGAGTCATCACAGAGTGTGGGACAAATATGTTTTATAGACTTATATGGCAGTTTCCATGACAACATACTTTACCTGTCTCAATTCATTACAAGGAATATGTAACATAAAGTACAGGATAAAAGATTCAGTTTATTTGCTAATTTTACAACATTAAAAAAAATTACAAATTAAAATCTGCTTTGCATTTACTATGTGACAAGGAAAGTGCAATTTCTTTTGGACCCTAAAATTACACTATAAATATAATTACATATTGGACTGCTTATCTAATTTAGTTCAGGAGGATTTGTTCTTAATGGTTTCGGAACAAGGAGTCCTAACCAAGAGTGTTTTGCTTTCATCGTGTGCTCTCTAGTTAAATATCACAAAACATTTCAATTCCACTCAAAAAAACACTAAAAGAAATTTAAGGCTACATTAAAAAATGAAAACACAAAGACAGTTTTGTGGAATTGTTTTTATTGGTATTTGGTTTGAGAAAATGCTGAAAACCATAATCAATAGTAGTGTGGAAAGATTCAATTTACATATAAGTAGCTTTGCAATGCTGGTCAAGTTAAGTCATGGCTCACTGGATAAAATAATCGATACACATATCTTTTGAGCTATTTAAACATTACATTGTATATTAAATTTCCATATCACTGCTAGTTTATACAAACTGAGTAAAGCTAGGTACACACTACAGAATTTTCCATCCAATGTGTTATCTACAATGATTTTACCTACGAATGAATTTCCAATCAGTCTTCTGATTCATGTGTACACACTACAGACGATTTACCTTATGATCTGTGCTGGTCCAAGAGCAGTGTAGTTTGTCATTCTTGTCACACTGATTATAACACACAAAATAAACTCAAGGAAATCTTGTCAATAAAATTAGATATCTGAAATTTCTTCACAACAACCACCGACACTCAAACCTGGCACTACCCAGCACCCCCCCCCCCCCCCCACACACACACACACGCACATACACACACACACTCACACACTCTGATACAGTTATTGCTATCAAAACTCTCTAACTTTAATGTAAAACATCAATGCTCCTCTGCATGGGTATGTTGTATTTTATGTAACTGGTATTGTATGATTCATCACCTTGGTGTATAACCAAAACTGTAACCTGCTCTGTCCCTCCCATATGACCCACATTTTTTCAATGCCCCCCCCGCCCCCCTTTTTCTTAGGATTGGTTCTGAGAAAAATGGAATAAAATCCTTTTATTAAAATAATAAATGATAATAAATCCAATTAAAAATGTACTTATCTCAGCCTAAGTCACTCCTCAGCCCTAACACATTTAGTACTTTAGTCTTTATAAGGGCAACTGTTATTTTTATACAGGAATGTAGCTATGTTTCTTTTACAAATATGTTTAAGCATTTTACAGCTTCTATGGGTAAATAAATATATTTCAAACGTTCATTGAAACTCTAAGACAATCACACTGCAAGTCTTGTTTCATTATTATCTAGCTAGAACAAATTTCATTCTCGTTAAGGCACAGTTAAGCTTACCTTAGGCAATAATGGCATGCATTAGAAATAAACACTATTTCTTATCATTTTTAGGATCCTATGTTTAAAATAAATAGTATTATGGTATTTGAAAATGGAAACTTGTATGCTTGTGAAAGAAAAATGATTTGAAGAACAGAGGTTTAATGTACCAGGGATCAAATGATTTAACATTTATTTAGTGGCAGCTCGCTAAATTTTAGGTCCAAATGACCTAACCAGTGAATTGCTATATAATGCTTTCTGGGTTTTCAAAACACAGAAATGTAACAGTTTATACATGGTGGAAAAAGTTGTAGTGAGGGTTGTGTGTTTCTGAGATTTGAATATATATAAAAAAGCCCAAAAAGTGAAAACTAAAAAATCTGTTATTTTCTCTAGATACTATAAATGTAATCCTTAACATACTGCTATTAATTTAGAGAAAATCTAGACCTTAACCTCTAAGTTACTGAAACACTGATTATGGTTTATACATGATCATTGTCATTATCCGGCTCCCACTTTGCACACCTCCTCAACCTCTCCATCTCCTCTGGAATCTTCCCCTCCTCGTTTAAACATGCTCTTGTCTCCCCCATACTCAAGAAACCGTCCTTTGATCCCGCCTCTCTCTCTAATTACTGCCCTATTTCGCTTCTTCCTTTTGCCTCCAAACTCCTTGAACGGGTTGTCTACAACCGTCTCACCTCCTTTCTTTCCTCTCACTCACTCCTTGACCCGCTCCAATCTGGTTTTCGCCCCCTCCACTCCACTGAAACTGCCCTCACTAAGGTCACTAATGACCTTCTCCTCGCTAAATCCAATAGACACTACTCCCTTCTTATTAGGGATGAGCGCACTCGGATTTATGAAATCCGAGCCCACCCGAACGTTGCGGATCCGAGTCGGATCCGAGACAGATCCGGGTATTGGCGCCAAATTCAAATGTGAAACTGAGGCTCTGACTCATAATCCCGTTGTCGGATCTCGCGATACTCGGATCCTATAAATTCCCCGCTAGTCGCCGCCATCTTCACTCGGGCATTGATCAGGGTAGAGGGAGGGTGTCTTAGGTGGTCCTCTGTCCTGGTAGATCTCGTGCTGTGCTGTTTAGTTCTGTGCTGTGCTGTTTAGTTCTGTGCTGTGCTGTGCTGTGCTGTGCTGTGCTGTGTTCTGCAGTATCAGTCCAGTGGTGCTGTGTGCTGTGCTCTGTCCTTCTGAGGTCAGTGGTGCTGCTGGGTCCTGTGCTGTGTCCTGTTCAGTCCAGTGGTGCTGTGTCCTGTGCTCTGTGCTTCTAAGGGCATAGTTATTTCCCCAATATTCCCCTGTGTTTAAAAAAATAAAAAAAAGTTTTTTTAAAAAATACCAAAAACTACTTTAATTTTTTTTAATTACCACAAAATTTGCACAACCAATCCTGCAGTATAAGCCCATTGGTACTGCAATATTACCAAGTTCACACATTCAGCAGTAAAAGTCCAGTGGTACTGCAATATTACAAAGTTTACACATTCTGCAGTATCAGTCCAGTGGTGCTGTGTCCTGTGCTCTGTCCTGCTGAGTTCCGTAGTGCTGCTGGGTCCTGTGCCGTCTCCTGTTCAGTCCAGTGGTGCTGTGTCCTGTGCTCTGTGCTTCTAAGGGCATAGTTATTTCCCCATTATTCCCAAGTTTTTAAAAAATAAAAAAAAAGTAAAAAAAAATAAAAAATTTAAAAAAAAAAAAAAATATATAATAATTATAACCAAATTTGCAAAACCAATCCAGCAGTATAAGTCCATTGGTACTGCAATATTACAAAGTTCACACATTCTGCAGTATCAGTCCAGTGGTGCTGTGTCCTGTGCTCTGTCCTGCTGAGGTCCGTAGTGCTGCTGGGTCCTGTGCCGTGTCCTGTTCAGTCCAGTGGTGCTGTGTCCTGTGCTCTGTGCTTCTAAGGGCATAGTTATTTCCCCATTATTCCCAAGTTTTTAAAAAATAAAAAAAAGTAAAAAAAAATTAAAAATTAAAAAAAAAATAAATAAATATAATAATTATAACCAAATTTGCAAAACCAATCCAGCAGTATAAGTCCATTGGTACTGCAATATTACAAAGTTCACACATTCTGCAGTATCAGTCCAGTGGTGCTGTGTCCTGTGCTCTGTCCTGCTGAGTTCCGTAGTGCTGCTGGGTCCTGTGCCGTGTCCTGTTCAGTCCAGTGGTGCTGTGTCCTGTGCTCTGTGCTTCTAAGGGCATAGTTATTTCCCCACTATTCCCAAGTTTTTTAAAAATAAAAAAAAAGTAAAAAAAAAAAAAAAATTTAAAAAAAAAAAAATATATAATAATTATAACCAAATTTGCAAAACCAATCCAGCAGTATAAGTCCATTGGTACTGCAATATTACCAAGTTCACACATTCTGCAGTATCTTGTGCTACATATAATGGAGACCAAAAATTTGGAGGATAAAGTAGGGAAAGATCAAGACCCACTTCCTCCTAATGCTGAAGCTGCTGCCACTAGTCATGACATAGACGATGAAATGCCATCAACGTCGTCTTCCAAGCCCGATGCCCAATCTCGTAGTACCGGGCATGTAAAATCCAAAAAGCCCAAGTTAAGAAAAAGTAGCAAAAAGAGAAACTTAAAATCATCTGAGGAGAAACGTAAAGTTGCCAATATGCCATTTACGACACGGAGTGGCAAGGAACGGCTTAGGCCCTGGCCCGTGTTCATGACTAGTGGTTCAGCTTCACCCACGGATCTTAGCCCTCCTCCTCCTCCCCCCCCCTACAAAAAATTGAAGAGAGTTATGCTGTCAGCAACAAAACAGCAAACAACTCTGCCTTCTAAAGAGAAATTATCAAAAATCCACAAGGCGAGTCCAAGGATGTTGGTGGTTGTCAAGCCTGACCTTCCCATCACTGTACGGGAAGAGGTGGCTCGGGAGGAGGCTATTGATGATGTAGCTGGCGCTGTGGAGGAACTTGATGATGAGGATGGTGATGTGGTTATTGTAAATGAGGCACCAGGGGGGGAAACAGCTGATGTCCATGGGATGAAAAAGCCCATCGTCATGCCTGGTCAGAAGACCAAAAAATGCACCTCTTCGGTCTATTTTTATCCAAATCCAGACAACCAATGTATGGCCATATGTAGCTTATGTAAAGCTCAAATAAGCAGGGGTAAGGATCTTGCCCACCTAGGAACATCCTCCCTTATACGTCACCTGAATAACCTTCATAGTTCAGTGGTTAGTTCAGGAACTGGGGCTATGACCCTCATCGGTACAGGGACACCTAAATCCCGTGGTCCAGTTGGATACACACCAGCAACACCCTCCTCGTCAACTTCCTCCACAATCTCCATCAGATTCATTCCTGCAGCCCAAGTCAGCAGCCAGACTGAGTCCTCCTCAATACGGGATTCATCCGAGGAATCCTGCAGCGGTACGCCTACTACTGCCACTGCTGCTGTTGCTGCTGTTAGTCGGTCATCTTCCTAGAGGGGAAGTCGTAAGACCGCTAAGTCTTTCACAAAACAATTGACCGTCCAACAGTCGTTTGCCATGACCACAAAATACGATAGTAGTCACCCTATTGCAAGCGTATAACTGCGGCTGTAACTGCAATGTTGGTGTTAGACGTGCGCCCGGTGTCCGCCATCAGTGGAGTGGGATTTAGAGGGTTGATGGAGGTATTGTGTCCCCGGTACCAAATCCCCTCGAGATTCCACTTCACTAGGCAGGCGATACCAAAAATGTACAGAGAAGTACGATCAAGTGTCCTCAGTGCTCTTAAAAATGCGGTTGTACCCACTGTCCACTTAACCACAGACATGTGGACAAGTGGTTCTGGGCAAACGAAGGACTATATGACTGTGACAGCCCACTGGGTAGATGCATCCCCTTCCGCAGCAACAGCAACAGCTGCATCAGTAGCAGCATCTACAAAATGGCGGCTCATGCAAAGGCAGGCAACATTGTGTATTACAGGCTTTAATAAGAGGCACAACGCTGACAACATATTAGAGAAAATGAGGGAAATTATCTCCCAGTGGCTTACCCCACTTAGACTCTCATGGGGATTTGTGGTGTCAGACAATGCCAGTAACATTGTGCGGGCATTAAATATGGGCAATTTCCAGCACGTCCCATGTTTTGCCCACACCATTAATTTGGTGGTGCAGCATTACCTCAAGAGTGACAGGGGTGTGCAGGAGATGCTTGCGGTGGCGCGCAAAATTGCTGGACACTTTCGGCATTCAGCCAGTGCCTACCGCAGACTAGAGGCACATCAAAAAAGCATGAACCTGCCCTGCCATCACCTCAAACAAGAGGTTGTGACGCGCTGGAACTCCACCCTCTATATGCTGCAGAGGATGGAGGAGCAGCAAAAGGCCATTCAGGCCTACACAGCCACCTACGACATAGGCAAAGGAGTGGGGATGCGCCTCAGTCAAGCGCAGTGGAGACTGATTTCCGTGTTGTGCAAGGTTCTGCAGCCATTTGAACTTGCCACACGAGAAGTCAGTTCCGACACTGCCAGCTTGAGTCAGGTCATTCCCCTGATCAGGCTGTTGCAGAAGCAGCTGGAGAAAGTGAGGGAGGAGCTGGTAAGCCATTGCGATTACACCAAGCATGTAGCTCTTGTGGATGTAGCCCTTCGTACGCTTTGCCAGGATCCGAGGGTGGTCACTCTTTTAAAGTCAGAGGAATACATTCTGGCCACCGTGCTCGATCCTCGGTTTAAAGCGTATGTTGTGTCTCTGTTTCCGGCGGACACAAGTCTACAGCGGTGCAAAGACCTGCTGGTCAGGAGATTGTCCTCTGAAGAGGACCGTGACATGCCAACAGCTCCACCCTCATTTTCTTCCACATCTATGGCTGCGAGGAAAAAGCTCAGTTTTCCCAAAAGAGGCACTGGCGGGGATGCTGATAACATCTGGTCCGGACTGAAGGACCTGCCAACCATTGCAGACATGTCTACTCTCGCTGCATTGGATGCTGTCACAATAGAAAAAATTGTGGATGATTACTTTGCTGACACCATCCAAGTAGACATGTCAGACAGTCCATATTGTTACTGGCAGGAAAAAAAGGCAGTTTGGAAGCCCCTGTACAAACTGGCTCTATTTTACCTGAGTTGTCCCCCCTCCAGTGTGTACTCGGAAAGAGTTTTTAGTGCAGCGGGGAACCTGGTCAGTGAGCGGCGAAGGAGGTTGCTTCCTCACAACGTTGAAAAAATGATGTTTATAAAAATGAATAATCAATTCCTCAATGAAGTACAGCACTGCCCTCCAGATACTACAGAGGGACCTGTGGTTGTGGAGTCCAGCGGGGACGAATTGATAATGTGTGATGAGGAGGAAGTACACACTGTAGGGGGAGAGGAATCAGAGGTTGAGGATGAGGACGACATCTTGCCTCAGTAGAACCTGTTTAGTCTCTACAGGGAGAGATGAATAGCTTTTTTGGTGTGGGGGCCCAAACAAACCAATCATTTCAGCCAAAGTTGTTTGGTAGGCCCTGTCGCTGAAATGATTGGTTTGTTAAAGTGTGCATGTCCTATTTCAACAACATAAGGGTGGGTGTGAGGGCCCAAGGACAATTCCATCTTGGAACTTTTTTTTTGGCATTATATGACCAATCAACAGTCGTTTGCCATGTTCAAAAAGTAAAACCAAATTTTAAAAAATTCAAGAAATTAAACCAAAAGTAAAATGCCGTGTCATAATTTAAAACAAGAGTTTTTGACGTGCTCTAAAACTACTGTATTGTTGTTTATATTTTATAAACACTACACTTGAAAGCTTGAGTCTTTCAATAAAAAAGTAACTGTCCATTGCACGAATATTTGCAACAGGGACAATTTTAGGGTTAAGAAAGCCAACTAATAACACTTCGACGCTGTCTGTCTTTATAAACACTACACTTGGAAGTTGGAGGAGGTATTGTGGCCCCCGCACCAAATTTACTACCGGGGCCACTCCACTGTGCAGTCCATATTTAGGTGTATCAGATATTAAACAACGGTGACAGTTGATGCCCAATTTTTTAATTATATTGTGGCCTCGGTACCAAATTGTGTATCGGGGCCACCACACTACGCAGTCCAGATACTTGTTTGGTGGAATTCAGACCAGTTGAGGGTTTTATTATTATATTGTGGGGACCACTCTATCTATACCACACTACAACTCTATACCACTCTATTTCATACTTTCATTCTATTTAATACTTTAATTCTATTTCATACTTTAATTCTATTTAATACTTTAATTCTATTTCATACTTTAATTCTATTTAATACTTTAATTCTATTACTAATTACCATAAAGAGGAACTGCTGCTTCTATTTAATACTTTAATTCTATTAGTAGTTACCATAAAGAGGAACAAAATAAACCAATTTTACCAAAAGTATAATATGACTTAGACTTACAAACACTACACTTGAAAGATGGTGCCTTTAAATTAAAAAGTCAGTCTTCATTGCACGACTATGTGCAACAGGGACAGTTTTTTGGTTTACAAAGTCAACCAATAACACTTGGACCCTGTCTGTCTTTAACATACTTGATGGGATCTCAATGACGAATTGTCTGTACCATGTTTGGAGGAGGTATTGTGGCCCCGGTATCAAATTGGGTACCGGGGCCACCCCACTACGCAGTCCAGATACTTGTTTGGTGGAATTCTGACACGTGGAGGGTGTATTTATTTTATTGTGGCCCCGGTATCAAATTGGGTACCGGGGCCACCCCACTACGCAGTCCAGATACTTGTTTGGTGGAATTCTGACACGTGGAGGTTGTATTTATTTTATTGTGGCCCCGGTATCAAATTGGGTACCGGGGCCACCCCACTACGCAGTCCAGATACTTGTTTGGTGGAATTCTGACACGTGGAGGGTTTTTTAATTATATTGTGGCCTCGGTACCAAATTGTGTACCGGGGCCACCACACTACGCAGTCAAGATAGATAGATGCGTATCATAGATAAAGTACATTCAGTGGTGTGGGCCAAATTGAAAAATATTCAAAATGCACTGACATTATCAAAAACAAGAGGTTGTCACACGCTAAAACTCCAACATGTATATGATGGAGAGGATGGAGGAGCAGCCGTATGTGTAGTGTAATGCAGACCTGTTGAAGGTTTTTTATATATTTTATTGTGGTGCCCAGTGCCCACTCCTCTAGGCAGTCCAGGTACATTTATTGGTGCGAATCAAACAAGTTGATGGTTTTCTTATTATATATATTGTGGTGACCCACTCCTCTACGCAGTCCAGGTACATTTATTGGTGCGAATCAAACAAGTTGATGGTTTTCTTATTATATATATTGTGGTGACCCACTCCTCTACGCAGTCCAGGTACATTTTTTGGTGCGATTCATAAAAGTTCAGGGTTTTTAATATATTGTGGTGACCCACTCCTCTACGCAGTCCAGGTACATTTATTGGTGCGAATCAAACAAGTTGATGGTTTTCTTATTATATATATTGTGGTGACCCACTCCTCTACGCAGTCCAGGTACATTTATTGGTGCGATTCATAAAAGTTCAGGGTTTTTAATATATTGTGGTGACCCACTCCTCTACGCAGTCCAGGTACATTTATTGGTGCGAATCAAACAAGTTGATGGTTTTCTTATTATATATATTGTGGTGACCCACTCCTCTACGCAGTCCAGGTACATTTATTGGTGCGATTCATAAAAGTTCAGGGTTTTTAATATATTGTGGTGACCCACTCCTCTACGCAGTCCAGGTACATTTATTGGTGCGAATCAAACAAGTTGATGGTTTTCTTATTATATATATTGTGGTGACCCACTCCTCTACGCAGTCCAGGTACATTTATTGGTGCGATTCATAAAAGTTCAGGGTTTTTAATATATTGTGGTGACCCACTCCTCTACGCAGTCCAGGTACATTTATTGGTGCGAATCAAACAAGTTGATGGTTTTCTTATTATATATATTGTGGTGACCCACTCCTCTACGCAGTCCAGGTACATTTATTGGTGCGATTCATAAAAGTTCAGGGTTTTTAATATATTGTGGTGACCCACTCCTCTACGCAGTCCAGGTACATTTATTGGTGCGAATCAAACAAGTTGATGGTTTTCTTATTATATATATTGTGGTGACCCACTCCTCTACGCAGTCCAGGTGCATTTATTGGTGCGATTCATAAAAGTTCAGGGTTTTTAATATATTGTGGTGACCCACTCCTCTACGCAGTCCAGGTACATTTATTGGTGCGAATCAAACAAGTTGATGGTTTTCTTATTATATATATTGTGGTGACCCACTCCTCTACGCAGTCCAGGTACATTTATTGGTGCGATTCATAAAAGTTCAGGGTTTTTAATATATTGTGGTGACCCACTCCTCTACGCAGTCCAGGTACATTTATTGGTGCGAATCAAACAAGTTGATGGTTTTCTTATTATATATATTGTGGTGACCCACTCCTCTACGCAGTCCAGGTACATTTATTGGTGCGATTCATAAAAGTTCAGGGTTTTTAATATATTGTGGTGACCCACTCCTCTACGCAGTCCAGGTACATTTATTGGTGCGATTCATAAAAGTTCAGGGTTTTTAATATATATTGTGGTGACCCACTCCTCTACGCAGTCCAGGTACATTTATTGGTGCGAATCATAAAAGTTCAGGGTTTTTAATATATATTGTGGTGACCCACTCCTCTACGCAGTCCAGAAAGATACCTTGTTGCAACGTTTTGGACTAATAACTATATTGTGAGGTGTTCATAATACACTGTAAATTAGTGGAAATGCTTGTTATTGAATGTTATTGAGGTTAATAATAGCCTAGGAGTGAAAATAAGCCCAAAAACTTGATTTTTAAACTTTTTATGTTTTTTTCAAAAAAAATCCGAATCCAAAACCTTAAATCCGAACCGAGACCTTTCGTCAAGTGTTTTGCGAGACAAATCCGAACCCCAAAAATAACGAAAATCCGGATCCAAAACACAAAACACGAGACCTCAAAAGTCGCCGGTGCACATCCCTACTTCTTATCCTTCTTGACCTCTCTGCTGCCTTCAATACCGTTGACCACGCACTCCTTTTGCAAACTCTCAAATCTATAGGCCTATGTAACACTGTCCTCTCCTGGTTTTCCTCTTACCTCACCAACCGTTCCTTCTCAGTCTCTACTCATGATTCTACATCTAGCATTTATTTCTGCTGGGACTTCCTTTTCTACTTTATATGGTATCCTCTGATCCTTCACATCTTTAGGTCCATTTCTACTGGAGGGATATACTTCAGCTTTACATACCTTACCTTTACCAATGTCAGGAGAATCTCTTTTGCTATTGACATGGGTAACAAAGCTCTGGTGAGTTTTTAAAATGTTTGCTTTGCTAGTCACTACAATACGTATCCACAGAATTGTTTTTATGACATGCAGGTTAATCATTGTATTTTTCTCTTAAACTATTCTTTGCCCTCGCAGGAGCTTTAATTTTTTGGTTTGTTTCTTGAGGCATGTTCTGACTACCTCATCTTTTTCTCTATCAGTCCATGTAGAAAACAACTGGCTTTTGTTTTGAAGGGGATCTATTTCATTGACTCTATTAGTACAGCCTGACATACTAACAGACACAGAAACAGTTACATGAGGACAAGTTGGTGGACTTTTATCAGGAAATAAAGTCATAATTTGCAAACATGCTGTAGTATTTGTATTATGTGAACAACTTTCTACAAAGTCCTGCTTTTTCCTCATTAGATAACTATTTCAAAGATTGGATCTTTGCATCTCTCTCCTTTTTATTTAATGACAAGAATGATGAATATTTCCTTAATTTCTTCATTAACTGTTCTTTAGACATGAAATTGTCATCAGAAACGAATTTTTTCCAAACTTAAGTACAGGGATGTTTTATTGATACTATTTTCAAAGATCACAAAATTCTCTTCAACATGCTCCTTTTCTTTGTTACTAGACACCATATTTTCACAGAGAAGACTATTTTATTTCTGATGACCAGTTTGATACCAGTCAGCTGGTTCTAAAGCTTCCTCTTCACTTTTTTTGAGTCGTGGATCTTTCATAGATCTGGCTGTAATAACAATACATGAAGACATTACATCCTCTATAGTGACAGTGTTGTTTTGATGGGATGTACTTATTTGAGGAACATTGACTTGGTTCTGAAACATAGTTGATGTCACAGGATATCAGAACGCTGATCTGTCAAATGAATAGCCTGTGCTTCTTTTTCTGAGCCATTGTTATAGGAAGTCTCTTTCCTGGAAAGTTTAAGCAATGTTGAATGAACACTTTTAAAGATATTTGTGACATATTTGCCTTTCCAGATTCTTTGTGACACTGCACAGCTTGCAAATGTATCATTCCTGATGAAATGGACTTGGATGGGAGACATACTGGTCCTGAAGTTTTAACAGGTTTTTGGGCTACAAAAGTTGATTATAATGAAGCAACTGGAAGACATTGTCTTGGTGTTTTAACAACCTTAAGTTGCTATCATATTCACACACATATCAAGGGATTTCTAACCTGCTCATCAAATGGGTCATTCCATAATGTTGTCTTTTTTGATACATGACTGTCAAATTTGGGATTGTATACAAAGCTAGTGTCATCGCTGAACTTGTGTTAATTTTGTTAACATTGCCACAAGGCACTTTAATAACGACCACAATGTTTAAAACCCTATTTGTCTGATGAGAAAAATTCAGTGCAACATCAATATGTCGGAACCAATAAAATTCCATTTCTGGATTGCCCAGCATGTTTGTTGCCATATTTCCCGCAGTTAAAACACAGTTAGAAATATCTGTTGCAACTTGGTTTGGTACCACCAGGAAGCAGAACTTTTTCATCTAGCTCTCTTCAGTGTCCTCCAAGTTCTATGCACCGGGCACTTTTAGTGTTTTGGGTTTTGGGTTCTGATTAGCTTGAGGTTTTGGGTTCTGATTTGTTTTACCAAAACACCTGACGAAAGGTTTTGGTTCTGATTTCGGGTTTTGGGTTCTGATTTATTTTTTAAAAAGCACTAAAAATTAGTTTTTGGGTTGTTTTCCACTCCTACGCTATTATTAACCTCAATAACATTCAATAACAATCATTTCCACTAATTTCTAGTCTATTCTGAACACCTCACACCTCACAATATTCTTTTTAGTCCAAAACGTTGCACCGAGTTAGCTTTCTGGACTGCGTAGTGGAGTGGGCTCGGTACCAAATTCGGTACCGGGGCTACAATACCTCCGCCTTCAAATGGTCTCAATTCCACTGCACAGCTGCCTGCTCCTACATCCTCTGCAGCATATACAGGGTGTAGTTCAAGCGTGTCAATGCTTCTTGTTTTTGACGATGACAGGTCATTTTCATTCATTTTGGATTTGCCCCCAACACTGGATGTAGTTGATACGCATCTATCTGGACTGCGTAGTGGAGTGGCCCCGGTACCCAATTTGGTACCGAGGCCACAATATATCACCCTCAACTGTTCTGAATTCCACTGCACAGCTGCCTGCTCCTACATCCTCTGCAGCATATACAGGGTGTAGTTCAAGTGCGTCAATACCTCTTGTTTTTGACGATGACAGGTCATTTTCATTAATTTTGGATTTAGCCCCAACACTGAATGTAGTTGATACGCATCTATCTGGACTGCGTAGTGGAGTGGCCCCGGTACACAATTTGGTACCGGGGCCACAATATATCATCAAAGCGTACGAAGGGCTTCATCCACAAGAGCTACATGCTTGGTGGAATCGCAATGGTTTACCAGCTCCTCCCTCACTTTCTCTTGTAATATAGATTGCAGTACCTATTCTCTTGCACTGCTTAAAAATTGAACGTATTAAATGTAATATAGATTGCAGTACCTATTCTCTTGCACTGCTTAAAAATTGAACGTAGTAATTGTAATATAGATTGCAGTACCTATTCTCTTGCACTGCTTAAAAATTGAACGTATTAAATGTAATATAGATTGCAGTACCTATTATTATTATTATTATTATTATTATTATTATTATTATTATCATTTATTTGTTGGGCGCCACAGGGTTTTCGCAGCGCCTTACATAATACGAACAGTAGACCATACAGGGTAAACATCACAGAACAATAAACACTAAGTACCAATGCTTCGGAAACTCCGGGCAGACATATGGAGTGAGGGCGGAGCAGAAGAGTCGGTATGAGGACAGGAGGGGAGAGGGGCCCTGCTCATACGAGCTTACATCCTAAGGGAGGGAGGACAAAACAGGCACGAAGGGAGGCAGTGATGCAATGGAGAAAAAGGGACCAGGGGAGAGGAGGGAGAACAAGCAGAGTGGATGAGGGGTTAAGTGGATGGTTGGTAGGCTTTCAGGAACAGGTGAGTTTTGAGTGCCCGTTTGAAGGAGCACAGATTGGGAGCGAGACGGATGGAGCGAGGGATGTCATTCCAGTGCAGGGGGGCAGCTCGGGAAAAGTCTTGGACTCGGGAGTGGGAAGAGGTAATGAGAGTGGAGGAGAGGCGGCGGTCGTTTGCTGAGCGCAGGGAGCGAGCGGGAGTATGAATGGTAAGGAGGTTAGAGATGTAGGGGGCAGTAGACTGGGAGAGAGCTTTGTAAGTGGTAGTAAGGAGTTTAAAGAGGATTCTGTAAGGGAAAGGGAGCCAGTGTAAGGCCTGGTAGAGAGGGGAGGCACAGGAGGAGCGACGTGAGAGAAAGATAAGTCTGGCAGCTGCATTGAGCACAGATCGGAGCAGGGCGAGATGGGAGAGAGGGAAGCCAGTGAGGAGGAGGTTGCAGTAGTCCAGGCGGGAGATGATGAGTGCATGGATGATGGTTTTGGTGGCGTCTTGTGAGAGGAAGGGTCGGATGCGGGCGATGTTGCGCAGTTGGAAGCGACAGGCTTGAGCAAGGGATTGGGCGAGGGGGGCAAAAGAGAGAGAGGAGTCAAGGGTGACACCCAGGCAACGGAGTTGGGTGACAGATGAGATGGTAGTGTTGTTAACAACGATTGAGAGGTTGTGGTGAGAGGGGAGACTGGAAGGAGGAAAGACTATGAGTTCCGTTTTGGAGATGTTAATTTTGATAAAGCGTGAGGACATCCAGGAGGAGATGGCAGATGGCAGAGAGGCAGTCAGATACACGAGAGAGGAGGGTGGACGAGAGATCAGGAGAGGAGAGTTGAATGTCATCAGCATAAAGGTGATACTGAAGACCAAAGGAGGAGATGAGCGCACCAAGGGAGGAAGTGTAGAGCGAAAAGAGAAGGGGGCCGAGAACAGAGCCCTGGGGGACTCCTACTTGGAGGGGCGTGGGGGCGGTGGAAGAGCCGGACGTGGAGACAGAGAAGGTGCGGTTAGCAAGGTAAGAGCAGAACCAGGCATGGACAGAACCAGAGAGGCCTAGAGAGAGAAGAGTTTGCAGAAGGAGGGGGTGGTCCACGGTGTCAAAGGCTGCGGAGAGGTCGAGGAGGATAAGTAAGGAGAAATGACCCCTGGATTTGGCTGATAGGAGGTCATTGGTGACTTTAGCCAGGGCAGTTTCAGTGGAGTGGAGGGGGCGGTAACCAGATTGAAGAGGGTCGAGGAGGGAGTTGTCTGAGAGGTATCTGGTGAGACGACAGCCGACTAACCGCTCAAGAAGTTTGGAGGCATAGGGGAGAAGAGAGATAGGACGATAATTGGCGACGGAGGAGGGGTCGAGGTTGGGTTTTTTGAGGATAGGAGAGATGAGAGCGTGTTTGAATGAGGAGGGTATAACACCAGAGGAGAGTGATAGGTTGAAGAGGTGTGCCAGGTAGTAGCAGGCAGTGGGAGAGAGAGAGCAAAGGAGGTTAGAGGGGATAGGATCAAGAGGACAAGTGGAGGGAGGAGAGGAAAGAATGAGGGAGCGAACTTCATCGCCTGTTGTGGGGCTGAAGGAGCTCCAGATTTGTTTGTTAGAGAGAGGTGAAGCAGTAATGGCAGCGGGAGAGGGGTTTGGAGAAGGAGATGTTGAGTCTGATGGCTTCAATTTTGGAGGAGAAAAAAGTGGCAAAGTCATCAGCTGAGAGGGAGAGAGGGACAGGAGGGGGGGGGAGAAAGGAGGGAGTTAAAGGTGGCGAAGAGACGACGGGGATTAGAAGACTGAAGGGAAATGAGGGATTTAAAGAAGGTTTGTTTAGCCAGGGAGAGGGCAGAGCAGAATGAGGAGAGGATAAATTTAAAGTGAAGGAAGTCAGTCAGGGAGCGAGATTTCCTCCAGAGGCGTTCTGCAGTGCGAGAGCACTTTTTAAGGAAGCGGGTGAGTTTGAAGTGCCATGGTTGGGGGATGAGACAGCGTCGGCGGATGGGAGAGGCAGGGGCGACAGCGTCAAGGGCAGTAGTGAGGGAGTGGTTGTAGAGACAGGAGAGAATCAAGAGTGGAGGAGAAGGAGATGGGGTCGATTGCATCAAGGTTGCGTCTGGTGAGGGTGGCTTTAGGCGGGGGGGAGCAGGGGAGGAGGACAGAGTGAAAGAGAGGAGATGGTGGTCGGAGAGTGGGTAGGGAGAGATGGAGAAGTCTGAGAGATCGCAGAGATGCGAGAAGACAAGGTCGAGGGAGTGACCAAGATGGTGGGTGGGGGAGGAGGTCCACTGGGTGAGACCAAGGGAGGAGGAGAGGGAGAGAAGTCTGATAGTGGCAGGGTCTAAACAGTGGTCGATGGGGATGTTGTATTCTCTGGAACTGCTTAAAGAATGAACGTAGTAAATGTAATATAGATTGCAGTACCTATTCTCTGGAACTGCTTAAAAAATCAACGTAGTAAATGTAATATAGATTGCAGTACCTATTCTCTTGCACTGCTTAAAAATTGAACGTATTAAATGTAATATAGATTGCAGTACCTATTCTCTGAAACTGCTTAAACAATGAACGTAGTAAATGTAATATAGATTGCATTACCTATTCTTTAGAACTGCTTAAATATTTTTTTTATTATTAATTTTGTATAATTTTTAAAATAATTTTTTTTTAGTAATTTTAATTTTAATAATTATAAAATTTGTATGGACATAGCACAACAAAGCACAGGACTAAAGCAACACTGGACTCAGCAGGACAGACACTGGCCAAAGCACCACTGGACTCAGCAGGACAGAGCACAGGACAAAAGCACCACTGGACTCAGCAAGGACAGAGCACTGGACACAGGCATAAAGCACCACTGGACTCAGCAAGGACAGAGCACTGATCACGCAGGAGCACCACTACCCTACACACCCACCCTCTTCCCTGATGTCAGGCAAAATGAAGATGGCGGCCGCATGGTGAGTATTTATGACATCCGAGTATCGCAAGATCCGACGCGAGACTTGGATGTCATAGCCTCGTTTCGGATTCCTTTGGCGGCCGGAAGTACCGGAACAGTGCTCGGATCCCGTCGGGTGGGCTCGGATTAGCGGAATCTGAGCCCGCTCATCCTTACTTTAAACTCTGTTCTCTTTTCAAAAAAGTTTTGCTCTAAATACTTATTGATAACAAGGTTCATTTCTAAAAAATTCCACTATGACTTCAGCTTGCAGCCCATAATTATTCTTTCCATATTGAAATGATCCAGGATGTCATTGAATTGTCTTCAGTAACGTACAAAACAGTTATTTTCATTATCTCTTTTTATCTTAGGGATGGTAAACTTATGCAGAGGCTTATTTTCCTCATGTTTCACTTCAAAGGGAGACTTTGTTTGATCGTTCATGTTAACGTGCTCCTTGAAAAGGTCTGTGATGCCATCAAGCTGTACAAAATCTGCTAGATTCATCACACTGGCTTTTAACAATCATGTAAGATTAGTGGCACAGTATATGTAATATCTAGACAGTCATCATCATCATCATCATCAGCTATTTATATAGCGCTTCTAATTCCGCAGCGCTGTACAGAGAACTCACTCACATCAGTCCCTGCCCCATAGGAGCTTACAATCTATATTCCCTAACATACACACACACACAGACAGACACAAACAGAGGCTAGGGTCAATTTGAGAGCAGCCAATTAACCTACTAGTATGTTTTTGGAATGTGGGAGGAAACCCACGAAAACACAGGGAGAACATACAAACTCCATACAGATAAGGCCATGGTCAGGAATCAAACTCATGACCCCAGTGCTGTGAGACAGAAGTGCTAACCACTAAGCCACCATGCTTTGTCTTTACTCTACTGAGTTTACAGGCTGGATATTGACTCACAGCTCTATGAACATGTCAGACTCGGACACAGAAGCTGCCGATGTCTTCCTCTACTAGTATTATGTCCCCATGTCTGTCAATTCAGAACATTTTATTTTAATTCTACAATGTATATAGTGTAGTATACCAATCACTCATTGGACTTCAAGAGGTCTTGCAATGAGGAGGACTGCCACCACTTGCTGAATCCTGGGTACACAAAATTACCATGTTAACATATGATTTGCTGAAACATCAAGTTCTCATCTAATTTCAAAACAGATAAGACCAATTTTGTCTGTGTAAAAGTCATTTGGCTCAACACAGTAGTTTATTTTATTTTTTTGTATCTGTATATTATTAAAAAAAAGCTCTTCTTTAATTTTACTCTACCTACTCTCTAGTTAAACTGTCAGCACTTTGTAAAACTGCAGTTCATACATTGAAATTATATTCAATAGTATCACAACAAGGATTGTGAAGTCGCTAATACAGAAAGATATTTGGTCTTTTTGTTGCATTGATTTATACATAACAACATTGAAAGTTTCTTGCAGCTGGTCTTAAGCAGAAATTACTGCGGCTAAAACAATAGCAGATGTATGAATGTCAAATAAAGTTTGGGGCTCATTTTAGTATTTTGAGCACATGCAGCTGTGGGTAGTTCAAAGCTGATGATTGAAAATAATTTGATAAATTTATCTAGTCTGGTAAACTTCCATTGGTAATACAGTAAATAATAATTACTGGTAAATATTGTTGATATCAATGTTTATTTTGGAAAATTTTCTATTAGCTGCTAAAAAAAACAATTTGCTTGGATCTAATGATATTATCATATGTACACAGGATGCTGACTGAAAGGAAGTAAGAAAACAAAAAGTCATATTTTATGCTGACATGTGCATATTTTAGAATCTCAGACAAGGACTATGTTTTAATTACCCAAAGAAAAATATCTTGTTTTCACATGTGACACACATTTTTTTTTAAACAATATAACAATTTATATAAAGACCTAGGGCTAGATTTGCTAAGCTGCGGGTTTGAAAAAGTGGGGATGTTGCCTATAGCAACAAATCAGATTCTAGCTGTCATTTTGTAGAAGGTACTAAATAAATGAAAGCTAGAATCTGATTGGTTGCTATAGGCAACATCCCCACTTTTTCAAACCCGCAGCTTAGTAAATCTAGCCCCTAGGCATTATGATGCTAAGTTAGATGCATTTGCATTCAAAGTGCAGACATAAATGCATTTTAAAAAATGAATGGATTATGAGTGGAGTTTTTATGTGCAATTGGATTTTATTATAAATAAAGGGTATAATACTAAGGGCTAGATTTACTAAGCTGCGGGTTTGAAAAAGTGGGGATGTTGCCTATAGCAACAAATCAGATTCTAGCTTTCATTTATTTAGTACCTTCTACAAAATGATAGCTAGAATCTGATTGGTTGCTATAGACAACATCCCCACTTTTTCAAACCCGCAGCTTAGTAAATCTAGCTCTAAATCCCTGTATTCTTTTCAAATTATATTTTATATATGCACACCACTTGGAAACTTTGAAGACAAAAAGGAAGTGGCATTTCTAAGCCATCTGGAAACTGCTAACATTTTCTTACGGCCTTTGTTTCATTAATGTTCATGTGAGTGCAATCATATGAGGGGCTCCTGTTACATATAGGAGACCCGTATGATCTCTGGACTATATCATTTTTTATTCTTGGCATTTCTTTTCTTCTTTTTTTTTCTTCTTTGGAATTTGGTTTCTCTGGATCACTTCTAAAGGTTGAAACCTATTTGTACATTGTGGATTTTCTTTACATCTATGGTGAATGGGAAATCCATTCTAAAAATCCACATAAATGTAAAGTTTTGCACAGGGTGATGGAGTGATTTATATGAACATACTACACTATTATTTCTTGTATTTTGTTTTCCTTTTTTGAGGAAAAATTGAAAAATATCTTCAAGAATTAGCAAAGTGGAAGAACAGGAAATTTAAGATTTGATGGACATTTTGTTAAAAATATTGTGTCTGTGTTCTTCCTCTCACCATTTTTGTTCTGTGTGCAGCCCACATTCATCTATCTACTTGTCTAAAACAATCATTCTATCAGCCAGTGCTCTGCCACTAATCTTTATATGCATTGTAGCATGCATTGCACATAAAACTTGGTTGGCCAGAATTACTTTACAAAAGGTTGGTGCAGGTGTTACAGCTAGTGGCTATTATCATAAGCTTGTAGAACTAGCAATAGAAGTCTTCCCCTATAGCAGCCACCTTTCCCGTAGAGCTTGTCACGCTCACTGGTACTCAGATGCCCCCAGGTCTGTACCTCCAGTGTAGTGTAAGCTTATGAGCAATACCACAGTGTGGAAACAGGAGGCTGTTGACAGCATGGTAGCGGGTAGTCAAAAGCAGGCCAAGGTCAGGGGTCTGTAGCAGATAGTGTAGTCAGAAATAGGCAAAGGGTCAGAGCTGTCTGCGAGCAGGAAAATCAAAATAACATGTAAGAAGTCAGGGCAATCAGTAGTCCAGATCAAGCCAAGGGTCAGTATCAGTAAATAAATTAGGAGTCAGAAGACTATACTATACTATTGCAGGTCAGCAATCCACAGTGATGAACACTATAACTGGCTTAAATATCTATGACACCCAATCAGAGAAGAGGGGACCCAGGAGTACAAATCAGCTCAGGAGGCTTTTAATTAATAGATAAAGACCATGCATGCTCAGCTGTCTCTGAATGCCAGAATGTGGCACTACTAGCAGAGCGCCCCAGTCGTTGCCTATGTGATGGCTGGGAAAATAAGTGGAAGTGATGTCTCGGCCCTCATGGAGATGACCGAAATACAGCCCGGGAGTACACAGCGAGTCGAGTTGCTTGAGGCACCTCTGTGGCTCATAACAGCAGGAGATGCTGTCTGTGGGCCATCACTTTTCTGTCCATTTTCAGGATTCATCGACTGCATGTAGATCCTTGCAGCAGCTACAAAAAAAATGACCTGTCATGACCCCTACTGAAGTAAGAGGGTATGCAGTTGAAAGCTAGCCATTCATTTGTTTGACATTGAGAAAGTTGACAACATTAGGGTCGAAAATTCAAGTGTTAACAGTATTATTAGGTCAACAATTCACATCCCCGACAGTATTCTTAAGTCAACAATTCAAATCTAGACAGTATTATATGGTTAGTGTTAAGGTTAGGGTTAGGAATATTATTGTCCACCTAAAAATGATGTCTACATATGAATTGTCGACCTTATAATACTGTCTACATTTGAATTGTTGACCCAATTAAACTGTCTACATTCGATAGTCGACCTAATGTCATTATTGTCGACTTTCCCACCCTGTCTATATTACGGTGTCGACTATATAAATGTGGATCAGGTAACTGACAAACATATATATATTACACACAGTAAGAGGTAGTAACAAGATGGAATTCCACACCTTTTCAGTCGTGGGGTTGCAGTTGTGAAATAATCATTGGAACCTAGACTGTAAAGGACTATAAATTAATGCAATAATTAGTAATGTAGCAACAAAAACATCTCAAAATCACATCATTTTAATTATTTTTCACAATTTTTTCTTATTTTTTAAGGCTTAAAAAAGGTTGCAATGTAGAATTGATAATGTAACAATTTTACATGTGAATGATATTATTCCATGCTTCTGACAATATTTTTGTTTAGTATCATGGAAAGAGATGGGGAAAGGGGAATAGAAAAAACCGCTCCACACAGGATGGTACCCTACCTCACTAATAGATATACTATAACGTGGGGGGGTGCTAAGGTCATGTGTACAAACATATAATACAATCCAAAGGAGGAGAAGAAGAATAATGACCTAAATAAGCACTCCAGGTACGTATAGGTAGTGAATTAATACATATTATTTTTATTGGTATACATTAAAAATGGTACGTACAGATATACCACACAAATAAAAAAGCGAAATATAAAAAAGAGATTATAGTGTTGAGAAATATAGAGTTTAAAAATAAGTTGACCCAGTGGTGGAGCCGATCAGAGTTTATGATATTTCTGTCACGGGCACTAGGAGTCTTTACCCAGGGATCACCAGGTGATAGGCTTACCAGAGCAGTATAGGTGGTAATATGGTACTCTGGTAGCAGGGTGATCACGGAACAGGAAATAGCAGATGATGAGATGCTCAGGAAAGTCTATGACTAGCAGCACTGGCAATATGGAAGTAGTAATACACGAGGAACTGTATGGACAAAGGACACGTGAAGGTAGTCAGTGGTCTGCGGTAGCAAGTTGTACCACTGCTATAGTGAGGAGGAATGTCCAACAGAAACGAGGAGGTGATGAGAGTCAGCGGTCTGCGGATAGCAAGTTGTACCGCTGTCTGAGTGAAGGAATGGAATCCAAGTGGAGGTATCCGGGGAGTCAGTGGTCTGCGTTAGCAAGTTGTACCACTGCTATGTGAAAGGATACTGGAACGGGTGAAACTGTAAACAGGAGTCAGTGGTCTGCTACTAGCAAGTTGTACCACTGAATATATATGTGAGGAGGTGCACGGGGAGAGACTGCAACACAATATATACACGGGAACCTTGACTTTGATCCACAGTAATATGCACAATATAAATGTATAAATGACTGAACAACACTGCCAATGTAGAAAGTCTCTTGAAGTAATCCAGCATGAGATAACACAGTCAATGATGGCAATAGAGTCAGCAGATAGTACACTCCAGAGGAGAACCAACACAGTCAATGATGGCAATAGACTCAGCGGATAGTACACTCCAGAGGAGAACCAACACAGTCCAGCAAGGTATGCAATACACAGCACAGTCAATGGGAAGTATGCATACCGTGGTTCAGGAGAAGGCAGTCAGACAGGAGTGCAGAGATACCTGAAGGGCAGGAGGCCGGCAGGATCCAAAGTCCCTGGATGGGTGAAGCGGTGGTCTAGCAGGTGCAGCGCACAGGTAGGTAGACCAGCAGGGAACACAGGAAGGCGTGGAGAGCGGATCAGTAGTAGATGGATGAGTAGCGCTGAGAAGTAACAGCAGCGGGTCTCTGCGGGAACACGGAGGTAGCCAATAGCAACCAGTAGGTGCAGTAACGATGGGACACCGGAGCAGAGTTGAACTGGAACAGTTGGTCACGGAGAGTAGCGGGTAGCAATAGTGGCAGCAGACTCAAGGAAACACGGGAGAGTTGACAAGGGCTGAAGACTGAAGCGCACAGAGGCAGCGGATAGGAATCAGCCAAACAGTCACGATGAAACACAGACGGGTTGCAGGTTGAAGACTGTAGTGCACGGAGGCAGCGGATAGGAATCAGCTAGCAGTCACGATGATGAAACACAGACGAGTTGCAGGTTGAAGACTGTAGTGCACGGAGGCAGCGGATAGGAATCAGCCAAACAGTCACGATGATGAAACACAGACGAGTTGCAGGTTGAAGCCTGTAGTGCACGGAGGCAGCGGATAGGAATCAGCTGGCAGTCACAATCATGAACAGGTGAGTGGATGTGAATGAAAGACTGTAGTGCACGGAGGCAGCGGATAGGCATCAGCTAACAGTCCCAATGATACATGGTAGAGTTGAAGTGCTTAGAAGACTGTAGTGCACGGAGGCAGCGGATAGGAATCAGCTCAACAGTCACGATGAAACACAGTAGATGGTAGAAGTGGTATGGGAACCACAGTAGTAGAAGTGGTTTGGAAACCACAGCGGTAGAAGTGGTTTGGAAACCACAGGAATCAGCTGGGCTGAATAAACGAGGAAACACAGGAACACCTTCAGAGACTCATGGGGAATGAGACTCCAAGATCAGGCAACGTGGTGTTGACCACAGGTGCTTAATATAGGGAGGTTGCCTGATCTGCCAATTTAGTTAAAGGAACATACACTGGAGGTATGGAAAGGGCTGCGCATGCGCAGTCCCTCAGGATGGAGGACGGCCACGGTTCCTAAATGTCCGGGAAGAAGCACTCACAGTCCGGTGAGTGACAGTACCCCCCCTTTTAAAGGTGGGCACAGAACGCCTGGAACCGGGCTTGTCCGGATTTTTGGAATAAAACTTCTTCAGAAGGGCAGGAGCATTAAGATCTTCAGCTTTGATCCATGAACGCTCTTCAGGACCAAAGCCCTTCCAATGAACGAGGAAACGGAGGACTCCTCGCGAAATTTTTGCATCCAATACCTCAGTAATCTCGAAATCCTCCTCCTGATGAACTTGAACTGGCTGCGGTGCTGAGGGAGGAGTCGAGAAACGGTTGATGATGAGAGGTTTGAGCAAGGACACATGGAAGGCATTGGAGATCCGAAGATTCTTAGGAAGAAGAAGTTTAACACATACTGGATTGATAACTTGAATGATCCTATATGGACCAATAAAACGAGGGGCGAATTTCATAGATGGAACCTTCAAACGAATATTTTTGGTAGATAACCAGACACGATCTCCAATTTTTAGTGGTGGAATAGCCCGCCTCTTCTTATCTGCGAAAGACTTATATTTGTTAGATGTCTTCTTTAAACAGGTTTTGACCTGAGACCAGATATTTTTGAAGGTCTGACAAGCAGTCTCCACAGCAGGAACTTGGGTGGGCGGGAGGGCAGGAAATTCCGGAAAAGACGGATGGTGACCGTAGACCACAAAGAATGGAGTTTTGGATGATGACTCATGGTACATGTTGTTATGGGCGAATTCAGCCCAAGGGAGCAATTCTACCCAGTTGTCTTGGTTGGCTGAAGAGAACATCCTAATAAAGGTCTCAAGATCTTGATTGACTCGTTCTGTTTGTCCGTTAGATTGCAGATGGTAAGAAGATGAGAGTGCTAATCGTATGCCCAAGGTTTTACAAAGGGCCCGCCAGAATCTGGAAACGAATTGTACTCCTCTATCCGACACAATCTCAGACGGACATCCATGGATGCGGAAGATTTCTTTAATGAAATGTTCAGCCAGAGTAGACGAGGAAGGTAAACCGGACAGAGGGACGAAATGAGCCATCTTCGAAAATCTGTCTACCACTACCCAAATAGTATTGTGATTCTTACTTGGTGGCAAATCAGTAACGAAATCCATACTAATATGGGTCCAAGGCTTGGACGGAATGGGTAGTGGTCGCAGCAACCCTGCTGGAGTTCTGCGGGAGGATTTGAACTGAGAACATAAATCACAGGAAGCAACAAACTCTTTGACGTCTCTCCTCATTGAAGGCCACCAGTAACTACGAGAGAGAATCTCAAAGGTCTTGTGTTCACCGGCGTGTCCAGAAAAACGAGAGGCATGGAACCACGAAAGGATTTTCCTCCTCAGAGTAGGAGGCACAAGGGTCTTCCCAAATGGTAGCATTTTGGTGGATGAAGCAGCCAGAGAAATACATTTGGGGTCTAGAATAGCATGGTTGGGAACCTCTTCTACATCAGAGGACGTCACAAAAGCTCGAGATAGAGCGTCAGCTTTCTTGTTCTTAGCGGCTGGTTTGAAGGTTATAATTAATTCAAAACGGGAAAAGAAAAGAGACCATCTTGCTTGACGAGGGTTCAAGCATTGAGCAGATTGCAAATATGACAAGTTCCTATGATCCGTGAAGATCGTCACCGGATGGCGAGCTCCTTCCAACAAGTATCTCCATTCCTCTAATGCAGCTTTGATGGCCAGCAACTCCTTGTCCCCGATAGTATAATTTTTCTCTGCGGGCAGAAGACCCCGAGAGTAGAAGGCACAAGGATGTAATTTTTGTTGCTCCGAGCGTTGGGAGAGAATAGCTCCTAAGCCCACATTAGAGGCATCTACTTCTAGGAAGAAGGGGAGTGTCACATCAGGCTGTCGCAGAATGGGAGCAGACGAGAAGGACTCTTTGAGGATTTGAAAGGCTTGGAGAGCCTCAGGTGACCATTGCTTAGTATTAGCCCCTTTCCGAGTTAGGGCCACAATGGGAGATGCAATGGATGAAAAGTCTTGAATGAAGCGTCTATAGTAATTGGCAAAACCTAAAAAACGCTGGATGGCACGAAGAGTAGTTGGCTGAGGCCAATGTAGTACAGCATTTACTTTGTCTGGATCCATCTTCAGGCCAACTCCGGAAACTATATACCCCAAGAATGGAATCTGGGGTAACTCGAATGAACATTTCTCCAATTTACAGAACAACGAGTTCTTCCGTAGTCTGGAGAGGACCTCTGCCACATGTTGGTGATGAGAAGGCAGGTCCTGTGAGAAGATCAATATGTCGTCCAGGTAGACAACGACACATACATATAATAAGTCCCGAAAGATCTCATTGATGAAACCCTGGAAAACCGCGGGGGCATTACACAGCCCGAAGGGCATTACTAAATATTCGTAATGCCCATCTCTGGTGTTAAACGCGGTCTTCCATTCGTCACCGGAACGGATTCTAATTAAATTGTAGGCACCACGAAGATCCAACTTAGTAAATATCCGAGCTCCCTTGATGCGATCAAATAGCTCAGTGATCAGCGGAATGGGATACCGATTCTTGATAGTAATGGCGTTGAGTCCACGAAAATCTATACAAGGGCGTAATGATCCATCCTTCTTTTTGACGAAGAAGAACCCAGCTCCAGCGGGAGAGGTGGAAGGTCGAATGAACCCACGCTGGAGATTCTCCTGTATGTACTCAGATGTGGCTTGAGTTTCAGGTAACGAGAGAGGATAGACCCGACCCCTGGGAGGAGTCTTGCCAGGTAGAAGGTCGATCGGACAATCCCAAGAACGATGAGGAGGAAGACGTTCAGACTGAGCTTTATCAAACACATCGGCATATGAAGCATACTGAGGAGGGAGTCCCGGGGAGGAAGATGAGATGGAAGATTGCTGTACTTTAAGAGGAATAACTTGAGAGAGGCAACGATGGTGACATTCAGACCCCCAAGACGTAACTTGAGGGGTGCGCCAGTCAATCTGGGGAGAGTGACACTGAAGCCATGGAAGGCCTAAGACAATCGGACTTGTCGTAACTGGAAGAATTAAAAACGAAATTTCTTCATGGTGTAGTACACCAATCTGAAGGGTTACTGGAGACGTACTCTGGGTGATGAGACCATTGATGAGGTGTGATCCATCTATAGCCGTCACAGTAATGGGTGTTTTTAAAGTGATCACTGGTAGGGACCATTGATTCACTAGTGATTTAGAAATGAAATTTCCTGCTGCTCCGGAATCAATCAATGCCTGTGACTCAAAGGATTTGGTAGCAAAGGAAATCGTAACATCGAAAGCGCAGACTTTAGATTTCATAGACAATGGAGAGGACTCCAGGGACCCTAACTTCACCTCTCCAGAACTAGTTAGGGCCTGGCATTTCCCGATCTCTTAGGGCAAGAGCTGAGCATATGCGTGGAATCAGCACAATAGATACAGAGTCTATTCTTTACTCTTCGTTTCCTCTCCTCTGAAGATAATTTGGAACGTCCTATCTCCATGGGAATCGCAGAGGATGGAGCTGGACGAAATTGAGGGTTAGAACGAAGAGGTGCTTTGACAGCCGTTGTTTTCTCAGACTCTCTTTCACGAAATCTCATATCTACACGATGGCAAAGAGAGATCAAATCTTCTAGTGACGAAGGAAGTTCTTGGGTAGTCAGTGCATCCTTAATTTTATCGGAGAGCCCCTGCCAGAAGGCGGCAACTAATGCTTCAGAGTTCCACTGAAGTTCAGAGGCTAAAATCCTAAATTGAATGACATACTGTCCTACTGTATGGGAGCCTTGTCGCAAACGAAGAATGCTGGAAGCAGCGGAGGTCACACGACCTGGTTCATCGAACACACTTCGGAACGTGGAAATGAATTTGGCACTATCTTGTAGAATTGGATCGTTTCTCTCCCACAGAGGGGAGGCCCAAGCCAGGGCTTGTCCAGAAAACAATGAGATAAGATAGGCCACTCTGGAACGATGGGTAGAAAAATTTTGAGGTTGAAGTTCAAAATGGACTGAACATTGGTTAAGGAAACCTCTACAAGTTTTGGGGTCCCCGTCATATTTTGACGGAGTAGGCAGGTGTAGCGTAGGAACTGTAGACACCTGGGATGGCACTGGGGAAACGGAGGAAAGCACAGGAGCTTCAACATTAGCTGTAACGGTCTGTCCAGATGTTCCTTGGGAGGTTAAAGATTGGTAACATTGAAGTAACAGCTGTTGGCGAGCATCCTGTTGCTCCACACGGCTGACCAGATGCTGCAGCATCTCTTTAGCGGTAGGTTCCGTATCTGGGTCTGTCATGGCCTGATCTTACTGTCACGGGCACTAGGAGTCTTTACCCAGGGATCACCAGGTGATAGGCTTACCAGAGCAGTATAGGTGGTAATATGGTACTCTGGTAGCAGGGTGATCACGGAACAGGAAATAGCAGATGATGAGATGCTCAGGAAAGTCTATGACTAGCAGCACTGGCAATATGGAAGTAGTAATACACGAGGAACTGTATGGACAAAGGACACGTGAAGGTAGTCAGTGGTCTGCGGTAGCAAGTTGTACCACTGCTATAGTGAGGAGGAATGTCCAACAGAAACGAGGAGGTGATGAGAGTCAGCGGTCTGCGGATAGCAAGTTGTACCGCTGTCTGAGTGAAGGAATGGAATCCAAGTGGAGGTATCCGGGGAGTCAGTGGTCTGCGTTAGCAAGTTGTACCACTGCTATGTGAAAGGATACTGGAACGGGTGAAACTGTAAACAGGAGTCAGTGGTCTGCTACTAGCAAGTTGTACCACTGAATATATATGTGAGGAGGTGCACGGGGAGAGACTGCAACACAATATATACACGGGAACCTTGACTTTGATCCACAGTAATATGCACAATATAAATGTATAAATGACTGAACAACACTGCCAATGTAGAAAGTCTCTTGAAGTAATCCAGCATGAGATAACACAGTCAATGATGGCAATAGAGTCAGCAGATAGTACACTCCAGAGGAGAACCAACACAGTCAATGATGGCAATAGACTCAGCGGATAGTACACTCCAGAGGAGAACCAACACAGTCCAGCAAGGTATGCAATACACAGCACAGTCAATGGGAAGTATGCATACCGTGGTTCAGGAGAAGGCAGTCAGACAGGAGTGCAGAGATACCTGAAGGGCAGGAGGCCGGCAGGATCCAAAGTCCCTGGATGGGTGAAGCGGTGGTCTAGCAGGTGCAGCGCACAGGTAGGTAGACCAGCAGGGAACACAGGAAGGCGTGGAGAGCGGATAAGTAGTAGATGGATGAGTAGCGCTGAGAAGTAACAGCAGCGGGTCTCTGCGGGAACACGGAGGTAGCCAATAGCAACCAGTAGGTGCAGTAACGATGGGACACCGGAGCAGAGTTGAACTGGAACAGTTGGTCACGGAGAGTAGCGGGTAGCAATAGTGGCAGCAGACTCAAGGAAACACGGGAGAGTTGACAAGGGCTGAAGACTGAAGCGCACAGAGGCAGCGGATAGGAATCAGCCAAACAGTCACGATGAAACACAGACGGGTTGCAGGTTGAAGACTGTAGTGCACGGAGGCAGCGGATAGGAATCAGCTAGCAGTCACGATGATGAAACACAGACGAGTTGCAGGTTGAAGACTGTAGTGCACGGAGGCAGCGGATAGGAATCAGCCAAACAGTCACGATGATGAAACACAGACGAGTTGCAGGTTGAAGCCTGTAGTGCACGGAGGCAGCGGATAGGAATCAGCTGGCAGTCACAATCATGAACAGGTGAGTGGATGTGAATGAAAGACTGTAGTGCACGGAGGCAGCGGATAGGCATCAGCTAACAGTCCCAATGATACATGGTAGAGTTGAAGTGCTTAGAAGACTGTAGTGCACGGAGGCAGCGGATAGGAATCAGCTCAACAGTCACGATGAAACACAGTAGATGGTAGAAGTGGTATGGGAACCACAGTAGTAGAAGTGGTTTGGAAACCACAGCGGTAGAAGTGGTTTGGAAACCACAGGAATCAGCTGGGCTGAATAAACGAGGAAACACAGGAACACCTTCAGAGACTCATGGGGAATGAGACTCCAAGATCAGGCAACGTGGTGTTGACCACAGGTGCTTAATATAGGGAGGTTGCCTGATCTGCCAATTTAGTTAAAGGAACATACACTGGAGGTATGGAAAGGGCTGCGCATGCGCAGTCCCTCAGGATGGAGGACGGCCACGGTTCCTAAATGTCCGGGAAGAAGCACTCACAGTCCGGTGAGTGACAATTTCCAAAAGGAAAGTCACTGATATAGAATCTCTTGTGGGAATATACAGCACAAATTAGTCCATAAGTGTCAAAATAGAGTGGCAGAGATTAAACGTATTCTGCCTAGTGACAGCGTATCGCTTATATAACTCTCAATATTTAGTGTTGTGTATAATATAAATGGTACATGGCAGTATTGGCCTAATATATTCCCCACATATAGAGATTTGGTTAGATTATCATGTATCTTGACAAGTATTAGAGATTCATAAAGCACGAGCCCTATTTAATGTATCACAAAGTAGCCAAAAGTCTAATGGTTAATTATCATTTGTGTGCACCTATTTAGGCTGATAAATAGTGGCTCTAAGAGTAATTGGGTAACTCGTATTTTATAAGTAATCTCTATGCCAATGGTCTCCTCATTAAGGCGCTAAGTTGCTAATAATATGATATTTCATTAATCTGCTGTATTAGGATGGTGAATATAATAGCGCTGATGGAGTGTTTATGGAGGAATCTAGCTTAGACATGTTCTGCCTAGCAACAGCGTGTCGCCTATGCAGCTCTCAACAATTAGTATTGTGTATAGTATGAGCTGTAGATGGCAGTATTTGCCTAATATATTTCCCACGTACAGAGATTGTAATAGTCTCTATACCATCGGTCTTCTCATCAGAGCGCTAAGTCGCTAATAGTATGTTCCCTTATGCTATTACATTGATCTACTGTACTGGATAGCGAGTCTAATAGCGCTAATGAAATATTTATGGAGGAATCTGCATATCAGTTTATGGATCTGTGTTAGCGGCAGAACGCCGTGGTCGGCTCCACCTACTTCCGGGTCTGACGTCACACAGCGTGACGTCACCCCGACGTACGTTTCGCTATTGCTTAATCATGGAATTACTGGGCTACTGATAGTGAAGGACTTTTATACTACTGAGAACCAATCAGTTTCATTTGTGGATTACATCACTCCCAACGGAAGTCTATTGAAAGAATGCATGGCATTATATTGGGATTCTATTCAGGACAATTAGGTGAGTTTAAAACATCATTATATCCAGTTATAAATTTAGTATATCACATATATAAACATCTTATATTATGATTAGTTCAAGTTGTTTGAAGTAGAACGGAATATGTTATAATTATTATACAATATAGGACCACTTATGTGTATTTATTCCTATGTCATCATAGGTTACTTGTCACTCAAATCATGTATAAGTTACATATCAAGGGTTACCTGAATATTTATTGAACATTTGTTAGAACATTAGTCTAATGGTGAGGGTGAAATGTGATGAAACATATTGATTTTTTGTGTTTTTTTTTCTTAATTCATTTTATATTTTTTTTTAGATTATATTATTTTCAATTTTCTGGTGAATAATCTTTTATATTTTATTATTTTTTATTTTTTATTATTTTTTTTTATTTTTTTATTTTCTTTCTTATATATTATATATTTTTTATTTATTATTAGTGCAGAATAGCATGACCCACTAGATTGTATGGATATTGCCAAGTGAATTAGGGACCAATACTATTGGTCAAGTGAAAAAAGTATAGTATAAAAACAAAAACAAATATAAAAAGTAAAAGGTGATGTTTGTTGTGTATTAGGTCTGTGACGTGAAAAAATAAATAAAAAAATTTTTAAAAAAATTATTAAAAAGTTATGTGATTAAATTATTCATCAGTTTCGATTGACCATGAGTGCATTGTCTATATGTTTGTCCAGATTGTCTTCTGGTGTTCCTTCACAGAAAGGTCCAATATATAATATATAATAAAGATATTCAATATGTGATATACAAAATTGCTGATATCAAGATGAATATAGGCCAAACCCAATTGTACTGGGTTATTAATACGGGCATCATGAAATTGAGATCGGTCGTATTATGATTTCGAGGCATATTCTAGGAACAAAGTTCAGAATCCATTGTGCAATAAGGGTATTGCCTCATAAGATTCAAATACAGAGGCAGTGGCATTGCCTATTCCTACAGAAAGCTAGTGTAGCTGGTGTTCTCATTTAAACCAGATGGCATTATAGAGTTCAATAAAAATATCCATCGGCTTTCCCTCTGTAGGAGTTATTTGGTAACTTCGACCCCTCTGATGCCCATCTTAATTTGTTCAATCCCAAAGGCCTTCATGTTTTGGGGATTTTCTCCATGCTTGTGGAGGAAATGTCGTGCCACTGATGTCAGTTGTTTGAATTTATCTTTATCTGTGGATGCATTCCTAATTGAGCCAATGTGTTCTAATAGTCTATTTTTAAGCATTCTACTGGTCATGCCTATGTAGATCAAATTACACGGACATTTTAGGGCATATATCACACATTTAGTAGTGCAGTTAATAAACTGTTCAATTTGATGTTGCCTCCCATATCTATCAGAAATGTCCCTAGTTTTCTCCATATAAGGACATGCCTTACAGTGACCACATTTATGGGATCCTTTAACTGATGGAGTTGGGGTACCCATTGAACAGTGGCTTCTCACCAACTTGTCACCTAAATTAGGTGATCTACGCCAACTAAAATCAGGTCTTGGTCCCAAGTTCTTAGATAGATCTATATCTGATAATAGAATAGGCCAGTGTTGTAGTATAATATTTTGTATCTCCTTCCATTCATGGCAAAAGTTGCCTACAATTCTGATTTTCTTATCGTTCTTGGATCTAATCTTGCCATACATCAGTTTGCTCCTATCTTCAATATTAGCTTGGTTGAAGGCTCTTTTGATGAGTCTCTTACTGTAGCCTCGTTGCACCAGTCTCGAGCTCAATTCTACAGATCTTTGCTTGAAATCAGAGGGGTTAGAACAATTGCGTTTTAATCTCAGGAATTCTCCCTTGGGAATATTATTTATAACAGTTGGAAAGTGGGAGCTTTCGCTATGTAGTATACTGTTGGTTGCTGTTTTCTTGCGGAAAAAGTCGGTAGCAATTCTGCCATCTGGCATTTTCCTGATCGTCAAATCTAAGAAGTTGACATGTTCCTGGTGCATTTCATATGTTAAGCGTAAGTTATTAGGGTTGTTATTGAGAGTTTCTACGAACTCTACAAACATTTCTTGCTTACCGTTCCACATAATAAGGATGTCGTCAATATAGCGCATCCAAACAGTTATGTTATCTGTATATCTATTAAATTGATCACAAAAGACGGTCTCCCTCTCCCATCTGCCCAAGTAGAGATTGGCAAAGGTGGGGGCACAA
Source organism: Mixophyes fleayi (assembly GCF_038048845.1). Lineage (NCBI taxonomy): Eukaryota > Metazoa > Chordata > Amphibia > Anura > Limnodynastidae > Mixophyes > Mixophyes fleayi. The sequence continues at coordinate 217,793,277 of NC_134405.1, forward strand.
GCCGCCCCCATTGCTGTCCCTTGTATCTGGAGGTAAAACCTATTATCAAAGACGAAAAAGTTTCTCTTCAGTATGAATTCAAGAAGTTCAATCAAGAAAAGGCTAAATGTGGGATTGTCATTGGCCTGTAGGAAAAACTTGACAGCATCAATACCCACTTTGTGTTGGATACTGGTATACAGTGACTCTACATCCATTGTAATAAGCCAAACATCTTGTTCCAAAAAGACACCATCTAAAAGTTTAAGAATGTCTGTGGTGTCCCTTACATAGGAAGGTAAGGAAGTGACATAGTAACGTAAATGTAGATCAATAAAGATGCTTACTTGTTCGGTCAGGCCTCCTATGCCCGAAAGGATAGGTCTTCCGGGTGGTTTCATAGCATTTTTATGAATCTTAGGCAGTAGGTATATTGTTGGTATTTTGGGATTGTCAATACTTAGGAATTCAAATTCTGATTTCAAGATTGTTCCACTGTCTAGAGCTCTTTTGATCATTCGATCATATATAGATTTGAAATCATTTAAAGGATTAGAGAAAAGTAATTTGTAGCATTGTTTGTCTCCTAGTTGTTTCTGCATTTCTTCCTTATACATGGTAATAGGCCAAATCACTACATTTCCACCCTTATCGGATGGTTTAATGACCACGTCTTGCCAAGATTGGATTTCTTGAATAGCTCGTCTTTCATCTCTTTTTAAATTATCCCATTTTCTATTTTTGTTCTTCATAGATTTGAGTTTTAAGGTATCTAGATCACGTGATACCATATTTTCGAAAACTTTTATTTGTGGGCTGATGTTATCATGAGGGCAGAAGGTAGATCTTTTTTTACACGTAGGTCTAGGGATTGGGTTGGATATAGTTGCCCTGTCAGTTTGCTCCTCTAAGAGATGTTCTAGAATAGACAGAGCTGTGTTGTCTTCCTCCTCCAAATTCACATTCCTTGTTGGTATTACTGGATTTGTGCTAGTATCCATTCCTTCTGGAATGGATATAGGAGTGTTGGGGAGTCTGTCAATACCTTCGCTGATGTCCACAGAGGCAGATGTGGCATCTCTTATAGTTTCTTGTGAGTTGGTGGGTTCATTGTTGTTAAAAAATTATAACTATATAAAACAAATGATTACTCCACGAGGTCTGAGACCTAAGATATTTCCCACATACGAGTTAGCCACTAAGGAATTAAAATCAGAATGGGAAATGGCTCTCCTTAAATGTTCCAAGGAATTGATGCAAATCATTCTAAAGCATGACAATCTCTTATTAGAATCATACTCACGAGACATTGAACAACTTAGTCTAAAATTGAAAGAATATGAAACAACAGACTCATTCCAGAGGACATATGAAAGATACAAACAAGATTTAGATCGACTTGAGGACAATCTTATTGAAAAGAAAAAATCTAAATTCAATCGCGATCAAAGAGACTATGCTAATGGTCGCATCTTTAAATGGAAATATCACTCCATCGTAAAAACAAAACGAAATATATTCACCAGTCCTGAATCGTCGGAATTAGAATCCTCAGACAATGATAATGACAATTCTTTCAATAGGAGTAGAACTCTATCTAGAACCAGGAGAAACACCAACAAAAATACTTTTTTAGGGGAAACTCAGAGATCCCTAGGGGAGGACACCGGTGGAATAAACGCATTAGGAGGGGACACAAGAAATCTACGCGATCGCTCACGAGCTCCCTGGAGGGGCAAATATCAATACAACAGAAAATACAGGGGCAAATAAATGATTCCTTACAGATAATCAACCTATCAGATAGAATTTTAAACGATTCCCATATAAGTTTACTGAGCTATGGTTTGACATTCTCACCAGTGAATAATTTTGACCGTTTTAGATGGGAAAAAGCTCTCCACCTTTTTACAAGGAAATTACGCCTTAATAAATTTTTTAACAACAATGAACCCACCAACTCACAAGAAACTATAAGAGATACCACATCTGCCTCTGTGGACATCAGAGAAGGTATTGACAGACTCCCCAACACTCCTATATCCATTCCAGAAGGAATGGATACTAGCACAAATCCAGTAATACCAACAAGGAATGTGAATTTGGAGGAGGAAGACAACACAGCTCTGTCTATTCTAGAACATCTCTTAGAGGAGCAAACTGACAGGGCAACTATATCCAACCCAATCCCTAGACCTACGTGTAAAAAAAGATCTACCTTCTGCCCTCATGATAACATCAGCCCACAAATAAAAGTTTTCGAAAATATGGTATCACGTGATCTAGATACCTTAAAACTCAAATCTATGAAGAACAAAAATAGAAAATGGGATAATTTAAAAAGAGATGAAAGACGAGCTATTCAAGAAATCCAATCTTGGCAAGACGTGGTCATTAAACCATCCGATAAGGGTGGAAATGTAGTGATTTGGCCTATTACCATGTATAAGGAAGAAATGCAGAAACAACTAGGAGACAAACAATGCTACAAATTACTTTTCTCTAATCCTTTAAATGATTTCAAATCTATATATGATCGAATGATCAAAAGAGCTCTAGACAGTGGAACAATCTTGAAATCAGAATTTGAATTCCTAAGTATTGACAATCCCAAAATACCAACAATATACCTACTGCCTAAGATTCATAAAAATGCTATGAAACCACCCGGAAGACCTATCCTTTCGGGCATAGGAGGCCTGACCGAACAAGCAAGCATCTTTATTGATCTACATTTACGTGACTATGTCACTTCCTTACCTTCCTATGTAAGGGACACCACAGACATTCTTAAACTTTTAGATGGTGTCTTTTTGGAACAAGATGTTTGGCTTATTACAATGGATGTAGAGTCACTGTATACCAGTATCCAACACAAAGTGGGTATTGATGCTGTCAAGTTTTTCCTACAGGCCAATGACAATCCCACATTTAGCCTTTTCTTGATTGAACTTCTTGAATTCATACTGAAGAGAAACTTTTTCGTCTTTGATAATAGGTTTTACCTCCAGATACAAGGGACAGCAATGGGGGCGGCTTGTGCCCCCACCTTTGCCAATCTCTACTTGGGCAGATGGGAGAGGGAGACCGTCTTTTGTGATCAATTTAATAGATATACAGATAACATAACTGTTTGGATGCGCTATATTGACGACATCCTTATTATGTGGAACGGTAAGCAAGAAATGTTTGTAGAGTTCGTAGAAACTCTCAATAACAACCCTAATAACTTACGCTTAACATATGAAATGCACCAGGAACATGTCAACTTCTTAGATTTGACGATCAGGAAAATGCCAGATGGCAGAATTGCTACCGACTTATTCTGCAAGAAAACAGCAACCAACAGTATACTACATAGCGAAAGCTCCCACTTTCCAACTGTTATAAATGATATTCCCAAGGGAGAATTCCTGAGATTAAAACGCAATTGTTCTAACCCCTCTGATTTCAAGCAAAGATCTGTAGAATTGAGCTCGAGACTGGTGCAACGAGGCTACAGTAAGAGACTCATCAAAAGAGCCTTCAACCAAGCTAATATTGAAGATAGGAGCAAACTGATGTATGGCAAGATTAGATCCAAGAACGATAAGAAAATCAGAATTGTAGGCAACTTTTGCCATGAATGGAAGGAGATATAAAATATTATACTACAACACTGGCCTATTCTATTATCAGATATAGATCTATCTAAGAACTTGGGACGAAGACCTGATTTTAGTTGGCGTAGATCACCTAATTTAGGTGATAAGTTGGTGAGAAGCCACTTTTCAATGGGTACCCAAACTCCATCAGTTAAAGGATCCCATAAATGTGGTCACTGTAAGGCATGTCCTTATATGGAGAAAACTAGGGACATTTCTGATAGATATGGGAGGCAGCATCAAATTGAACAGTTTATTAACTGCACTACTAAATGTGTGATATATGCCCTAAAATGTCCGTGTAATTTGATCTACATAGGCATGACCAGTAGAATGCTTAAAAATAGAATATTAGAACACATTGGCTCAATTAGGAATGCATCCACAGATAAAGATAAATTCAAACAACTGACATCAGTGGCACGACATTTCCTCCACAAGCATGGAGGAAATCCCCAAAACATGAAGGCCTTTGGGATTGAACAAATTAAGATGGGCATCAGAGGGGGCGACGTTACCAAACAACTCCTACAGAGGGAAAGCCGATGGATATTTTTATTGAACTCTATAATGCCATCTGGTTTAAATGAGAACACCAGCTACACTAGCTTTCTGTAGGAATAGGCAATGCCACTGCCTCTGTATTTGAATCTTATGAGGCAATACCCTTATTGCACAATGGATTCTGAACTTTGTTCCTAGAATATGCCTCGAAATCATAATACGACCGATCTCAATTTCATGATGCCCATATTAATAACCCAGTACAATTGGGTTTGGCCTATATTCATCTTGATATCAGCAATTTTGTATATCACATATTGAATATCTTTATTATATATTATATATTGGACCTTTCTGTGAAGGAACACCAGAAGACAATCTGGACAAACATATAGACAATGCACTCATGGTCAATCGAACCTGATGAATAATTTAATCACATAACTTTTTAACTTTTTAATAATTTTTTTAAAAAAAAATGTATTTATTTTTTCACGTCACAGACCTAATACACAACAAACATCACCTTTTACTTTTTATATTTGTTTTTGTTTTTATACTATACTTTTTTCACTTGACCAATAGTATTGGTCCCTAATTCACTTGGCAATATCCATACAATCTAGTGGGTCATGCTATTCTGCACTAATAATAAATAAAAAATATATAATATATAAGAAAAGAAAATAAATAAAAAATAAAAAATAAAAAATAATAAAAAATAAAAAATAATAAAATATAAAAGATTATTCACCAGAAAATTGAAAATAATATAATCTAAAAAAAATATAAAATGAATTAAGATAAATAAACATAAAAAATCAATATGTTTCATCACATTTCACCCTCACCATTAGACTAATGTTCTAACAAATGTTCAATAAATATTCAGGTAACCCTTGATATGTAACTTATACATGATTTGAGTGACAAGTAACCTATGATGACATAGGAATAAATACACATAAGTGGTCCTATATTGTATAATAATTATAACATATTCCGTTCTACTTCAAACAACTTGAACTAATCATAATATAAGATGTTTATATATGTGATATACTAAATTTATAACTGGATATAATGATGTTTTAAACTCACCTAATTGTCCTGAATAGAATCCCAATATAATGCCATGCATTCTTTCAATAGACTTCCGTTGGGAGTGATGTAATCCATAAATGAAACTGATTGGTTCTCAGTAGTATAAAAGTCCTTCACTATCAGTAGCCCAGTAATTCCATGATTAAGCAATAGCGAAACGTACGTCGGGGTGACGTCACGCTGTGTGACGTCAGACCCGGAAGTAGGTGGAGCCGACCGCGGCGTTCTGCCGCTAACACAGATCCATAAACTGATATGCAGATTCCTCCATAAATATTTCATTAGCGCTATTAGACTCGCTATCCAGTACAGTAGATCAATGTAATAGCATAAGGGAACATACTATTAGCGACTTAGCGCTCTGATGAGAAGACCGATGGTATAGAGACTATTACAATCTCTGTACGTGGGAAATATATTAGGCAAATACTGCCATCTACAGCTCATACTATACACAATACTAATTATTGAGGGCTGTACAGGCGACACGCTGTTGCTAGGCAGAACATGTCTAAGCTAGATTCCTCCATAAACACTCCATCAGCGCTATTATATTCGCCATCCTAATACAGCAGATTAATGAAATATCATATTATTAGCAACTTAGCGCCTTAATGAGGAGACCATTGGCATAGAGATTACTTATTAAATACGAGTTACCCAATTACTCTTAGAGCCACTATTTATCAGCCTAAATAGGTGCACACAAATGATAATTAGCCATTAGACTTTTGGCTACTTTGTGATACATTAAATAGGGCTCGTGCTTTATGAATCTCTAATACTTGTCAAGATACATGATAATCTAACCAAATCTCTATATGTGGGGAATATATTAGGCCAATACTGCCATGTACCATTTATATTATACACAACACTAAATATTGAGAGTTATATAAGCGATACGCTGTCACTAGGCAGAATACGTTTAATCTCTGCCACTCTATTTTGACACTTATGGACTAATTTGTGCTGTATATTCCCACAAGAGATTCTATATCAGTGACTTTCCTTTTGGAAATATCATAAACTCTGATCGGCTCCACCACTGGGTCAACTTATTTTTAAACTCTATATTTCTCAACACTATAATCTCTTTTTTATATTTCGCTTTTTTATTTGTGTGGTATATCTGTACGTACCATTTTTAATGTATACCAATAAAAATAATATGTATTAATTCACTACCTATACGTACCTGGAGTGCTTATTTAGGTCATTATTCTTCTCCTCCTTTGGATTGTATTAAATATTTTTGTTTATACAACTAATTTTAGAAGAAATAAATGTATGCAGAGCATAATCTAAAAATGTAAAAAAAATTAACTGCCATTACTAACATTTCCTGACCTTAGTCACTAATATTCCAATAGGAGGCACAGCATTGACCTGCACCGTGATATCCTCCCAAATTCGCTGTTAAACAGGAGCTGGTAGCATTTGGCTGGAGAAATTTGGCTGCCTACGTTTAGTGAAGCTAGAGGCTTAGTTTGTGCCAGGTGTTTGATATTCATTAGCCATACTAGCAATAAATCCTAAACAAGGAAACAATGCAATTATTATTAAAAGGACATTTTCTATATATTAATGTTATACAATAAGGCCAATATATGTCCTTTTAATCACCACATGAAGCAAATCAAGGTCAATAGTAATAAGACACAACAGAACAAAAGCAGGCATTATAGGATCCAGGATATCCAGTATATAAGCCAACTAGAAGACTGGACTAACAAAATAGCAGAGCTCAATGATTGGCTCTACAGCGTTATGTAGAGTATGCAGCGGCGCTCCTGCTATTCCGTGTGTGAGCACCTAGGCATTGGAACTTATCTAAGTGTGCTTTTTTTGTGATTGAATGACAGATGCTCCATTAAGGACAGGTGAGTAGAAATCAGTCATTTCAGGTATCAGAGGGATCCGTGACTGACATGCCTACGCCCATACATGACCTGAGAACCAATCAGTCAGGAGACTGTTGAAAAGTCTCATTCACTTGCAAACATGCGGACTTCTAGCTTCAGCAGAGTAGAGCTGCGGGCCCTTTTCCAAACATTGGACCATGCATTGGGTCCAGCTGCTCGATACATAGCAGCCAGGACTGCAAAACTGTGCCTGAGTCATAGGTTTGGGAGCAGATGCAGTGTCATTGATGCAATCTGCAAATTGCAAGGTGTTGCATCTCCAAAAAAATAAACATCCATATACAGTATATAGATATAGATATATATATATATATATATATATATATATATATATATATATATATATATATATATAAATATAAATGCTTAGTGGCGTGTGTTAGTCTGTGTGTGTGTGTGTGTGTGTGTGTGTGTGTGTGTGTGTGGAAAAAATAAAACCAAGCTGTAGCGCCACCTGCTGGGTGGAGTTATACACTGACCTACTAAATTCTTAGTGTGTGTGGAAAAAAAATTCAGAAAGGGCTGAAATTTGGTATACTAAGATGTTTTTAATTTGTTAATTTAATTTGTTAATTGTTAAAAGTGTTTATAAAGATTTAAAAAAAATATATATATATTTCTTGAAGGAGAAGTGACATTTGGGAGTGGTTGGTGGTTGCCGGGGGTGACAGAGTGAGAGGAGTGTGATACTCAGGACCACTAAGAGAGATCCCTGTGTCTGGATAGACATCTGTATAGATGTGGCGATGAAAATGAAGGATGAGGTGATGGAGAAAAATGATGAGGTGGTGACATGTGGACAAAACCACGTTAAAAAAGGGCGCTTGCGTCGGGAAGTAACGCTCTTTCCCTGAGGAGGCCTTTGCTAGGCCCAAATGCATGACAAGAACCTTTTTAACACCTTAAGTAGCTTGATTTGACTAGAATGCATGAGTATCATGCACGGGTTAACTTGTATATATATATATATATATATATATATATATACACACACACACAGATATAGATAGATATATATATATATATATATATATATAGTATCAAGGTGCTTGGACTCATAAATAACATGTGTACATTACACTGTTGCCTTCCTCGGTACTTCACTTGTATGGATAGTACAATCAATGGATTCCAGCTGAGGCGGCGCTCAAGGATTTTATACAATCTGTAGTTTGTATCAAAAGGGTGCATTTAATCCATTCTAATGTTTCAGTACAGTACTTTCCTCAGGGACATCATATGACAGTCTGACAAACATACTCAATACATACAGTGCACAGCATAATTACCTCAATAATAATACCTTACACCTACTGCAATGTGAATTGAGCAGCCTATGTTAGCTCTGCCATCCCAGCAGTATATATATATATATATATATATATATATATGTACAATACCAACAGTTCGGTGCGCTCAAGTCAAATATAGTAGATATTAAAGTTCTTCCAACGTGCTTTGTTCGTGATCCAACTCTTCTTCTCACGCAATTTACTTAAACACCAGCAGTATATAGTCTGCGCGTCTTCCCTTCTGTCTCCCGATCTCCACAGGGAAACAACCAACACACCTACAGTATCAAGAAAACAGGGGCGCTTCCATAGTGTATTATCCAAGTAAAATGTTTAATTTCAAACATTAAAATAGCACGTACCAGATGGCAAAGGTATTCAGGCATAAATAGTACAACAGCTCTGATATTCATATACGAACGGCACTATTTGAAGCAGCTCGAAGTCAGAGAGTCTCCACATTCACCTCTACGAGTCTCCACAATCACCTCCACGCCTCCTGACGAAGTCCTAAGGGATGAAACGCGTAGAGGTGATTGTGGAGACTCTACATGACAGGCAGCCTGTTAGTAAATTTGCTTGCTGCTAGTTGCCTGTCCGTGTGGAGACAGAGAGTACTTAGTATATAATAGAGATGTGATAATCTTGCGAGACCAGACTAAGAGAACTGTGCGAAAAATAGAAAAAAATGTAAATAAAAAATATTCCAGTATCTGGAGCAGTTAAAAGTATTAATTCAGATAGTGAAGAAAGAAAAATTCACTGCTACTGCATGTGCTCGGTTTTCCGTCACGTGAGTTACTCCCCCATTCATTAAGGAACACATTGGCTGCATATGCTTGACCTTGAATACGGATGTGCGTATGCAAAATGTACATGTGCTTTTAAAAAATGCAAAATGCGTTCACTTTGTGTCTCTTGATAAATCAGGACCATAATGTGCATATTAGTGTAATCCCCTTGGGAATTGATCTACAATATGCCTTCAATGTAAAAACCACCAAGTCATAGTATTAAACAGATTGAAAGAACTCTCACTGCTCACATATAGACAAGTTCCTCCTTCAGATAAAAAGATTGGATAATGCACCTCTTTAGCCAAAGTTCACTTGAATTCCTGGACCCCTAACAAACTGATATTATAGTTGCAGGCTGTAAAACAGTTTTATGAAACACCAGTGTATTTATGATGGTTAACAGCCTTATCCTTACGCGTTGCACTGCACTGCTATGTCTGTAGTTTTATCAGAAGCAGAGATCCACTGGCTTGAATACTATCAATTATGCAATACAAAATTATATACAGAACTTTATTAAGTGGACCAACTCAACGATAGATGGAAAATTAAAGAGTCTATTAGATAGAACTAGAGGGAAGGGGAATGGAGTGATGTTAGAAAGGAATATGATTTTTTTGCAATTACTCACCTTATAACACATTAAGAAAATGTATAGCAAAACATATGTTTTGTATTATTATTGCAGTACCGTGTTAGCCAGAAACATCTATGTGATGTTAAATACTTCTGTGTCAAAAAAAACAAGCATATTATAGGAGTGATACCTTTATTGGCTAACCAAAAAAATTATAGTATTTTCCAGCTTTCAGACCACAGATGCCCCTTTCATCAGGCAAGTTTGCAAATGAATGACTGAGAAAAAGGCACAACATGTTAGAACTGTTACATCAAGAAATTTGTACAGAGGGGGAGGGGGGGATACATCATTAACATAAGCTGAAGTAATAAAAAGGAGGTTTTCGTTATGGATGGAAGCGTAAAAGTCCTACGAGTTCAGAGATCTGGAGTCACTGCTGTGGGGTGTGAAGAGTGTCCATGTAGTGGGTCATAAATCCATGTGTTAGATTGAGTCCTTAAGTCAATGACCTGAATGTTCTTATCAGCTTGAATTCCCATATTTTTCTCTCCCTATCATTTTTTAAGTATTAGTACTTTTAAATCTGTCATACTGTGTCCTGGTCCAGAGAAGTGTTTACCCACGGGGGTGTCCAGAGTTTTCTTTATTGTGTGTCTGTGTAGATTCATCCTGGCTTGTAGTTTCTGCTTGGTTTCTCCAAAGTAAATTCACTCAGGGCACCTTGTACACCACATGTACACCACATTGGAGGATGTACATGAGATGTACATAAAATCCCTGGCACATTATTTTTTGACATGAAAGTATTTAACGTCACATACACCTTAAGAAAAAAGGCAAAAGGCAAAGGCTGAAAGTATGAAATACTGGTGTTTTATGATAAATAAAAAATGCAGTAGTACTAATAAGTCCTTCAAGTACCAGCAAATGCAATGTGGATTTTAAAATAATTTAATACATAATTAAAAATACAAATACATGATCCTGTGCATGCAGAAACATTCCTATATTAACCCAAGGAACTCACACATTAGGTGCACCTATGTAGTAGCATATCCCGATTATATCATCCAATTGATTACATGTGAGCTCACAGTATATATAGAACCTCTAGATGACGGAATAAATCCGTACTTGACTGATTATATATAAGAATTTGCGGTATCTCCGTAGCTGCACGCTTTTTGATCCTCAATTGGAAAATAGCATAGGTAAAACAGCGTTGTCAGAACCTCTTAATAACGGAATAAATCCATATTCAACTAGATATATATGAATTCCTGATGTCTCCGTGGCTGCACGCTTCTGATCACCATATAGGATAATAATGTCCCGAACTCTTCCGGTGATTATTATATTAAACGATAACTCAGCCTAGTCCAGTATCATCATATGCACATAATCATAAAGTATAGTCAAATACCATCCGTAGTATAAAAAACGTGAGCTTACCAGATGCTCAAGGGGGGATGTTTCACTCGGTCAGCGCTGCTTGCCACTGCTGGCGTGCTGCCGATGGGTTACAGTTAGAGTCCTCCTCCCGCACTACATACCACAATCCTGGTTTCTGCGTGTATGTAGGTCTCTGTCCCGTCCTGTTTGGAGTATATGATTAGGTGAGGTCTCTTGCGGTATAGCTGGTTCAGCTGGTCTCCGCTCCAAGATCCTTAATTTTTGTGTGTAAAATTAGAGGTTCCAATATTAACTCTAATATCGATGTGAGCTCCGTGATTCAATTCTGCATGCAAATAGTAATTGCCCTGTAGGTATAGGCAACTGAACTTACGCGTTTCGTTGTGCAACACAACTTCCTCAGAGATGGTGTTTTATGATGCCCCGCAGCCTTTGCGTTATGTGTTTCTCTTCTATGTCTGCAGTTTCATCATAAACATAGATCCACAGGTTTGTAATCCATATTTTAGTATCTCACAGCCAATCAGATTTTCACATTAATCAACAACAGCTGTGTATCTTGTTGTATTGTGAAAGCAATCATTAATCATTCATCAATACATGCATATGTTTACAGATATATATGTAATTGAAAAGTTACACTGATCAAAATATATAATGAAAACAGAAATGAACATGAATGATCTGTCATAGGTTGCATATGGCTGAAGTGTAACAGCTCTCTAGAACCATGATAATCAGGTTTTTTAACTTTCTATTGAGGCACAAATAGCAAGGTACCTGGTGACATCAGGGGCGGATCCAGAACTTAATTGTACCGGGGGCGATTTAGGGGGGGGGGCGATTTAGCCCCGCCCCCTTTTTGCCACCTAAGGCTGCCGACGGCTGCACACTATGTGCAGGTCTGTTCAGCAGAGAGAGTTAGGGAGAGAGTCCTGCCCGGCTGCTCTGATTGTGTCAATCAGAGCAGTTGGGCAGGACTCTCTCCCTAACTCTCTCTGCCGAACGGACCTGCACATAGTGTGCAGCCGCCTGCAGCAAGCCCCGCTAGGGGGGGCGATCGCCCCCCCCTGGATCCGCCACTGGGTGACATTATATGTTACTCAGCAATTATCTTCATTAAAATCAGGGAAAGACGTAAACTATATGATGCATACAACAGAACTATAACATAAAAGTCAACTAGAACATATTAGTGTGATTTACAGTACATATATCAATTTAAAACTGTTGCCATCATAATAATTACGTTGAAAGCTTCAAATGTAACAACTGCACAAGCTTATTTTGAAATAAATACTACCAGATAGTAATAAAATAACCAACTGTTGCTTCAATAGCAGAAAAGAACATGAGCAGTCACATACACAAACACTGTGTCAGTGCAATACAGCTATGATACATGAAATATTTTATTTTAATCAAAACATATTGACAAAAGCCTTATAAACTAGCAAAAACTATGTATCACTATAAAAGGATTTTAATCAATCACTTCTATAAAGAGAAGCAACTGTTGCAATACACATGAACATATTACGGGAAAGAGGCACTAGTATTTTTAGAATCACCCACTATTTTCTTAAATACCATAACTTTATAGTGCGATCTATGCCATCTTGAGCATAGTGTAATTCCACAGTAGTCAATGAAAATAAGTCTGAGTAGATAACAAGAGTTACATTATCACTATGTGATTTAAATAACTGTAATCCAGTTCCTCACACTCCTACATTAGTTTCTTATTAAGGATACAATATTTTGTTTTTGATCTTTAAAGAAAGACATAAAGTTGTTTTTCTTTGATCCATTGCAAAGATTACTTTATAATGTAAGCAATCTTTGCAATAGATCATTATTATGTCAAAACCATTTAGTGACACAATGATAACGATTTGCAGCCACAATTTATAGGAAATTCCAACCTAATGATATGTATCATAGCTAAATGTAGGTTTGTATATGAACACTAGTACTACGAAGACCATTTAAGTAATTATTTGTATTAAATCTATAATGTATATCAATTAACTGTATCTGCAAAACATTTTAACCCTATGGAGCTGATTATCTCTGTATTATTTTTAACAATACTGATATGGTTTAAAGATTCTTACTACTATCGTAGCCTCATTATTCTTTACTCAATAACTGAATGATCATTCTTGTGACTAAAAAAATCCCAGAATAAATTAAATAGTAACTAAAGAAATAAAAAGAATAATCATATATCAAAAACCATATATAATCAAATGATATTTCTTTCATATTAAGATTTATTATTTAATTATTTTCTTACTCAATGTGGTCAACATTTACTAATTAAAAATAGTGTGGCTAATATTATCAAATTCATTATATAATTTGTCGGCATGTCCTATTTTTAAAAACCTAATTCACTGGTCTTATTGAGGACCATTGAATGCAGTGTTCTGAGACAATGCATTCAGAAGGCCTCTCTGATGTATAATCTTCTATACCTATTACCACCTCTAAGAGTTGGGAGAACATGTTTAAATGCTATTGGTTTCAAACCACATTAATTACTATCATGTTCTTCTTGAAACGACGGTAGAGGCAAATATATTAGAGCAATTTAAACAGGCTTGGGATAGACATAAGAATATCCTTTCATAAATTAACAAGTACAGAGAAGAAAATCATGTAACATAGGGGCACTCTATGATAATGAAGTATTTTAAAACTTACATTTTATTAGTTTTATTAAAATAATAATGAGTCCCAATGTAGTGCCTGTGACACCAGTTGCGAAATAAAAAACAAAAAATTGTGAAATAAACAAACATATAAATTTTAAAATGGCAGAGAACACCGCCAAGCCTCACAGTGTAATGAGACAGCCAGAAAGTCTTCAATAAGATTTTATAATAAATGACAAAATATTTAATAGCTGTCTATAAATCCAAAAATATAGAGGACCATTTAAATTTTTTGGTCCTAAACGGGAGATGTCATAAATATATAATAAGACATCATTGACGGAGTAATGATAGTATAAACAAAGTTATTCCCTTATTGTAGTGGAGTAGTTATTCAAGGGATATATATCAAAATGGTGGACCCTTAATATTCCATAATCACGTAACCTCCGTTTAGTAGGACATGAACTCTGGCAGTGGCAGTCTTATCACTATAAATCAGACTTAAAAGTGCTATATGGATAGATATATTCTCTCTTAATTATTGGCAACATGATATGTATAAGCCACAGATTACCACACTATAAGATGTTGTTTTCAACATCAAAGATTATATATTTCATTGTGATTGTTATTGTAGCATTAGTCAGGCTAAATCCTGCCCTAACCATAAGCTATAATTGGGTTAGAATAGGACTGATCTGCGTATCCCTCTATAATGGAGGCTCACATCTGAGCATTCAGTCACAGCAGTCTGTCAAGCTAATAAAGCCCTAACTGTTTGCTGAGATTATCATTAGACTGATCTAAGAGTCCCTCTTATTACTGGTTATGGGCTCTCATTCAAAACATTCACACACACGCCAGAGATTAGTCCCCTCCCGAAAAAACTAGTTTTGATAATTAATTAATATGCATAACACTGCGAGGCGAACGCCGACGCGCGTTTCGCTCACTTGCTTTAGCCACCGCCTGGTTAAAGCGAGTGAGCGAAATGCGCGTCGGCGTTCGCCTCGCAGTGTTATGCATATTAATTAATTATCAAAACTAGTTTAAAAAATGGGAAAACTAGATGGGGTTCTTATCTGTCGTCAAAATTCTATGTTTCTAAATTTTCTTACACTGTGCTTTATCCTTTTATCAAATATATTTCTATTATGGTCTAGAGATCTAATATTCAAACATCGTGCAGTACTGCCAACATATAGCATGTTACATGAACATGGTAATGTGGTAACATATATGTCATGAAAAGCCCCCTTTAGCTACTACCTGATTTAATATCTTTTCATATATTCACACAGTCAAACAATATGTCACCTCTAATTTGTCAGGAAACCTCTCCAGACTATCTTTACCAACCACGAACTGGACTCTTGACTTGGAAGCTTACTGTAAGGGAACACACAGAATTCCAGCCAAAACCTCACACTACTCTCTCTCTTAGGCTACAGATTTAGCTGGTCCTTTTCCCAGCAAAGACACATGACACATGCTTCCACACTTCTCCGCAACTGCCATCAGCTAAGTGTAAGGCCTTAACTATAATTTAATCACCCAATTGTGCACACTCTGTGCTCTAGAAGCTAAACAATTAACCCTTCACTCACTGGTTTCTAAAGAGTTAACCCAGCTAAGCAATCTCTCTCTTCTAAACTGGCAGCAAATTTGTTTAGAGCAATAAGGGCATAACTATTACATTTTTAGATTTAAAATACAAAAAGTACAATGCTTACAGGTTATAAAATCAATTAATAAACAATTGACATACATGCACAAGCAAACAGTTTTAAACTAAAGGGATTAAATTCAGAGTATAACTTACAGATTAGTGGTATATTCTGCGCCAAGGGATATTGGCTTGAAGATGGATGATGAATGCTCAACGATTGATTTCCCAAAAGACTGACAGTTTGTCCCTTCACAACACAGGTTTTTAAGCAAAATGAAATGGGACGGCATTAACAGGGGCAGTGTGGATGCTAATGTGGGGGGCAGAAATGTCCCTTGGGTGTCACCTAGGGTTTTTTCAAAACTATTTCTAAGTTTTGACCTGTCTTAACTTTTCTGAGATATATTCCAGAAACATAACTCCCCCGTCAATAAACCGGCCATACTCTCCCGCACATTTTAATACCAAACATGATGGAATTAGAACAATATGACATACCTTTCCCAAAGACATGTGACTATAGCTGTTCCCTGGTACCACTAGTACTTGTAATTCACAACCCTGGTGTGGTTTCTACCCCTCAGTATGGAGTGGCATATGGATTTCCCAAAATATGAAATATGAAGGCATTTTCTTTGAAGTTCATATTTCTACATACTTTTATAGAGAGCCTTCATGTTTAGCCTTTGTCTACATAAGATACAGCAAGTCATCATGTGGTCTCCTTGTGTAACACCACAAGGTGTGGCTGGCTTCCTCCTGTCTGTCCAAAGTCTCATAAGGTGTCAACAAACTCATCTATGTCAGGATGCAGTTAAACCCATGGGCCTTTAAAGCTGCTCAGCTTTCCCTGAAAGTGTTGCTGTTATCTTTGAACATAGAGGTGAACAGAAGCACCAGATAAACACACACCAGATCCTCTGACTTCACATTTTACACCTTAGTAGCACAATTTATCAATGGATACATTTGATATAACATATTTACACTGCAGTTATGATTAGTCCTTATTTCCCACAATTATGTTAATGGTTAATCCTTATAACTGTAATTCCCCTCTACTTACTACAATATAGTTTGCTGGACAGTGCATGTAAATACTGTCTTGTGATGTGTCACAGGATAAAAGGATCTCCTAATGATACATAACAATTTAGCCACTCAGACAAAGTGTTTCTTACAAGATACATTAGTCTCCTTTATTCACAAAAAGGAATAACTTAACTGTATGAACAGGGAAGATTTATGCATCTCACTAGAAGCTGTCTTCTTTTGAGACAAATAAAATGTGTCAATTTGATCAGGAGGTTTGTTGTGCAGCCTACCAGTACAAACAAGCTTAAATCACTGGTGCAGAATTTGAAAGTTTGATATAGAATTTATTTTTAATTCCTTGAAATGTTTGTTCACTTTGGTGGTGGGGATGGAAAGGTCAAAGCATTAATCTTGTCCACAGGACCACTCATTTCTTAAAATGCCCCTGAAATAAAATGGATGAACTGGAAGGTTCAATGAAGACCCTGAAGGGCACCATTCTGTTAATGCATGACAATATGACTGATTGTCTATGAGAGATGTTGTATGACCCCTAATGTTTGTTCAGAGAGAAGGGGTACAACCTAAAACAACAGAATCAACTAATGGGACATGATGTCTCTCATATACAAGTTAATCGGTATGAGCTCAGAAGAAAAACACATATCATCACCAGACGTGCAAGAGGATGTACATGGCGAACAGAGAGCTTAGCAGATTGAACAAGCATTAACAGTGCAAGAGTTAAGCAGCTGAGCTGAGTTGCCATCTGAAGATGGTCACTTGGCACAATCAGAGAAATAAGTTAGTAAATCAGGTGAGAAAATTAAGCTAGATTAATAAAATGCCATAAAATTGTGATTTAAAAAAAAATAAATTCTCTGCAGGTGGGAATGAATCACCAGCACAAAAAAATAGAGCAAAAATAGGAACAAATCATTAAAAAAAAAAATGTCCAGTATCTGGAGCAGTTAAAAAACTAATTCAGATAGAGGAGCGGATAAATATGCCCTACTACGTGTACTGGGTTTTATGTCATGTAAGTGAGTTATTTCTGTTTACAGCAAGGAACATATTTCCTGTATATGCTTGACCTTGAATACGGATGTGCGTATGCACGATGTACGTGCATTTTTATAAAAACACAAATTGTGTTCACTTAGTTTTCCTTGATGAATCAGGCCCATAATGTGCGTTTTAGTGTAATCCCCTGGGGAACTGATCTACGATATGCCTTCAATGTAGAAACTACCAAGTAGTACTAAACAGATTGAAATAATTCTCAAAGGTCACATACAAACAAGTTCCTACTTCATATAAAAAAAAAAAATGGATAATCCATCTGTTCAGCCAAAGTCCACTTGAATTCCTGGACCCCTAACAAGCTGATATTATAGTTGCGTGTTGCAAAACAGTTTTATGAAACACCAGTGTATTTATGATGGTTAGCAGTCTTATCCTTACACGTTGCAGGGCTCTGTCTGTAGATTTAGCAGAAGCAGAGATCCACTGGCTTGAATACTATCAATTGAGCAATACAAAATTAAATAGAACTTTTTTAAGGGACCAGACTCAACAATATAAGCAAAAATGAAAGAGTCTATTTGATAGAACTAGGAAAGGGAGTGATGTCCAGATAGGAATTTGATTTATTGTATGTTACTCACCTTATTACACCAACAGAAAAAAGGCAAAAGGCAAAATGTTGACAGTATGAAACACTGGTGTGTTATGATTCTCAGCAGTCTTTGTGTTATGTGTGTTATGTGTTTCTATTCTACGTCTGCAGTTTCATCATAAACATATCCATATTTTAGTATCTCACAGCCAATCAGATTTTCACATTAATCAATAACTGTGTATTTTGTCTTATTGTGAAAGCAATCATTAATTATACATCAATACATGCATTTGTTTACAGATATATTAGTCACACAGACCCTGAGCTAAAACCAAAACAGTCTTTAACTGAAAAGTTACAATGATCAATACTTATATCAGAATCAGAGATGAATATGAATGATCTGTCACAGGTAGCATATGACTGAGGCGCAACAGCTCGCTAGATTCATGATAATCAGGTTTTATAACTTTCTATTAAGGCACAAATAGCAAGGTACCTGGTGACTCAGCAGTTATCTTTATTAAAATCAGGGAAAGACATAAACTATATGATGCATACAACAGAACTATAACATACAATTCAAATAGAACATATTAGTGTGATATACAGCACATATATCAATTTAAAACTATTGCCATCGTAATAATTATGGTTAAAGCTTCAAATGTAACAACTGCACAAGCTTATTTTGAAATAAATGCTACCAGATAGTAACAATATAACCAACTACTGACTCAATAGCAGAAAGGAATATGAGCAGTCACATACACAAACACTGTGTCAGCTCAATACAGCATTGATACATGAAATATTTTATTTTATTCACGACATAATGACAAAAGTCTCATAAACTAGCAATCCATATGTATCACTATAAAAGGATTTGTATCAATCACTTCCAAAAAGAGAAGCAGCTTTTGCATTACACATAAACATATTACGGGAAAGAGGCACTAGTATTTTTATCATCACCCACTATTTTCTAATATACCATGACTTAATAGTGTGATCTATGCCATGTGTAAAGGCATAGATTACATGTAATCCATCTATGTAATTCATTTTCTCATTAGTTTCTAAATAGAGATGCAACACTTTCTTTTTTATCATTAAACAAAGACATAAAGTTGTTTTTTCTTTGATCATTTGCAAAGATTACTTCTGTAATGGAAACAATCTTTTCAATAGATCATTATTGTGTCAAGACCATTTAGTAACCTAATGATAATGATTTACAGCAACCATTTAAAAGAAATTCCAACCTAATGATATGTATCATTGCTAAATATAGATTTATGTAGGACCAATAGTACTGCGAAGACCACACAAGTAATTATTTGTATTAAATCTATAATGTATATCAATTAACTGTATCTGCAAGACATTATAAGGAGCGGATTATCTCTGTATTATTTTTAACAATACTGATATGGTTTAAAGTTTCTTTTTATTTTATTATTATTTCTTTTTATTATCGTATCCTCATTATCCTTTACTGAATGATCATTCTAGTGATCTGAAAACTACCAGAACAAATGAAATAGTAACTAAACAAAAAAGAAAAATCATATATTAAAAATCAAAAATAATCAAATGCTATTACAATTTAGCATTAATACAATTCTATAATATTAATATTTATTGTTTAATTGTTATTTTCTTACTCAAAGCGATCAATTACTAATTAAAATGATTGGCACTAATATTATCAAATTCCTTATTTACTTTGTCAGCATGTGCTATTTCTTAAAAACCTAATTCACTGGCTTTATTGAGGCCCTTTGGATGCAGTGTTCTGAGACAATGCATCCAGAAGGTCTCACTAATGTATAAGTTTCTATACCTATTACCACCTCTAAGAATAGGAAGAACAAGTATACATGCTGTTAATTTCAAACCACATGGATTATTATCTTGTTTTTCTTAAAAATGTGTTAGTATACTGTGTTTTATAATTTTAATAAATATCTTTCTATTATGATCTAGAAGCCTATCATTCCCACATTGGGAAGTACAGCCAACAAATTGCATATTACAGGAACATGGTAATATGGTGACATATTTAGTTTTAGAATTTAGGAATTAATTTGAAAAATTTCTTTTGTGGTGTTGGAAGTAAACAACTTTTCATTGTTCTTTGTTTTCTTTGAGTAATAAAATAACATGTGATACATTGTGCTTTACTTTGAAAAAGTCAGCCTTTGAGCAGACAAAATGCGTCAGTTGTTTTGGACAAGTATTTAGTGCATGCCTGAAATAGCAGATCTTCGTAAAAGCTACAAATTGGATAAGTTATACTATCGGATAGCAATTTTCTTTTTCAAGTAAGCTTATTAGTCCGCTTTCAACCGCACAAACAGGATCGCAACAGATTGGGGCAATTAACATCTCCCTTGACTGCTGAAATTCTATAGGGGAAGGATTCTCCATGACAGCCTGGATGCCTTTACACTGCATCAGAAAGGTTATGAACATAAGAGGCACATCGAGCATGCATGCCACTTTAACTATTATATAGAAGAAATGGATCGGAATGTGCTATCAGCACTAATTACAGGCGCTGTTATGTCTGGGTGAGACTGCTCTATTTACACTCTTTATTGTCATCTGTTGAGTGATTATCATCGCTATTGTTATCCCTGGTGTATCCACAGAGCCGGATTTAGACCTCATGGAGCCATAGGCAAGTTATTGGTTTGGGCCCCCCCCCCCGGGGCACCTCACATGCCCCCCCCCAGACCCCCACACGCCCCCCCCCTCAGCCCGCCCACACCTCCTGCCTCCCTGAAACAATCCATAGCATTATATTTTTTTTAGCATAGCATATACTCCTATAGTTAAGTAGAAGGGTAAACTATGTGCCGCCGCACATCACGCTACTCCTCCTGCATCACCATGTGGCCCTCATTATTCTCCCTCTCCTCACACTGTGCTCTCCTTTATCATTACACTGCATCACACTGTGGTCCCTCATTACTGTCCCTCTCATCACACTGTGCCCTCCTTTATCATTACACTGCATCACACTGTGGCCCCTCATTACGGTCCCTCTCATCACACTGTGACCTCCTTTATCATTACACTGCATCACACTGTGGTCCCAGCAGTTAAAGAATAATGTCCATGGACCCCATATTTTGTCAAAGGATCTACCAGAATTTTGAATTATGCTGGTCATATGCTCCATACGATGATTATTAAGCTCAGTGGTCGAAGTGGAAGTTTAGAAGTGGCGGTATGAAAAATGTAATGGAAATGTAAACAAGTGGATGGAATTTTATTATTTTACAATGAAGGCAGCATGAGAAGTAGCGGTATGGCCTACTATCATATACACCTCACTTCCACCACAGCTTACCTTTCAATTCACACAATTGTACTTTATGATTAACACCTAAGTTTAGTTAAAGATAATTAACATGTCAAGAAACTGTAGTTCAGGGTTAGTAAGCCCAGTAATGAAAAAACAGCAGTCTCCTATCACTACCACGTCATAGACTGTCCACTACTACCGTTACTGACTGCAGCCCTCTACCTACAGAAACATGAAAAAGTGCTGGAATGTAATAATCATGTTAATATGTCAGTCTTCTGCATGAATTCCATAGTACAACATTTAAACAAGTCAGACCTCCTCATAATATAAATCCCACCAGATTCAGGATAGTTGGCAGACTGTGCTGCTCTCTCCTACCTGTTCTTCTCACATTCATCACTTGTGGCTGCTGTGTCCTTAGATTAGTTGCTGCTTGTCTGGATCCTGGAATGTTGGAGACTCTATTTGGAAAAAAAAATGGGTACATGAAATTTAGTACATCCGGAACATCCGTCAAGGCAGCACCAACCCTCATAACAACGAAACAAAGCACAGACGTCCCAGGTAAGCCCTCCCAAAAAGGGTCCCTACCACCCACATGAAATTTAGTGAACTCCAACCAGCCCCAGTGTTAAATCAATATAGCACCTACATTTTATAAGTAGGCCTCCCTCCAATCAGAACATTAAATTAATAGTGTTACCATTTAAAAAATAAACCTATTTCCCTCCCACAAATAGCCCCTCACACACACATAACACACACAGACAATGGCCCCTCACACACACATAATACACTCAGACAATGGCTCCTCACACACACATAATACACACAGACAATGGCCCCTCACACACACATAATACACACAGACAATGGCCCCTCACACACACATAATACACACAGACAATGGCCCCTCACACACACATAATACACACAGACGATGGCCCCTCACACACACATAATACACACAGACAATGGCCCCTCACACACACATAATACACACAGACAATGGCCCCTCACACACACATAATACAAACAGACAATGGCCCCTCACATACACACATAATACAAACAGACAATGGCCCCTCACACACACATAATACACACAGACAATGGCCCCTCACACACACAGACAATGGCCCCTCACACACACATAATACAAACAGACAATGGCCCCTCACACACATAATACACACAGACAATGGCCCCTCACACACACATAATACACACAGACAATGGCCCCTCAAACACACATAATACACACAGACAATGGCCCCTCACACACATAATACAAACAGACAATGGCCCCTCACACACACATAATACACACAGACAATGGCCCCTCACACACACAGACAATAGCCCCTCACACACACATAATACAAACAGACAATGGCCCCTCACACACACACATAATACAAACAGACAATGGCCCCTCACACACACATAATACACACAGACAATGGCCCCTCACACACACAGACAATGGCCCCTCACACACAAATAATACACACAGACAATGGCCCCTCACACACACAGACAATGGCCCATCACACACACATAATACAAACAGACAATGGCCCCCTACACACACATAATACACTCAGACAATGGCCCCTCACACACACATAATACACACAGACAATGGCCCCTCAAACACACATAATACACACAGACAATGGCCCCTCACACACACATAATACACACAGACAATGGCCCCTCACACACACATAATACACACAGACAATGGCCCCTCACACACACATAATACACACAGACAATGGCCCCTCACACACACATAATACACACACACACACACACACTATTAATATACTACCCTAGCCCTCCCCCAACTTACCTTTTTACAGCTTGAGCTGTGCAGTCTGTGCAGTCTTCTGTGCATCCCCTTCACACATGGGACATCCCATGTGACACACACCAGGCCGCACAGAGGAGGGAGGGTGGAGGCCAGCTTCCACAGTAGCCCCTCCCCAGTCTCACAGAACCCGACCCCCCCTCCCCCGACTCGTGCCCCCCCCCCCCCCCCGCGCGCACGAGTCGCCCGAGAGCTGCTAGGCCCTAGCGGTAAATCCGGCCCTGTGTATCCATGAATATTTAGGATTTCTGAATATTTCTTTACAAAGTGTACTGGCCACACACTTTTTTTCTTACATCTGGGTGTTAGTCTCCAGATTGAAGACTCTATTATAATTTTATTATAATATTATTATTTACCGTTATTTCTATATACATTGTAGACATGCATAACACTATACACAAGGATATCCGTTTTTAGAGGCAGTTTTATACTATTCCACTGTTTGTGGTTCTTTTGAGTTTTATTTATTGTCATTATTTTATATTGGTTATAATAAAATACTATTTGCATTTTAGACGAAGCCCGCCATCTTTTATTTTTATTTCTAATTTATTCATTACGGTTCTTTTCCTTGCCGCACCTGATTCTGTATTTATTTATTATGCTTTACCACAATTAAAATTATCATGTGTTTTGTCAGGTAGCCATGATCAGTACAAATCTCTAATTTTCCCATTTATGTTAAAAAAGACTGGGAACCAAAAGTTTACCAACTAATTTGTTCATAAAATAATTTGCCCCATAAGATAATTAATAATAATTTTTGCCCCTCTTAACAAGAAATCATGATTACTCTCATAATTAAAATTTGCATTGTGTTTTCCAATTTTGGTAAAATCACTTTACTGGTGATTTACTATCAGCTTGCAATTTCATACATCATGCATCAGCGAGTTGAAATCGCTGAAAAATTCAAATCGCAGCTTGATATATTTACACCTAGATTTGCTCAAAGTTGTGCACCATGGCATCTGCTGGTGGAATCAAAGAGCTGGAAGTAGCTTCCCGTAACGAAAAGTTGGGCTGATTGTTGGCTTGAGTATGGTACTGTTACGGCAACCAGTGCGGCATAAACTTGTAGAACTAGTAGCAGAGGTCTTCACGTTTAGCAGCCGCCTTTCCTGTAGAGACTGGTTATGCTCACAGATACTCAGATGCCCCCAGGACTTAAACTCAAGGTAGTATAAGTTTATACTCACACGGCCGCGTACAGGTACAGGAGGTAGCACACAGAGTGGAGGCAAGCCAGAGATCTGTGGACTGGACGGAGCACCGGAGGAGATGTTAGGTACCAGCAGGGTCACCGGCAAAGGTTCAGAATCCGGGTACAGGCAATAGGTCAGGGTCACAGGCAACAGTTCAGAATCCGGGTACAGGCAATAGGTCAGGGTCACAGGCAAGGTTCAGAATCCAGGGACAGGCAAAGGTCAAACACAGGCAATCAATCTAAGGTTCAACACCAAACAATAGCACAGGAGCAGGCAGCAATACTGGAAACAGGACGCTATAACCGGCAGTGAGGCTCAGTCCTCACTGCATTAAATAGTGCATATGACCAATCAGAACCAGGCCCAGCAAGTGCTCTCAGCACTTGAATAATTAATCACAGGTAGCCAATGATTTACTTGCAGAGTGCCCAGCAGAAGCTAATTTTAGCCATGAATGGCTAATCCCCCGTGGTGCTGTGCGCACGCGCCCGGCTGTTAAGACAGCTGGCCGGGTGCAGCAGCAGGGATCTCAGAGCATCTCGGTTGTTGGCCAGGCAACCGGTATGACGAACCGGAAGTGACGCTTCAGTCGTCATAGCGGCGGCCGGGACGCCCACTGGAGAAGGCAGAGAGTCGCGACAGTGCCCGCGGCCGCCGCGACTAACAGGTACAGGGAAGAAAATTTTAAATCGATTTCCAAATTCCTACAGAAGGACCTCCAGAACCTGGACAGGAACTGGACTTCTCTGTCGAAACGTTCTCTTGAGGGCACATGTGTAGCCGGAAGATCTCTTTAATGGAAATGGAGACCAGTTCAGACGTGGATGGTAGACCTTTGAGAGGGACAAAGTGGGCATTTTAGAAAAACGGTCCGCTACAACCCAGAAGGTGTTAGAACCATGGCTCAGAATTAGTCTGTCATAAAGTCCATGGAGATACTAGGCCAGGGGTAGTCAGGAATGGGGAGAGGAAGGAGTAGTCTGGATGGGGGCAGTCAAGGGACCTTGTGCCAGGCACAGGTGTTGCAGGCTTGAACATACTTGAGAGCGCCAGTGCACAAAGTGGGCAACCAGTAGTACCAAGAGAGTAGTGGGAAGGACTCTTTGACTCCTGCATGGCATGTAATTTAGAATTGTGAGTCCACTTAAGGTCCTTACCATGGAGATGGGATTCAGGAAAGAATGGTCAATGGGAGGGGTTTTGGCAGAAGTTCCAGTCAATATTGATTAGATCGACAGCGGGTTGAGGTTGCCGAATGGACAAGAGGTCGGAGTTGTCAAGTGAACAGGATAGGGCATCAGCCCTGGTGTTCCTGAAACCTGGTTGAAAGGTCAGAATTAATATAAAACATGAGAAGGACAACGACCACAGAGCCTGACATGGGTTGAGGCCCTGCGCTGTTTGGAAGTAAGTGAGGTTCTTATGATCTTCGAAAATAGTAACTGGCTGATTGGCTCCTTCCAGAAGGTGATGCCACTCCTCCAAAGAACATTTGAAGTCAAGCAACTCTAACTCCCCTATGTCGTAGTTCTTTTTCGTTGGGAGTAAATATTTTGAAAAGAACTCACAAGGATGATACTTCCATGTGGAGGACTCTTGAGAGAGAACTTCTCCAACTCCCACTGAGGAGGCATCTAACTCCAGAACAAAGGACTTGTGCTGGTTAGGCTGCATAAGAATGGGAGCTGAGGAAAAAAGCTTTTTTCAAAGACCTAAAATCTGCGATTGCATCAGGTGGCCAAGACTTTGGATAGGCACCTTTCCAAGTAAAACTGGTAATTGGAGCTATGGAAAAAAAACTTGAATTAATTGGCAATAATGATTAGCAAAGCAAATTAAACACTGAACTGCTTTCAAACCTATGGGTGTCTCATTTGATGATCACCTATATATTTTCTGAATCAATGTAATGGTAAATCTTGAGAGAAGATTAGGACATCATCAAGATATACAACTCTGGAGTGGTAAATACCAAAAAATTTCATTAACAAAAACTTGAAAGACTGGTGGGGAGTTACATAAGCCAAAGGTCATAACCAGGTACTCATAATGCCCTTTCCCAAGTATTAAAGGCAGTCTTCTACTCATCATCTTGATGAATACAGATGAGGTAGTAGCAGGGGCGGGCTGGGCCGGGGGGCAGGGGGGCATCGCCCCCCCGGGCCGCTCACAATCACGGCCTTTAGGGCCGGCCGCCCCCCTGGAAGTAATATAAATGTGATGCGGGCACGCAGGCGGCCGCATCACATGACACGTGATGCGGCCGCATCATTGATGACGTGGCCGCATCACGTGTCATGTGATGTGGCCGCCTGTGCGGCGTGTGCCCCCCGGGCTGACGTCCGTCAGCCCGCGCCTGGGTAGTAGGCTCCCCTGAGGTCGATTTTGGAGAAAATCTGGGTGCCACGGATCCGATTGAACTGATGCTGAATACATCTCAAAAGGAAGCGTAGGCTGGTTGCAAGGCGAGCTTAGGAGAGAGTGTGACAAGATGGTGTGGAATACCGGAGCGAAGCATTGCTTGTTGCACAGAGGTCTCCAGGAAAAGATCTGCGTGAGTTGCCAATCGAACTGTGGGGAATTGCCTCTTAGCCAAGGTAACCCAAGGATTATGCGGTTGCTAGACTGCGGTAAGACCAGGAACCTGAACCATTCAGTATAAATGAATCCTACTAGCAGCCGGACGGAGCCGGTATTGACTGTAATGGAACTATTAGTGACAGAGCAGCTAGCGACAACAGCTGCACAAGAAATGCAGAGGCAGGTGGAGTTTGGTCACCAGAGTGGTAAAACTGAACCAGTGTCGGGTTCTGGCACCTGGGTGCCAAGTGGGTCGTAAAGCGGCAGGATCATTCCCTTTCTTGAGAGTGCTCCTTGAAGCGGATATTCACTTTAATGCTTAGGGAAATCAGATAATCCAGGTCGGATTGCATTAATCACGCTTTGATCACCTCCGAACAGAAACACCTATATATAGCGGATGGTGTCCACCTCATGGGGAGGGTTTATATTTTTTTATAGAACAGATTTATTGGAGTTTGGGTGTGGCAGTGAGTTCAATTGGTGGCGGGCTGTAGGCCATTAAAGGACTATAGCTTTGGCAGGAGGGTACTTATGAGTTGGCTACAAATTCATACGGTCCTACCTCTGATTAGCCGCAGGTCACTGACCTCTTCAAAGTACTTTGGCTTTTGGTCCTTTTGTGAGGGCGTTCCCTTGACCTGCTTCGTGTGGACACATCATTGTGAGTCCAGAGGAGCTGTAGTCATGATGACGCCAGATTTTGCAACAGCTTATTGTAAAAGATTATGCTGGGTCCATTGGTTAGTGTCGGATGGTCATACACTGTTTGGTTCTGGAATTAGTTGTAGCTGACTCACAACTTGCCTTTTCCGCCACCATGTTTTGTTTAATAATAAACTGTAACCTATTAATTTGCCAACAAATCTGGTGTCAGTGTCTTTATTTTAGCATAAGTTTTGTTAAGGCTTAACGTGTGAGTGGGGTTTGGTGCAGTAAAAGTGAAGCATCTACCATCTGCATTTTATCTCAAATCACATTCTCAATCATATAAATCTAAGCTTAGTCATGATCATATCAATCCCAACATTATTGAACATCAAAACCCCAATCATATAAATTTCAGTATTATCTAAGATCACATTTCAATCACATTCATATCAATCTCAGCATGTCCAGAGCAGCAGCAGGCTGGGCTGGGGGGTAGGGGGCCATTTGCCCCTCGGGCCAGTCCCATAGTGGGCAACCTTGGGTTGGGTCACTTTTTTTCCTTAAAAATAGGTGGCTGAGTTGAGTTTTGACCCCCAGGCTAAAAATTGCCAGTCCTCCCCTAGTCAAAAGTATCAATATCTCAGCATTGTTTTAGATCTCAGATCTCCACACCAATCATATAAATATATCAATTGTTTACAATATATCTATTCCCATAACAATATCTCAGCATTATCTTTGCATAACAATCAAATTGAATTGTCCTATAGTGTTCTTATACACCAGAGCAAGTATCCTGCCCAGGTACCTGTGTTATAGTGTTTGGTTTTCAACATTTGTGTTTCATGTGGTTGGGAAAAAGAGGGAGTTGTACTTTAAGTGGAGGTGCAGATTTCTCAACACTCCTGTTCAGGGCCAGATTAAGGGAATGCTCAGCATCATTGATCGGGCCAGGGCACCCCCGCCCCCGACCGATCAATACTGCTGCTGAGCACTTAAAAGGGCCCCCTGGATGCCCGAGGCCCCTGGGCTGTAGCCTAGTTAGCCCTATGGTTAATCCGGCCCTGCTCCTGTTACATATTTCCATCCCTAGTCAATAGCATGGTCCTCATATCATAAATATATAGAGAGAGGTCATCGCTATGTGTTTCCTGTGGCTAGAGGTATATAAGAGTGGAAGTTTTGGGGAGGAGAGACATGGTTTGATAGGAGTGGTGGTTGGGATAAGTGCAGTGATAGCTCAGGCAGTGTAAGGTGTAGAAAATTCCTGTTGCTGCCTTTATTTCAAATGAGAAATATTTTAATTTCCTTTTTTTAAAAATAAAAAACATCGGTTCATGTTGGTTCATATTTATGTGTATTGTGATCAATGTTGCCAGTTGTGCCTAATTACCAAGGACAGTTTTGTTTATTTCAGTATTAACCAACTATACAGTACAGTAAATGCAGTACAATTCCTTTTATTCTGTATACTTGATTAAATTGTCACTGCTCTTATTCTCTCATCTTAAAAAAACATTAATTATAACAGTGTGCATTACTTGGATCAAGGGACATAGTTGAAATAATTTGAACAGTACTTATTTCCACCTCTGAGTTGTTGTCAACAACTGTGTCAGTGATTAGAAAGCCCTGCATCAGCCCGCTGCATAACAAAGAATGCCTTCAAGCATTCACAATCTCCACTCTTTCCTGGTCATTTAAATACCCTACACAGCCAAGAACCAAGATACACCAAGAGCTATGGGAAATAGAGCAATGTCTACAAGACAGAGTCGGATTTAGACCTCATAGGGTCCTAGGCAGGATACTGTTTTTGGGCCCCCTACCTGAAACAATCCATAGCACTATATTTTTGCAGCCTACCATATACCCCTATAGTTAAGTAGATATGAAAGCATGTGCCGCCGCATGCCTACCATATACCCCTATAGTTAAGTAGACATGAAAGCATGTGCCGCCGCGCATCGGCGGCACGCCGCCAAAGGAGGTGAGGGCGTGGCTTGCATCTTTGGGGGCGTACCTAACATGTGAAAAGAGCAAGGCCACCCTGCTGCAGAAAAAGGCACCCCTAAATAATTACCAAGCAGTCCCGTTTTTTTAAGTAGTTGGGTCAAAACAACTTAATAAATATTGAAGTCTGGGCAGAAATACTTACTTAAGTTGTTTGCAAAAATAATACGCATAAATCCAAGTATGTGCTCTTCACACTTTTGTCCCTCTATCATCACACTGTGCCCATTCATTGTCACTTTTGCCCCTTCACAATATCACATGTGCCCTTTCACCATCACCTCTGTGCCCATCACCACCTCTGTGCCAATCACCATCACCACCTCTGTGTCAATCACCATCACCACCTCTGTGCCCATCACCACCTCTGTGCCCTTCACCATCACCACCTCTGTGCCAATCACCATCACCACCTCTGTGCCCATCACCACCTCTGTGCCCTTCACCATCACCACTTCTGTGCCTCTTCACCATCACCACCTCTGTGCCCTTCACCATCACCACCTCTGTGCCCATTACCACCTCTGTGCCCATTACCACTTCTGTGCCAATCACCATCACCAATTCTGTGCCCCTTCACCATCACCACCTCTGTGCCCTTCACCATCACCACCTCTGTGCCCTTCACCATCACCACTTCTGTGCCAATCACCTTCACCACTTCTGTGCCTTTTCACCATCACCACCTCTGTGCCTCTTCACCATCACCACCTCTGTGCCCATCACCACCTCTGTGCCCATTACCACCTCTGTGCCCCTTCACCATCACCAATTCTGTGCCCCTTCACCATCACCACCTCTTTGCCCTTCACCATCACCACCTCTGTGCCCTTCACCATCACCAATTCTGTGACCTTCACCATCACCAATTCTGTGCCCCTTCACCATCACCACCTCTGTGCCCTTCACCATCACCACTTCTGTGCCAATCACCATCACCACTTCTGTGCCAATCACCATCACTACTTCTGTGCCAATCACCATCACCACCTCTGTGTCCATCACCACCTCTGTGCCCATCACCATCACCACTTCTGTGCCCCTTTACCATCACCACCTCTGTCCCTCCGTTGTTTTACTTACCTTTCTATTGCCTTTCTTCTCTGGCGCTGCTCCTCCTCGGTCAGTCCAAACAGATTTTTTTTTTTAAAAAAAAAGAGTCACGTGATCGCTCGTCGGGTCCCGGCAGCTTCTCCTCCTCTCTCTATCACTGAGACACTGAGAGGAGAAGAGGCTGCCGGGACCCGACTCGCAGCACCTTCCCCCCCGCACGAGTCGCGCGGGGGGGGGGGTCGGGTGCCGCGATTCGAGGGAGGGCCCGATTTTTTTTTTTTTTTTAATTGCTCCTGTCCCCCCCCAGCTGTGCCCCCCGAGAGCCGCTAGGCCCTAGGCAGGTGCCTAGGTTGCCTAGCGGTACATCCGGCCCTGCTACAAGATAAGGATCGCTTTACAGTATAGCTAGAATAACGCAAGTAGAGTTAGATGCTGTGATTGTGACCGTAGGTGGAAAGTAATTAGTGTGAGACTGCAAACACCCATACAGTAATTACAAATTCAATATTAAAGAGATCTGCAATCTGAGTGCAAGGCTGCTCTCTAATGTGATGCCTAATATCAGGTTAAATATGCAGAGGTTGGGTGTCCCCATATAGGAGTACATTCAGACCATAGACTTTAGTGAGAAATCCTCTGAGGGAGTGATGGGGAAACACTCCAGATGCACAAAAGTCACAGCACTGGAGGAGAGAAGCGAAGTAGAGAAAATGACAGTCCTGACCAGAGTAACACTCACTTCAAAGGACTCTGTTGAGATTAATGATGGGTACTAGGATAAAGGATAAAAAGTGATTTTGCTGTAAAAAACTGGTATGAGCAAGTAAATTAAGCAGCAATGTGTTGTGATATGTGTGGACTAGAGACTGTAAGCAAATAAATAAATACATATATTACTAATTTTTTTAAGAAGGCGTCCTGATGTCAATTATTTTACCTGTTATCTCTATGCACTATTTTACCTGCCACAGCTGTGATTCCCCTTTATTCATACCTGTATACAGAGGAAACTGTGTGTATCCCTCTAACCCATACAGCCTGAGATGTAAGAGAGAAATATACTGAGCTACATTTGTTTTTTTTGAACCCTAAAGGTAGGTGACACAGAGGACACGGTACCACATCACACATCCATGCAAAGGGGAGTTACATCTAAGTGGGAAATAAATGTGCATATTCATTGACTATTTGTGGACAGAGATTGCTGCTCAACAGTCATTACACGTCTATGGTCATTTTTCGTCTTTGTAGGGTATACAGAGTGTTTGGAATGTTGATCACATTGTGTGTTTTAGACATTCTGAAGTCCACTGTGCTGGAAAAATCAGAATGTTGACACACTAATATAAAGCTTCCACACAAGGATTATATCGGGGCTTTAAATGCTGTATGTAGTACATGGCAGTGAAGTGAAATTACTTTTTTTTATTTATTCTATAAAATATAAGATTTTACAAAAAATAAAAAGAAGGTTGTACAAACTGAATTTATAACTGAGAAAAGGTGCAAATACAAAGAAACACGATTTCCCTGTACTTTGTTGCCAGCCAGCAAAAAATACCCAAAATAAATTTAAAACCTGCTTCTAAAAAAATAGAAGCAAAAGTCATGGTTGTATAAATTTGCAAATACCTGTATAAGCCATTCACAACTTTCATGGGGCTTCTGCTTGCATATATCATTCATATATTTATCTATTTTAGAATTTGATAGTAAGGGGGTATATTTACAATTTACTATTGATTTTGAAACTGCTGCACACCCATAGCAATTTTGCCCTCCATCCCACAGGATTTACTATCCATCGTTTTGGAGGGTGAAAACCCCAAATCAATGGAGATATTTAATGTTTTAAAAATCCTTCAGTTGCATTCTGTTTAGCCAGAGCTGGAATAAGGCTTTACATTAATAGCATTCACATTTATAAAACATACCTATTTCCCACATACATCACCTGCATTAAATAATTCACATTCAATATTTATAGCCCTCCTTCTCCCCAAAATCATTGACACTTTCAATTAATAGGCCCCATCACCCCACATTAAATTAGTAGGCCGCACTAATAAATTAAATAGACCCACCATAACCCCACCATTAATTAATTAATAGCAGATACCATTAAAATAAATGGCCACCGCATACACTCTACCATTAAATTAATAGCCCACCTATCGCCCTTATTAAATTAAGACACCCCTCCCTCCACTTCTCTCACACTTACTAAAGAACCCCTCTCCTCCAGCTATTGTGTTTAGCCCAAACTGCATGTGATTTAGTGGAAACTGCCTGGTAAAACTGGAAGGGACATAGACGAGTGCTAGGATCCAGCAGAGACGTGGGACTGCTTCATCAGTCCATGAAGCTGCTATGAGTCTCAGTCGCATCAGTAATGTGGATTCAGACTGCATCCTTGGTGATCAGGTAGTTTCATCACTGGGCACAGCCATGCTGGAATCAGTTATTTAATGTGTTCAATCATTGAAGCTTAGAAACAGCTGTCAATCATTAAATTAGGCTGCTGCTATTACATACAGGGCCACTGAGAGGGGGAGGGGAGCGGGTACTATTTACCCGGACCCGGACATGCCAGGGGCCTGGCCTGGGCCCGGGCTCTCACTGCCGCAATTTATTTAATTTATTTTTTAAATCAAAATTTCTTTTCTTTTGCATTTTTTTTTTCCGTTGGGGAAGGGCGGTGGGAGGCTAAAATAATAAATAAAAATACTCACGTGATTGCGGCGCCGGCGCCCATCTTCCTTCCTCGCTGCTCCGTTCACACTGAATGTCGGGTGTGACGTCATCACGTCACGCCCGACATTCAGTGAGGAGTTGCGCGGAGAGGACCAAGCAAGAAGCAAGAAGAGAAAAGAGATGAAAGAAGCCAATACAGAGGTAAGTAAAACAGACGGAGGCAAGAGGGGAATTCATAAAAACACAGTGTGATGATGGAGAAGGGGGGAGAAGGCATAGTGTGATGAAGAAGGGGTGGGAAAGCATAAACGCACAGTGTGATGAAGAAGGGGTGGGAAAGCATAAAGGCACAGTGTGATGAAGAAGGGGTGGGAAAGCATAAAGGCACAGTGTGATGAAGAAGGGGTGGGAAAGCATAAAGGCACAGTGTGATGAAGAAGGGGGGAAAGAAAAGCATAAAAGGCACAGTGTGATGAAGAAGGGGGGGAGCATAAAGGCACAGTGTGATGAAGAAGGGGGGAGACGGGCATAGTGTGATGAAGAAGAGGGGGGAGCAGCATGGCACAGAGTGATGAAGGGGGGACAGGTGAAGGGGGGGCAGCATTGAGGGCGCAGTGTGATCAAAAGGGGGCACAGCGTGGTTGTAATGAAGGGGCACAGTGCGATCATAAGGAGGCACAGCGTGGTGATGATGAAGGGGCACAGTAATGTGTGCGTGATGGCACAGGAGACTTGTGGTAATTGTGTTTGTGTGATGGCAGAGGGGGCTTGTGGTAATTGTGTGTGTGTGTGTGCCTGTGTGTGTGTGTGTGTGTGTGTGTGTGTGTGTGTGTGATAGCACAGGGGGCTTGTGGTAATTGTGTGTGTTTTGGCACAAGGGGCTTGTGGAAATTTTGTGTGTGTGATGGCACAGGAGGCTTGTGGCAATGTAGTGTGTATGATGGCACAGGGGGCTTGTAGCAATGTAGTGTGTTTGAGGTAGGTGGTGGCTAATTAATGGGTGCTATTTTGTTTGTGGGGTGATGGTGGGGCAATGTAATAGTGGGGACTATTAATTTAAGATGGGGTGGTTTGGGGGCTATTGAATGTGGGGGTGAGTTTGCGGAGAATGAGGTCTCTTTATTGAATGTGACTATGAATTATTTAATGGCAGTGATGGTTGAGGGAAATATGTATATTTATGAAATGTAAATAATATTAATTTATTGATGTGGCTGTTTGCATGTAGGGAAATAGGTTTATTTATTAAATGGGAATACTATTATTTTAATGTTGGGGCTGGAGAAAGGCCTAATTATTAATCCTGGGTGCTATTGATTTAACGCTAGGACTGGTTGGAATTTTCTAAATGTTCCCATTTTTTTCCCCAAACTTTTCAGGACCCAGACAAGCTGCAACTAAAGAAACCTGCAGCCACAGGTGGTGAAAGTGAGAAGAACAGGTAGGAGAGAGCAGGACAGTCTGTAAAATGTTGTGATTCTAGTGGGACAATCTCAATTTTTGGTGACTGTTCTGCCCAATGTAAGGGTCAGGCCAAGATTGTGAACTCTTTATGTGCACACTACATTCTTTATATACTACACTGTGGTGCTAGATTGTCCTGAAAGTCAGGAGTGCTGGGACATACGTCATGCTTCGGCGAGCAGGCACTGCACCCTTGTGGCAATGATGTACACAACAATGTAGGGTTTTTTCTATAGGAGAGTGGCCTAGCGTATTTCACCTTCTAGCCACGCCCCCAATTGTAAGACCACACCCACCATCAATTTTGCACCGGGCGTGGAATTTTTTTTTTCCATGCTCAACTATAAGGGAGGCCCCATGAAGTTGTTGTACCAGGGCCCTGAAGTCCTCTTTGCAGCCATGATTGCATACCTGTGCTTTACAAGGCTTCTTTTTCCTGTTTCCTGTGCTGGTTGTAGCTTATCTCTGCTTGTTTAAATAGTTCCATGGATATTTTGGATTTTGACATTGGCATGGGTTTTTGTTTTTTTTCTCGTACTCTGCCTGCCCAGACCTCTCGATTGCATTTTCACTTCGTAGAATTCTGCCTGCCACAAACATTTGGACTGTATTTTGATCTTTGTTAGAACTCAGTCTGCAATGATTTTGAATTTGGATTGACGTCTACTGCACGCCATTCCTTCTGGACTTTTGTTTAAACACTGGTGCTTGTTCTCCCTGAGCCTCCCTGTGTCACGTCCTAACTGCATGACATATGTCAACCTAAGCCTGTACTATCTACAACTTAAGACCTGGGGCCACCCAAGTATTGGTGAGGAACTCACGCTCTATAAGAACGGTGACTGCTATAGGTGGAGACCTCTGCAAGCGGGTTCTGCAGGTCTTAGATTTGGCGTACTAGTATCATAACAATGAGAGACCTCTCCAATTTGCCTGCCCATCTATTACGTAGGGGGCTAATTGGACATTAAGTCATTTTGCACCTAGAACTGCTCAGGAGCAGTCTGTGATGGCTATGAGGGTTTTTTTTATCCATACGGTTATGTTGGATCAAGAATATAGATCCCAGATAAATATATATTAATCCCACTGCAATACAGAAAAGTTTGGGCCACAATTCAGTTATTTATTATACAGTGGCAATATTATTTAATCATTTATTTAAGAGGGCATTATTTATTTATTAAAAGGGTGCAATATTTATTTATTTATTTATAAATAGTGGAGATTATTTATTAATCTATTATATGGGAACATTATTTATTCATTTATTATATGGGGCACTTTGATTTTTTGGTTTAATAATGGAAGCACTATTAGAAATTCATTTATTAATCTGGCACTATGCTACATTTATTTATTATTTTGGACACATTTTAACAACATGTACTCTTTCCCTAGTGCCACCAGCCAAGAGTAACAGGAGGGGTCCAGTCCATTTTAGCCTTATGCTAAAATGTACTGTACGCATTTTTTCCAGCAGTTTGACAAAACACACGATGACATCTTTTGCAGTTTCCCCATGGTGTGCTGGTCCTTGAGGTCCTTCAGGTGTGACGTGAACTTCAACTGAGAATTCCTCAAGTTATTTCATTTCAAAAAGACTCCAAAATTGTAATCTTTTGTGATAAAAATAAATACATTTATTAAATGGACTCCATCTTCCAATGTTTCTTGTGTATATAAATATTTTATTATCCAATTCACTGTACCATACTTTGTTGTAAAGAAATAATGAACAGATGCATGGAAAATAAATCATGGCTGTGCTGACACCTAGTGACAAAAGCAAAGTACTGTATATTATCTTTTTTTTAAAAAAAACTTGATGGGCTTGATTCATTAAGGCACGCAAAAGGAACATAATGTGTGCGTTTTTTTATTAAAACGCACGTAATTCAGGCATACGGACATCCGTATTCAACTTGAAATGGATAGGTTCGCTCTGCATTCATGGCATTTGCTGTATTGAGAGTACATTGCTGCATACGTACAATACATATGTGGAATACAAAAGCAGCAGCATTCATAGTATAGTAATTAATAGGGCCAAAAAATAAAAAAAAATTCTCTATGAAATACATTTACTAGGATAATATTAATACCTCCAATACATAAAATGCATTTTTACAGTTGCTCTTGATTGCAAACACATGTTTTTAGCATGCAAAAGTTTGGCATATACACTTGACCTGTAGTTGGTGTAAGTGATACGACAGAAAAACCTTAAAGATGCTCAAAGCTTGTATGCTGCTGCTGCGTGCGCTGGAGCTGGGCACGTCCTTACTGTACATTGACTACGGACATGAGTCCATTCCCCTCCCTGTCCCATCCATGAAAGTAGTAGTGTAAGTGTCCTTTGCATTCGAAGATGAATTGCGTGCACTTGCATTCTCTGTCGTATAGTAACTTTTCTGGGCATTCACAGTGCAATTAAATGCAGAATACGTTAAGTATTAGCATTTACATTTTTTACTGACTCAGTCCCAATATGTAAAAGGCATTAGGTGACAGGACTACTATCACTACTACCTCTAAATATTGTTTCTTTATGTATTTCACTGTATTATCTTCCATAGTTTTTGTGGTCTACTGCAGCTGCCATTATAATACAGAATACCAACACTGGCCGTCCTTTTGCAGGGATTTGCACCTGCTTTTATTTAAAGGGACGCTAACCTTAAAAAATGTCACTTATTATTAGAGATGGGCGGGCTTGGTTCCCCGAGAACCGAACCCACCCGAACTTTGCCTATCCGAGTACCGAGCCGAGCAGACTCGGTACTCTCCTGCCCGCTCGGATTCCAAATCGAGGCCGGACGTCATCATGACGTCGTCGGATCTCGGGGCTCGGTTCTCGCAATATTTGAAAATTATAAATATCTGCCTCCACAGCAATCTATCGTCATTTGACAGAGGGAGAGAGCAGGGTGTAGTCACAGGCTGATTAGAGCAGGGACAGAGAATACAATTCTGATTACAATTCTGATTACAATTCTGATAACAATTGATAGAGAAGAGAGGAGGAGTCTTTTTTATCAATATTTGGCACTACAAGTGCTTTGGTGTGTCCCCCATTCTTTTGCATTAATATTTATGGCTGTAAAAAGTTAAATTTTTCAGCAGACTAAAAATATAATATTTAGAACTCCCAAGTGCTTTTGGGGTGTCCCCCATTCTTTTGCATTAATATTTCTGGCTGTCAAAAGTGCTATTTTTCAGCAGACTAAAAAAATTATATTTAGCACTTCCCCTAGCAATCATTTGCTAGGGGAAGCAAATATGACAGCAGTCACCCAGTCGCCAAGCGAATCACAGACACCATGGCTGCCATGTTAGTATTAGATCTGCGTCCAATATCCACAATTAACGCAGCTGGTTTTTCACAGTTAATTGAGGTTTTGTGTCCACGTTACAGAATTCCATCGCGACACCATTTTTCCCCTAAAGCTATTCCACAACTATACCAAAAAGTGTGTACAAATGTAGAGATTGCGCTGAAAAATGCCATTCTGCCCACTGTCCACTTAACCACAGATATGTGGACAAGTGGAAGTGGTCAAACCAAAGACTATATGACTGTGACAGCCCACTGGGTTGGTCATTCACCTTCACCAGCAGGAACAGCAGCAGCATGTACACCACTACGTAACATTTGTCACAGGCAGGCCACTCTTTGTATCACCGGCTTTACTAACAGGCATACAGCTGACAATTTGTTACGCAAACTAAGAGATGTGATTGATACATGGCTTATACCACTTGGACTCTATCCAGGATATGTAATTTCTGATAACGCCAACAATATAGTGCGAGCATTACAGCTGGGTGATTTCCAGCACATTCCCTGTTTTGCTCACACCATCAACTTGGTGGTGCAGAGCTTCCTAAGAAATAACCGTGAGGTGCAGGAGATGCTTTCGGTGGCCCGTAAGATTTCAGGCCATTTCAGGCATTCGGCCACAACATGTAGGAGATTGCAGCAGCCCCAAGAGCAGTTTAACTTGCCCTGCCACCAACTTAAGCAGGAGGTGGTAACTAGGTGGAATTCCACCCTCTACATGCTGCAGAGGATGGAGGAACAGCGCAAAGCCATCCAAGCGTATTGCACAAGCCAGGACATTGGGAAAGGAGGGGGCATGTATTTCACTCTTGCACAGTGGGGAATCCTTTCAGTCCTGTGCAAGGTGCTGAAACCATTTGAAGTTGTGATGTGTTAAGTGAGTGCAGATTCTGCTAGTTTGAGCCAAGTCATTCCTTTAATTAGACTATTGGAAAAGCAGCTTGAGAAACTGAAGGAGGAGATGAAATCAAGCAATTCCGCAAAGTATGTTGGCCTTGTCGATCAAGTACTTCATTCGCTTCACAATGATCCTCGAGTTATTAAGATCTTGAACTCGGATCAGTACTTTTTGGCCACTGTGCTTGATCCAAGGTTTAAGAGCTACATTGAGTCTTTGCTTCAAAGTGAACGAGATGTGAACTTTTGCAAGGAGCTATTGCTCAGCAAGTTGGCCGCTGAACTGGCTTGACGACGTGTCCTCCTTCACTTTCTCAAGCTGCTGCTGCTCGTAAAAAATTAAATTTCCCAAAAATAAACAGGGAAGACGCAGGGGGCCGACCAGAACAATTTAACATCTGGGCTGGTTTGAAGGATTCTTCCAAAAAAATGTGTCACCTTGCCCATAACTCCATTCAATACGAGTATAAACATGCAAAGGATGGTGGAGGATTATTTTCAAGAGGTAATTGATATGGAAATGTCAGACAGTCCCTTTCCTTACTGGGAGGAAAAGCAGGCCATTTGGAAACCCATGTACAAACTTGATTTGCAATACCTAAGCTGCCCAGCCTCCAGTGTGTACTCTGAACGAGTGTTCAGCATAGCCGGGAACTTAGTCAGTGATCGCCGTAGAAGGTTACTTCCCAAAAATGTGGAGAAAATGATGTTTATAAAAATGAACTACATCTTCCACGAGGAAGGCCTTCACCATCAAAGACATCCAAGCACTGACTGTTCTCTAATGGCGGATTCAAGCGGCGATGAATTGATAGTCTGTAATGATGACGTACACACTGATGAGGGTGAGGATGACGATAACATCTTTTTAAAACTTTCTATTTAAGTCTAGGGTGCAATCTACCCCCAAAGAGGAAAGGGACTTGGGGCATTTCCATATCATGCACCGTCTTGAAAGGCTGCTGTTTTAGCAATTTCTCATTATGGGTAGGGTGTCATACACAGACTGACCCCAAACTGCCTTTGTCCATTTCAATTAATATTGTACAGTCTATAATGGCTGAATTTTTTTGTATTTTCTACAAGTGGAGGGGGCCTAGAGAGACAGAAACCAAACTGCATTTGTCCATTTCAAATAATATTGTACAGTCTATAACGGCTGAATTTTTTTGTATTTTCTACAAGTGGAGGGGGGCCTAGAGAGACAGAAACCAAACTGCCTTTGTCCATTTCTTTACATATTTAACTATAAGTGTAGGGTGTAATATACACCCTAAGACGATGGCTGCATTGCCAATATGCATAGATGGAGAGGAAGACAATCTGGTTTGTGTGTAGGATTAATGAAGGACTACCTACCAGGAATTAAACTGTTTTTTTGCTAATTTATTAGCTTTACAATTACATTACTTATCCAAGAAACAGGTGGAGCACTTAATTTGGTTATTTTATGCACAAAAACATTGATTTTCCAACAAAATAGCAAAACAAAACCAAACAAGACCAAAACCAAAACACGCAATGGGGGTTTTGCAAAACCAAAACCAAAACACTACGGTAATCCAGATCCAAAACCAAAAACAAAACCAAAACGCCGGGGTCAGTGAGCATCTCTACTTATTATTGAAGAATGTACTGTACGTTCCAGACATATTTATATGCTATTCATTTGTTCGGGCTATGATGAAATTTAAGACTTTGGGACTACTCTAAAGTTTCAATCATCACTGCTCCATCATCATTGATGCCCAAGCTCATGGGCACCAATAACAAATTTTGAGCCTCTCTGATGAAGTCTCCTTCAAACACTCAATAAAAAAATTGCATATTTTTTACAAACTCACCCTTTATTGTCTATGGACTGTCAGGGAAAAAAAAGTAATTAATTGGGGTGCTATATGGCAGGGGCTGGCTGGCAGACTTTAGCCCGGGGGGAAAGCACACAGCACTGGCCCATAAGTAGCGGTCCAGGGTGTTTTTCGGTACAATATATATTTCATAAGATATAAAGAGGCTATTTTAGTGTTACTTAATCAGCTGTACTTTATTATTCTAAATTATAAATAATTAAAATAATGTAACCAAAACCATATATATGAATAAATAACCTTTACAAAAATATATCCTATGTTTTTACATAATTAGCTGAATGCCCAGTGTCACTGGGACTCACCGTCCAGCCGCAGGGCGCCAGTAACAATTTCCACAGTCTGGCAGTGATAAGCTATACAGCTGTTGCGCGGTGCTGTACAACGGGTTTAGCATGTTTACATGCTTTTGCCTGTTCGTCCGTGGAGATGGGAGGGGGGTTTAGCAATAGATTATATAATAATGTTCTATTACAGTACTGAACCCAGGGGCTGATATATCAATGTGCAAAAAGCCATTTTGATTTAAAAAAAACTGATGCTTTTGCCAGCAAAATGGTTTGGTTTTGCTCCACAAAATACTATAGGGTTATTGCAGGCGATAACCCCTGTTTATCTATTATCTATAATCTATTAATAGATCATCATACAAATAGCACTAAACTATTTGTATGATTGCCTATTCGCAAACATACACAAAAAAAATTCAATTTTTTTAACAATAAAAATTAATAAGATAATATTACAAAACTGAACATACACTTAACTGAATAAAAGTGATTGTAATTTCCTTCTTTCTTTCTTTCTTTCTTTCTTTCTTTCTTTCTTTCTTTCTTTCCTTGCTCTTGTCTTCAATAATGACTGCAGGGGTGGGTGTTTGTCCTGTCCTGCCCTGTCTAAATGAGCGCCTCCTGCTGTATTGGAAGCTCCCATTGTATTGGTGGGCAAGCCACCATTATATATAGAAAAAAAAAAATAAAAAAATATATATATATATATATATATATATATATTTATATTAATTATTTATTTATTTTATTTATATATGTATATATTAATTTATAGTATTATTATTATTATTATTATTAATATTTATTTATGAGGCGCCACAAGGCATCCGCAGCGCCGTACAGAGACAAACAAAATTACAATACAATGGGAGACAGCACAGTACAGTAAACACAGCAACTCAGTAAGCTCAATGCACAGCTAGAGAGGGCGGGGAAGGGGGAGGGAGGATCCGCAAACGACGGGGCCCAAGAAGGAGGGCGCGGAAGACAGGGAGACCCCCAGGGGGGAGGAGGGAGCGAGAGTGGACGTGGGGTGGAGGACCCTCGAGGAGGAGGGCTAAGTAGCTGGAGAGCAGAGTTAGAAGTGGTGGAAACAGGAGGAGAGATGGCCCTGCTCAGAGGAGCGTACAATCTAAGGGGAGGGGTGGACAGACAGAGAGACGCAGGGGAGAGAGGGAGAGTAGGGGGACAGAGGCAGAAGATAAGGTAGGAAGTTAAGTGGGAGACAGAAAGGCTATATATATATTTATATATATTTATTTATTTATATATTTATTAATTAGTCTTTACCTACTTCATGGGAGCCTCCTAGTGAGATTGAGGCCATGTATATGAATATGATTGGGGCTGCCCAATCATATCTAGAGGGCTGTACTAGGAGAGAGGAGAGGCAGGGTACAGGATGTCAATCTGACACCCTGGTTCTCAGTGATTTGCTACTACAGGGCTTCCGTAGGCTATGGGAGGAGCCCTGTAGGACTGTCCACGGAGCGGTATTGTTGACATTCTGTATATATATATCTATAATATTAATGTCTAGTGGCGTGTGTTAGTCTGTCTGTCTGTGTGTGTGTGTGTGTGTGTGTGTGTGTGTGTGTGTGTGTGTGTGTGTGTAAAAAATAAAACCAAGCTGCAGCGCCACCTACTAAATTCTTAGTGTGTGTGGGAAAAAAATTCAGAAAGGGCTGAAATTTGGTATACTAAGATGTTTTTAATTTGTTAATTTAATTTGTTAATTGTTAAAAGTGTTTATAAAGATTTAAAAAAAATATATATATATTTCTTGAAGGAGAAGTGACAGTTGGGAGTGGTTGGTGGTTGCCGGGGGTGACAGAGTGAGAGGAGTGTGATACTCAGGACCGCTGAGAGAGATCCCTGTGTCTGGATAGACATCTGGATAGATGTGGTGATGAAAATGAAGGATGAGGTGATGGAGAAGAATGATGAGGTGGTGACATGTGGACAAAACCACGTTAAAAAAGGGCGCTTACGTCGGGAAGTAACGCTCTTCCCCTGAGGAGGCCTGGGCTATGGCCCAAATGCATGACAAGAACCTTTTTAACACCTTAAGTAGCTTGATTTGACTAGAATGCATGAGTATCATGCACGGGTTAACTTGTGTATATAGATATATATATATATATATATATATATATATATATATAAATATTGTGGCAAATATGCCTCTTTGCCACAGCTCCCCTACAAGGGATCTGTTAAAAACACAGCCAGGCTGCGGCAGACAGGGTTAAAGGTTGCCTGGGATCCTCTTTTAGGACACACACACACAGGTGTTCCACATGGGTGTGATTGGTTTGCTGTGATTTGTTTGTAGTGCTTGGGGTGGAGGATAAAGACACTGTCTGTATGTGTGGGTGGGACCACAGATGCCAGTAAGTGGTCGGCAGGGCCGGACTGGCCATCTGGCACTTCTGGCAAATGCCAGAAGGGCCGATGGCTGGATGGGCCGGCCCGACTCTTCCCGTCTTCTTGGTGGCTGGTTCCTCCCCAGGAACCAGCCACCTCTGCTGCGCGCTCCTCAGGTCCCTCCCCCGTTATGCTGTGCACTGGTGCACTGTCACACTGGTGAGTTTGCTGGGGTTTTTTTGTTTTTCTTTTACTGAAGAGGGGGGGTGCCACGATTTTTTGCGGGGGTGCCGTGATTTTCGGGGGGGGTCGCGCGGGTGCCCTCATTCTCACGTGGGGGGGTCAAGAGTGTGGAAAAGCCATGGGGTGCTGGGAAAGGGGGTGAGATAGCCAGGGGGTGCTGGGAGGGGGGTGAGAGCTGGGGGGTGCTGGGAGATGGGGTGCTGGGAAAGGGGGTGAGATAGCCAGGGGGTGCTGGGAGAGGGGGTGAGAGCCAGGGGGTGCTGGGAGAGGGGGTGAGAGAGCCAAAGTGGTTGCTGGGAAAGGGGATGAGAGAGCCGAAGGGGGAGAGGTGCTGTGAGAGGGGTGAGAGAGACAGGGGGTGCTAGGAAAAATGGGTGAGAGAGCCAGGGGGTGCTGGGAGAGGGGGTGAGAGAGCCAAAGGGGGTGCTGGGAAAGGGGGTGAGAGAGCCAAAGGGGAAGAGGGTGCTGGGAGAGGAGGTG
The DNA here is from genome assembly GCF_038048845.1 of Mixophyes fleayi. Taxonomy (NCBI): domain Eukaryota; kingdom Metazoa; phylum Chordata; class Amphibia; order Anura; family Limnodynastidae; genus Mixophyes; species Mixophyes fleayi. The sequence continues at coordinate 217,837,852 of NC_134405.1, forward strand.
AGAGAGCCAGGGGGTGCTGGGAGAGGGGGTGAGATAGCCAAAGGGGAAGGGGGTTCTGGGAGAGGGGGTGAGAGAGCCAAAGGGGAAGGGGGTGCTGGGAGAGGGGGTGAGAGATCCAAAGGGGAAGGGGGTGCTGGGAGAGGGGGTGAGAGAGCCAAAGGGGAAGCGGGTGCTGGGAGAGGGGGTGAGAGAGCCAAAGAGGAAGGGGGCGCTGGGAGAGGTGGTGAGAAAGCCAAAGGGGACGGGAGCGCTGGGAGAGGGGGTGAGAGAGCCAGGGGGAAGGGGGCGGTGGGAGAGAGGGTGAGAGAGCCAGGGTGGTAGGGGGTGCAGGAAGACGTGTGAGAGAGCCAGGGGAGTAGGTGGTACAGGAAGATGTGTGAGAGCCAGCGGAGAAAGGAGAGAGGGACAAAGGAGAAGATGGTGCAGGGGCATAGATAAAAGAAAGTATAAAGGAAGAGACATCTTAAGAATTCGAATGACAGGGATGCAGCTATCATAAAACACAAGTAATAATGAAGAATGGAAATGCACAGAGGGGACAAGTGTAAAAAAAAATAAAAACTCAAGCCTTCATACTCCATTCACTTATATTTTCTATACCCCCACTCCTAAATTTCTGCTTCGACCACTGCAGTCTATTCCTGCTCTCGACTGCCTTTGTGAGCTTACAGCTGCTGATCCCTCCTCGCCCAGCTCGCCCAGTAGGAGAACAGAATACAGGATGCCTTAATCAGGTAAGTTCATATATTTTCTCGTGTGCAATATGTTTTTAACCATCCTTTCTTGAACTGGGGACACTACAGCGTATCCAATAATGTTTAACACTATGTATTGCTCATTATTGCGCTGTAATGTTTTTTGCATATTTATCTGTACAGAGATTTTTAATTAAGAGGAAAAAACATTGCTTGTCATAAATTTTATCTGTAATTGTGTCAATATATCTATTTTTGTTTGCATTGTAAATGATATATTAAGCTGCTCTTGGGACTCACACTCAGTATCTGATATGCTGTACCAATTTTTATTTGTGAATGAGTTTTTATCTGAGCTTTACTAATGATTTGGGGGCACTACTATGGCATAATGTTATTTGGGGTCACTATTGTGGCATAATATGATTTGGAGGCACTGTTGTGACATAATATGATTTGTGGGCACTACTGTATGGTATATGTTTGGGGGCACTATTATGCCATAATATGATTTGTGGGCACTTCTGCATGACCAAATATGAATTGAGGGTAATACTATGTGGCATACTATGACCTTGGGGCACTACGATGTGGCATAATATGAACTGGGCATACTACGGTGTGGCATCATATGAACTTCTGCCAAAGGCAAGTCTTTCATTGTTGAATATGATGGGAGCCCAAAGAAGTTGCTGTATCGGGGCCCAAAATTCCTTTTGTCAGCCCTGCCTGTGAGTCAAGGAGGTAGACGTCTCCAGGTAAATAATCTAAATGTTTCCTATCTAATCAAACTGATGGATCACATCCAATTATTTCTCACCCACCTCCTCTATCCCCCTTAATTTATATACTGTGTTATTTAAAATGAATAGAAAAGACGCATATCCAATTACTGTAGTAAAACAAAAATATTTTTCTCTGACATTTTGCTGTAGATGGAAATACTTTTAATGGGACCATGTGGGTTCAACTGATCATGCAATAGTTATGTTTTTTTTAGATATATGTTAGTTTTATTTCATGTGGAATGATTCATGAAAATTCTGCCATTACTATTTAATTGAGGGAAAAGGGTACCTGTTACCTATATGTGTGTGTAAGTACTCTGTTCGTTGTTGCTATTTTGTGGGAGATTTGAAAAAAGCAAAACATTGTTTCCTACAGTGGCGTCTGTATAATTGGTGGTATTGCTGTAGTATGGGGTGGCGTGCTGGTGGCAATGTTGTAGTGTGTTTGGTGCTTAGTATTGCTAATAAGTAGGAGAGGGTATTGCTATAATGTGGGGGGTGACGCTGGACGCTGTAATGTGGGGGGTGATGCCGGTTGCTGTAATGTGTGGGGTCATGCTGGACGCTGTAATGTGGGGGGTCATGCTGGACGCTGTAATGTGGGGTGTGATGCTGGATGCTGTAATGTGGGGGTCATGCTGGACGCTGTAATGTGGGGGGTGATGCTGGATGCTGTAATGTGGGGGGTGATGCTGGACGCTGTAATGTGGGGGGTGATGCTGGATGCTGTAATGTGGGGGGTGATGCCGGTTGCTGTAATGTGGGAGGTGATGCCGGTTGCTGTAATGTGGGGGTGATTGATGTAGTATGAGTGTGTGTGGGGGGTTATTTATTGCTGTAATTTGGGTATAAATAATGTATTGTCATGGTATTTATTGATGTAATTGGGGTGCTAATAATGTAATGTTGAGGGTCATTAGGAGAAATAAATACCCCCCTCCCACACACACTCATACTACATCATGTTGTACTGCGCCAGCATCAGTGTGCAACAATATAGTGCATGGAGCCCACAACACATGGGCCTGTGTGCTTTAAATGCCAGGGCTGATTTTTAGTCCCAGTCCGGCCCTGGTGGTCGGCTTGCAGACACGGAAGTTATGTCTAGCCAGATGTAGGTGGTGGGGATTTTTGTGTACTATTACTGGATATGAATGCTGTACCAGCGTTAGAACTGTTTTTATCATCCTGACAACTGCCAATAAACAGTTAAATGGTTCAGCATACCTGTGTCGGATATCTGTGAATGCTGTACTTTCTCACAATCTATATATATATATATTTATTTATATTATGTATATATATATATATATACATATATATATATATAATATAAATATATCTTTATATGTATATATATATATATAAATATATTACATATATACATATTTATATTATGTATATATATATATATATATATATATATATATATATATATATAAATATATATATATATTGTAGGAGGCATTTTTCTGACAAGAGGCAGAGAAAGTATTCAAACAGAATAAAAACATTGGCACAGTTATGCACCTAGGTTGAGATTAAACCAGGTAAAAACGTATGTGTAGTTTAAAGTTTGTTAACTTACAGGATTTCCTCTCAGCAAACAGACAAGGTGTGTCTGTGCAAACAGAGCCACTGATGGGTGGGTTTTTTTTTTAAAGAGAAGGTGGGTGTGTCACCTGTCCATCAAGCTAAGGCTGGGGGAGGAGTAACATGTATAAAAGCTTGTTTGTGCCATTTGTTCAAGGAGATCAACGCTGGGGAAGCTGGCTGGTCTTGAGAGAGCTGAGCTATGTCTAGCTAGCGTTAACGGTCTCCAAGAAATGCTGTGAAATCTGTACGGTGTCAAAACATTTACCATTCTGACAATAAAACTACATAAAAAGGAAGAAGTTGTTCGCGTGTGCTTCTGCAGTAGCGGGCTTTTGCCACAAGTGGTGTCAGAAGTGGGATACTCCGGGAAGCAAGTTTCCGCTACCCAACCCGCGCAGACGTCAACATGGAGGAAGTACTGAGAACCCTTGTGAATGTGGCCACTGCGCAGCAAGGACAGCAAGCTCAGATGCTACGAGTTGCCGAGGTGCAGGTGGAAAACACAAGGCTCTTAAAAGAAGAGTTAAGCCAGGTGAGGCATGACAGAAATAAACCACTTGGTCCTGTTCTCCAGAAAATGATGCCAGGTGATGACATAGAAGCATATCTGGTGTCCTTTGAGAGGCTTGCAAAAATGGCAAAATGGCCTCCTAAAGACTGGGCTGAGAGGCTGGCGCCATGTCTGACTGGTGAAGCTCAGCGAGCTTATATGGATCTAGATGAGGAACGGGCCTCTGACTATCTGTGCCTAAAGTCTGAGATATTGGCTCGCATTGGAGTTTCTGGGCCAGCCAGAGCCCAGCGCTATCACAAATGGCGCTATGATAAAGAAAAACCGGTCAGAGCGCAAGTGGCTGAGCTTTCTAAAATTTTAAAGAAATGGCTGCAGCCTGAGGAGAATTCGCCTTCTCGGATTATTGAAGTTCTGGCGATAGATCACTGCATCCGGGGGCTGAACCACGATTTGCAAAGGTGGGTTCTGCAATCAGACCCACAAACTTATGAAGAGCTTGCCACCGGGGTAGAAAGGTTTTGTGCGCTACAGCAAATGACTAAAGAACCTGCATTTGTGCCAAAGCCACTGCCACACCAAAAGCCAGGTTTGACAATCCTTGCTACAGGACCCAATGGCAAAAGTGCTACGGACAGAGGGCCAGGTGCAAAGCTGTCTAATCTGAAGTGTTTTGAGTGTGGTGAGCCAGGCCACTTTAAGGCAGAGTGTCCTAAACTACCGGAACCCATGGACTGTTCCGTGGCACATATTGGGCCTGCTTTTCCAAGCTGTTTTACCATGAGTCCCACATCAGGAAGTCCTTGTTTGTTCCGGGTGACTGTGCTAATCAACCAAAACCTTGTTCTGGCCTTGGTTGACTCGGGGAGTGAACTCTCATTGGTTTCCAGCTCTGCCTTACCCGAAACCATAACTTCTCGGTTGCCCAAGGTGAAGGTTCTTTGCGTACATGGCACGACAGAGGAGTATGAAAGAACAATACTACCAGTCACACTCAAAGACAAAACTGTTATGGTGGTAGCTGCCATAGCACCTAAACTCCCATATCCACTCATTTTGGGGCGAGACTTCCCACTGTTTAACGATGTCCTCTGTGAGCGGATCCGGCCGGGCATGCCGGCAATTGATGCAACGGTCGGAAGCCCGGTCTTAAAGGAACCGCCTAAGAATCTACAACATCAGGGCATCGATCTTTGGGAACCGCCAAACCAGAATGCCATCCTGGGCGTCACAGCAGGAGTTCCACAAAAGCATCCACCTGCGGGGAAACATGGACAGTCCAAACTAGCATTGGTCGGTGATGTCGCAGATGAGCCCACCCCGCCTGTCAGTGAGGATACGGACTGGTCCGCAATACCAATTTTGTTTCCTTTGCAGGACTTTGCTCGAGACCAACTTAATGATGCCACTTTGGAACATGCCTTCAAAAGTGTGACTGAGGTAAATGGGGTAGCAAAAGCCGCCCAGCCTGCAGAAGTTATACCATATTTTATTGTTAAAAATAATTTCCTGTATAGAGTTGCTACTGTACAGGGGGATAAAGTAGAACAATTAATGCTTCCTCAGGTCCATGTACCCCTAGTGTTAAAAGCAGCACATACACATGTCTGTGGGGGACACCTAGGGGAGGATAAAACACGGGAACGAGTTCTGCTTAGGTTTTACTGGCCCGGTGTACACATGGCAGTGAAAAAGTATTGCCGGTCCTGTCCCATTTGTCAGAGAACCTGTCCCAAACCCATGTACAGGGCACCTCTCATTCCAATTCCAATAGTACAAGTTCCCTTTGAACGGATAGCTATGGACCTTGTGGGGCCACTGGAAAACGAAACATAAAGTCCAGCACCATAGCTAAGGATCTTGTATTGATGTTTACACGCTTGGGAATTCCCAAAGAAATTCTCACAGATCAGGGTACTCCATTCATGTCTAAACTGATGAAGGACATGTGCCAGTTGCTAGGGGTTATGGTGCTTTACACCTCTGTATACCATCCACAAACAGATGGCTTGGTGGAACACTTTAACCGCACATTAAAGCACATGCTCAGGAAAGTAGTGGCTCAAGAAAAAAAAGATTGGGACACTCTTATTCCCTGTTTGATGTTTGCCATCCGTGAGGTACCTCAAGCTTCAACAGGGTTTAGTCCCTTTGAGTTATTGTTTGGGAGACAGCCCAGGGGTATCTTGGATATGTTAAAAGAAGGGTGGGAGCAGCAAGGTCCCAGGGAGCCAAATCTGCTCTAATTTGTGTCCCAAATGTATGAGAGGCTAGGAAAGATAGGGCCCATTGTGCAGCATCATGTAAATGACGACAGAGAAAAAGTTATGATAAAAGTGCTGTTGTTCGATCTTTCAAGCCTGGGGACAAGGTCCTAGTCCTGGTTCCCACCCAGGAAAGCAAACTTTTCGCCCATTGGCAGGGTCCATATGAAGTTCTAGAGGCTGTCAGTCCTGTCAATTACAGAGTCCACCAGTTAGGTAGGAGAAGGGAGGAGCAAATATACCATGTTACCTTGTAACAGATTCTGGATACTTCTACTACTAATCTTGATTAGCGCTGGCTTACCTGAGGTGCGGAGTTTAACGATCTCCCCGGTGTTCACCAAGAACCGCCGCAAGGCGGGGTGGGCTTCGTTGCCAGGAGTCGCAGGTCGCGGTCCTCAGGTTTGCCCCAAGATGTAGTACAGCGGAGTGGAGCGGAGGTTGCGGAGTCAGACAAGCCGGTTCGGTATACAGGAATGGAGTCAGGCAGAATCAGGAGGCAACTCGGAGTCAACAAGCCAGGTTCGGTACACGGGTCACAAGAACAGAGGAATGGTCAGCAAGCCGGGTCGGTACACAGGGATAGGAGAGCCAGAGTAGTCAAACAGGCAGAGATCAGCACACAGGAAGACACAAGAGACTGGAAGACACAGCAATCCACGAAGCACAGGAGCAAGTAACAGGTAAGTGTTGCTCTGACACTCAGCGAGTGTCAGAGTGAGGTTTTTATCCTGACAGGGATTCAAAATCCCCGCCTCTAGGTTGAGGTCATGTCACCGCCTCCAGGTGCGGTCACGTGGTCTTGGATGCGGAAGTGCGGCTTCCGGAGCAGCGGGGTAAGTCCGTTACAGTACCCCCTGCCATAAAGGTGGACTCCGAACACCTAATAGGGTTTTAAAGGAAATTTTTTATGAAATAATTTAAGTAGACGGGGAGCATGCAGATCAATGGCTTTTACCCATGAGCGCTCCTCTGGGCCGTAACCCTTCCAATCCACCAAGAACTGTATAGCACCTTGAACTTTATGAGAATCTAGGATAGTTTTAATCTCGTATTCGACTTGATCCCGATCCACAACAGGAGGAAGAGTTCTAGATGAGGTGGAGACATGAAAAACATTGGGTATGCGTAAAGAGGGAGGCAGACTCAATCTAAAGGCTACGGGATTAATAATCTCAGAAATAGCGAATGGGCCAATGAATTTGGGAGCAAATTTTTTACTGGGAACCTTTAAACAAATGTTTTGGGTGGATAGCCATACCCTGTCACCGACTGAAAAACTTGGGGTCACTCTCCTCCTTTTATCGTAGAATTTTTTGGAACGAGTGGTTGCTTTCTTTAAATTTATCTTGGTCTGTTCCCAAATAGCGGAGAAGTTACGAAACAGAGAGTCCACCGCCGGAACTTCAGAAGATGTGATTTGCGAAAAGGTGGGTAGTCTAGGATGGCAGCCATAAAGAACAAAAAAGGGGAAGTTAGAGATGGCCTCATGGAAATGGTTGTTATGGGCGAACTCGTCCCAAGGGAGAAGGTCCACCCAGTTATCTTGGTTACTTGAGATAAATATTCTTAGAAACTTCTCTAATTCTTGGTTAGTTCTCTCTGTAGACCCATTGGACTGGGGATAATATGCGGAAGAGAAGTCAAGCTTAATTCCGGACTTATTGCAAAAAGACCTCCAAAAAATTGATATGAATTGTGATCCACGATCGGAAACAATAGGTTGAGGACAGCCATGGAGGCGAAATATTTCTTTAATAAAAATATCGGCTAAGGAGGAAGAAGATGGAAGGCCTTTAATAGCAATAAAGTGGGCTGTTTTAGAGAAGTGATCCGTGATCACTAGCACCACAGTACAGGATTTGGAAGGAGGAAGGTCTGTGATAAAGTCCATTGAGATCTGTGACCACGGGTAATCAGGAATGGGTAATGGGAGCAAACATCCATAAGGCTTTTTCCTAGAGGTCTTGTGTTGAGCACATTTGGAACAAGCAGAAACAAATCTCCTCACATCGTCCAGTAAAGAAGGCCACCAGTAATTTCGGGACAACAAGTCCCAGGTCTTGCGGATACCGGCATGCCCAGAGAAGAGAGAGTGATGAGCCCAGCTAAGGAGTTGAGTGCGTAGACGTGGCAAGATGAATGTTTTGCCCGGAGGACAACCCTTGTTCAGGTGTGTAGTTGCCAATACTTGGCAGGGGTCTATAATGAATTTATTGTCTTCCAAGGGTTCCATGTCGGCTGGATCAAAAGAGTGAGATAAGGCGTCTGCCTTCGTATTCTTGGATCTAGAGTGAAAGGTGATGTTGAAATCAAAGCGTGAGAAGAATAAGGACCACCTTGCTTGCCGAGGGTTTAGACATCGGGCAGTACGTAAGTAAAGCAAATTCTTGTGGTCGGTATATATGGTGATTGGAAATTGCGCCCCTTCTAGTAGATGTCTCCATTCGGAGAGAGCCAGCTTGATGGCCAGGAGCTCTTTGTCGCCAATCCCATAATTCCTCTCAGTAGGTAACAAGCGACGGGAAAAGAATCCGCAAGGATGAAGTTTGCCAGAAGGGCTTCGTTGTGACAGTACGGCTCCAGTACCAACGGAAGAGGCATCTGCCTCCAGGACAAACGGACGTGAACAATCTGGCTGTTGAAGAATGGGTGCAGATGAGAAGAGAGACTTTAATAATATAAAGGCTTGGATAGCCTTAGTTGACCATATACTAGCATCAGCAGATTTATGGGTCAATGCCGTGATGGGAGCCACAAGAGAAGAATAACCTTTGATAAATTGACGATAATAATTGGAGAATCCTAGGAAGCGTTGGGTGGCCTTAAGACCAGAAGGTTGGGGCCAGTCAAGTATGGCTTTCAACTTGGTGGGGTCCATCTGCAGACCGGTGCCAGAAATAATATATCCCAGGAAAGGAATTTGTTTCTGCTCGAAGGTGCATTTTTCTAATTTGCAAAACAGATGATTTTCCCGGATACGAGAGAGGACTTCCAGTACATGACTGCGATGAGATACTAGATCTTGAGAAATGATGAGGATGTCGTCCAAGTAGATGACTACAGATTGATACAAGAGGTCTTGAAAAAGCTCATTCATAAAGCCCTGAAAGATGGCCGGGGCATTGCATAACCTGAAGGGCATGACCAGGTACTCAAAGTGGCCGTCTCGGGTGTTGAACGCCGTTTTCCATTCATCCCCCTCCTTAATGCGTATGAGGTTATATGCTCCTCTGAGATCAAGTTTAGAGAAGATGGTGGCACCCTTAATCCGGTCAAACAATTCGGAAATCAGTGGCAGAGGATACCGATTTTTAACGGTAATGGCATTCAGGCCGCTGTAATCTATGCAAGGGCGGAGGCCCCCATCTTTCTATTTTTTTACGAAAAAGAATCCAGCCCCAGCTGGGGAGGCAGACTTGCGGATGAAGCCCCTTTTTAGATTTTCTTGGACGTACTCCTCCATAGCCTTCGACTCCGAGAGGGAAAGGGGGTAAACCCGGCCCCTGGGAATGGGTTTACCAGGTATCAGATCAATGCCACAATCCCAGATTCTGTGAGGAGGAAGTCTAGTGGCCTCTTGTTGACAAAAAACATCAGAGAAGGTTTGGTATGGTTCAGGCAAAAGAGTCACAGGAAATTCTTGGGAACGTCTGGGACTATTTGGAGGAACCACTTTCTGAAGGCAGTGAGAGAAGCAGGACTGTCCCTAGGACAATATGTGACCTGATTTCCAGTCTAAGATGGGGGAGTGGAGACGAAGCCATGGAAGTCCTAGGATGACTGGGTTGGTAGATTTCTGAATTACTAGAAAAGAAATCTTCTCCCGATGAAGCGCTCCTATCTGAAGCAGGAGGGGAATGGTGCATACCAGAATGGACTCCTCAGAAATTCTTCCCCTATCAATGGCCAGCAGAGAGATGGGTTGTTCCAAAGCTTGTGTGGGAATAATGAATTGTTTAACTACTGCGGCAGAAATGAAATTTCCTGCGGCTCCGGAATCAAGAAGTGCCGACTGCGGGAAAGTCTTTTGTCCTAACTGAAGGGAAATGGGAATAGACAGGCAATCATTACTACCAGGAACTGACTGACACTGAGAGAAGAGGCCCAACGATACAGCTCCTGAACTTGTTAGGCCCTGTCGTTTCCCGGGCGTTTAGAACAAGAACTCAGAAGATGGCCGCCTTCCCCGCAATATAAACATAACTTGTTCCGAAATCTCCTCTCCCTTTCTTCGGCTGACAAGCGGGTCCTCCCCAGTTGCATGGGCTCTTCTGGAGGAAGAACAGGGGTTTGGAAGTTGGGGGCCAAGCGAATCATACTACGCCGAGATTGTTTCTTCTCGGAATTATGTTCCTTAAAACGCAAATTAACCTTGACACAGAGAGAGATAATATCATCCAAAGACGTAGGGAGTTCCTGAGATACCAGCTCGTCTTTGATCCGGTCTGAAAGGCCCTGCCAGAACGTAGCTACTAGGGCCTCATCGTTCCAGCTAAGTTCAGAGGCCATAGTTCTGAAGTGGACCGCATACTGTCCCACAGACTGGTTTCCCTGGCGAAGACGTAATAAGCCGGAAGCGGCATTGGACACCCTTCCTGGCTCATCAAATATTTTCTTGAAAGTGGACAAAAAGACGCTGAAGTTATATAGAATGGGATCATCCCTCTCCCATAAAGGGGAAGCCCATGCTAAGGCTTGACCGAACAATAAAGAAATCACATAGGCCACTTTCATTTTTTCGGAAGGGAAGTTCCCTGGTAATAGCTCGAATTGTATGGAGCATTGATTTAAAAATCCTCTGGAATATTTGGGGTCCCCATCGAACTTGGCTGGGTTAGGTATCTGTAACTGCGAGGAAGAAGCTGCTGCTACGACCTGAGGTTCAGGGGCCACTGCTGGCCCAGGTGGTCCACCAGCCACTAGGGTGTTCTGGACAACATCCAACCGGGTAGATAGACTATTGAGGAATTTTAAAAGTTGCTCTTGGTTAGCCTCTTGCTTATCCATCCTTCCCACTAAATGCTCCAACAGATCTTTAGCTGCGACATCAATGGTCAGAGCAAACTGTAACAGATTCTGGATACTTCTACTACTAATCTTGATTAGCGCTGGATCACCTGAGGTGCGGAGTCTAACGATCTCCCCGGTGTTCACCAAGAACCGCCGCAAGGCGGGGTGGGCTTCGTTGCCAGGAGTTGTAGGTCGCGGTCCTCAGGATCGCCCCAAGATGTAGTACAGCGGAGTGGAGCGGAGGTTGCGTAGTCAGACAAGCCGGTTCGGTACACAGGAATGGAGTCAGGCAGAATCAGGAGGCAACTCGGAGTCAACAAGCCAGGTTCGGTAAACGGGTCACAAGAACAGAGGAATGGTCAGCAAGCTGGGTTGGTACACAGGGATAGGAGAGCCAGAGTAGTCAAACAGGCAGAGATCAGCACACAGGAAGACACAAGAGACTGGAAGACACAGCAATCCACGAAGCACAGGAGCAAGTAACAGGTAAGTGTTGCTCTGACACTCAGCGAGTGTCAGAGTGAGGTTTTTATCCTGACAGGGATTCAAAATCCCCGCCTCTAGGTTGAGGTCATGTCACCGCCTCCGGGTGCGGTCACGTGGTCTTGGATGCAGAAGTGCGGCTTCCGGAGCGGCGGGGTAAGTCCGTTACAAACCTCCTTAAACCTTGGCATGATGAGGAAACCTCTCCTCAGGTAGTGAGTACTGCCATTGAAAAGTCTGAAGTGCCCATAGAGCCAGCTTTGTCCACTCAGCAGAGACAACAGACTGAAGAAATGATTCGCCGGAACAGGGATGTCTTCTCTTCCATTCCTGGGCGCACTACCTTAATCGTACACGACATTGTCACTGCGCCAGGAGTCATTGTAAAGCAGAAGCCTTATCGTATTCCAGAAGCCAGACGGGTGGACCATGGCCGGATTAAGGGGGGGGCACAGGGGGCACGTGCCCCGGGCCCCCCTCTCTTCAAGGGCCCCCCGCTGCCCGCATACTCTCACCTGCTGATAGCAGCCGCGGTGCTGCTGACAGAGAGTGGATGCATGCATCAGTGGGGACCCCGCCGGCCGCCGCATCTGACAGCTATCAGTTGTTGTCTGACAGCTGTCAGTTGTTGTCTGACAGTTGTCAGATGCGGCGGCTGGCGGGGTCCCCACTGATGCATGCATCCACTCTCTGTCAGCAGCACCGCAGCTGCTGGACCATCTAAAATGGCCGAAATGGAGCGCTCCCCCTTCACATGAAGGAGAGAAGGTGAGACCCCATAGAACAAAAAGAAACTCATATATAAATAAATATGCCATTCACTATAAAGGGTCTTCTTAAACAAGTATATACATATTATTATTTATTTTATCTATATACATATTTATATTATTGAACCATAACTGATAAAATAAATAATCATATGTATATACATATTTAAGAAGACCCTTCATAGCTTGATTATTACTTGACTGTTTGATTAAATATGTAGCCACCTACAGCAGTAAGAGTGTGTATATGTGTGTGTATATATATATATATATATATATATATATATATATATATACACATACATACAGACACACATAAATATGTTTATATAAATAAATAAATAATCTAGATAAATAATCTAATTAAAGCTTTAATATAAGTGGCAGGATTCGATAATTACTTTAATAATGATTAATAAAATAGAGGGTCCTTCATGATATATACTACATAGCTGCACACACACACACACATATATATATATATATATATATATATATATATATATATATATATATATATATATAGACATATATAGTCAAAATTGGTGTTATGTTATCAATGTTTATTTTTTATGTTAGTTTTAATGTGCGGTATCATTGCTAGTTTTAATGTGCATTATCAATGGTATTTTTAAAGTGCGGTATCAATGCTAGTTTTAGCGTGCAGTATTAGTGCTAGTTTTAGCTTGCGGTATCAGTGCTAGTTTTAGCTTGCGGTATTATTGCTAGTTTTAGTGTACGTTATCAATGCTATTTTTAATGTGCGGTTTCAATGCTAGTTTTAATGTGTGGTGTCAATACCCCTTTTAATGTGGGCCTTTGATGATTGTTTTAATGTACAGTATTTTAGTTTGTGGAAGCAATGATTTGGCTTATGCAGACAACCTAAGCGAGCCCTCTGGGAGAGCTGTAAGTGTCATACTGTGGGCTGTAGGTGATGGTATGCAGGATGTGTCAATGCCTATAGCCTTATACCCAATGGCGTTATTTTACATGCGTTTTATACAGAAGTGCTTGTACAATTTACAAGTACCTGTACTAATATTAATATATATATCACGCCCGACATTCAGTGAGCAGCGGCAAGGAGAGAGGATGCTGGGTCCCAGGCACCGCCGAATTGGTAAGAAGAAAGAAGAAAAGACAGAAGATATAGAAGAAAGAAGGTCAAATCTGGTAAGTAAAGAAACGGAGGGGAATGGTGATAGGAAACGGGAATGGTGATAGGAAACGGGAATGGTGATAGGAAACAACAATGGAGGGGCATAAGAATGAAGGAGGGGGCAGAGTGAGGATGCAGAGGGGCACGGAGTGTGTGGAGGCGATGCAGGGCACAAAGTGTGTGGAGATGATGCAGGGGCACAGAGTGTGGCGATGCAGGGGCACAGAGTGTGGGGAGATGATGCAGGGGCACAGAGTGTGTGGAGATGATGCAGGGTCACAGAGTGTGTGGAGATGATGCAGGGGCACAGAGTGTGTGGAAATGATGCAGGGGCACAGAGTGTGTGGAGATGATGCAGGGGCACAGAGTGTGTGGAGGCGATGCAGGGCACAGAGTGTGTGGAGATGATGCAGAGGGGCACATAGTGTGTGGAGGTGATGCAGGGGCACAGAGTGTGTGGAGATAATGCAGGGGCACAGAGTGTGTGGAGATGATGCAGGTGCACAGAGTGTGTGGAGGCGATGCAGGGGCACAGAGTGTGTGGAGGCGATGCAGGGGCACAGAGTGTGTGTATGATGATGCAGGGGCACAGAGTGTATGTATGATAATGCAGGGGCACAGAGAGTGTGGAGATGATGCAGGGGCACAAAGTGTGTGTATGATGATGCAGGGGCACAGAGTGTGTGGAGGCGATGCAGGGGCACAGAGTGTGTGGATGATGATGCAGGGGCACAGAGTGTGTGGATGATGATGCAGGGGCACAGAGTGTGTGGATGACTCTAAAGGTGCCGCAAACTGCAAAAGTTTGGGAACCACTGCCTTAATTTTAGATCTTAGGGGCCCCCTGTCTTAAGTGCCCCGGGCCCCCCAAAGCCTAAATCCAGCTCTGAGGTGGACGTGAGGAAGGAGGTCGTGAAGATGCTCCAGTTAGATGTAATTGAAGAGTCCACTAGTGAATGGAATAGTCCCATTGTGCTTGTCCCGAAACCCAATGGGACAATTAGGTTCTGCAATGACTTTAGGCGCCTAAACAGTATATCGCAGTTTGATGCCTATCCGATGCCACGTGTGGATGAATTAGTGGAAAATCTTGCTGGTAGCAATTATTTAACAACCCTTGATCTAACAAAGGGTTAGTGGCAAGTTCCCCTGACTTCCACGGGCAAGCCAAAGACTGCATTTTCCACCCCTGATGGTCTCTATCAATATAAAGTCCTACCCTTTGGGTTGCATGGGGCACCTGCCACCTTCCAAAGGGCCATGAATAAATTGCTACAACCTCACACAGCTTATGCAGCCGCTTACCTGGACGATATAGTGATTTATACCCCAGATTGGGGATCACATTTAGCCAAAGTTGAGGCGGTCTTAGCTTCATTAAGGTCAGCAGGATTAACAGCTAACCCAGAGAAATATGCCATAGCCATGAGAGAAGCCAAATATTTGGGGTACATTGTTGGTCGAGGGCATGTAAAACCCCAACTAGACAAAGTGGAGGCAGTCAAAAATTGGGGAAGACCAGAAAAAAAGTCGCAGTTAAGAACCTTTTTAGGCTTAGTAGGTTACAACAGGCGGTTTGTAAGCCACTTCGCCACTAGAGCTGCTCCACTTACGGACATGTTAAAAAAAAGTTGTCCAGATAGATTAACCTGGTCTGACTCTGCAGAAACCGTCTGGTCTGATCTTCGGTTAGCTCTTTGTTCCTCTCCAGTTCTACAAGCACCAGATTTTACCCGGAGGTTCTTCCTCCAAACTGATGCTTCTGGTGTTGGCTTAGGTGCAGTTTTGTCACAAGAGAAGAATGGAGTAGAAAACCCTGTCCTGTACCTAAGTCGGAAGTTGCTTCCAAGGGAACAAAAATATGCCACTGTGGAGAAAGAATGTCTCGCCATAAAATGGGCTACAGAAGCTCTGTGCTATTATCTCCTAGGCAGAGAGTTCACCTTAATAACAGACCATGCACCATTAAGATGGATGCAGAACAACTGGGAGGTAAATGCCAAGGTAACCCGCTGGTTCTTGGCACTGCAACCTTTCAAGTTCTCAGTAGAACATAGACCTGGGATTCTGCACAAGAATGCAGATGCGTTGTCACGAAAATATGCGCTCCTCACGAAGTCCACGTCCCCCTACTTGGAGACGCTAGGGGGAGGGATGTATAACAAAGGGAGGCATTTTTCTGACAAGAGGCAGAGAAAGTATACAAACAGAATAAAACATTGGCACAGTTATGCACCTAGGTTGAGATTAAACCAGGTAAAAACGTATGTGTAGTTTAAAGTTTGTTAACTTACATGATTTCCTCTCAGCAGACAGGGTGTGTCTGTGCAAACAGAGCCACTGATGGGTGTTTTCTTTTAAAGAGAAGGTGGGTGTGTCACCTGTCCATCAAGCTAAAGCTGGGGGAGGAGTAACATGTATAAAAGCTTGTTTGTGCCATTTGTTCAGTGAGATCAACGCTGGGGAAGCTGGCTGGTCTTGAGAGAGCTGAGCTATGTCTAGCTAGCGTTTAGGGTCTCCAAGAAATGCTGTGAAATCTGTACGGTGTCAAAACATTTACCATCCTGACAATAAAACTACATGAAAAGGGAGAAGTTGTTCGCGTGTGCTTCTGCAGTAGCGGGCTTTTGCCACAATATATATACATAATATAAATATATCTATATATATATATATATTTATAGTGTAGTCAGGAGAGCCTAGACTGACATGTCCCTGGACCCAACTCCAATCAGCACTGTTACCCCTCCCAGTAAAGCAGTAAATTCACAAGGTTTCTGATGGACCCAGAAGGAGTTCAATGAGTTCTTGCTTCCAGAAAATTTTGTCTTGGAGGTGGTAGTAGACCCCAGTTACAAAGTCCTGGAGGTAAGTTTGGACAGAGATTCAGAGATCTAAAGATGCCCCACCCCTGTATAATGAGTGTAATGGGTCCAAGTTAAACCTTTATATATATATATATATATATATATATATAGGTCAGTTTGCATTGCCTAATGGAGTTTGGGGCTGGTTTACCCGTCCCAGACCAGTGTGTGAAATAGTATATAAAAAAATCTAGTAGCCATGTAAAATGTGCTTATTTACTATATTCTTGTAATACGATATGCACTTAAAGTAACAGTTTTTATAAGAACTTCCTGTCTTCCTGTGACCAGCAGATTAAAGCACACACTTTAATGCATCCCCCCAGCTGTCTTGAGTCCAGGAATTCTGCACCAGCACCCTCCTAACTACGAGCCCAAGAAGTGTGAGCAGTCCCAGGTGCCAGTTAAAGAGCTTGGAGGTGGCAGCAATACCCTCCTACAATTGTGGACACCACATTAGTGTGTAGTTGACACAATCAGTGAGTGTCTAGCTGCTAACAGCAAGAAAAACCTCATAGTTGTGTGCGATAGTGCAGAGAGGCAAAGTAAACCTATCCCATCACAGGTTTAGCTTGCCGACAGTGGGGAATAAACCCAGGCAGATGTCTGCAGACTATAGTTTCAGGAAATCTAAGGCAGAGCTCAGGGTTCAGTTCCAGGAAAATGGCATTGATTTACTCCATACAGTAATGAAAGAGGAGATGTAAGTTGGGAGAAAGCTCACCTGAAAGCAGCAGAAGGAACCCTGGAGAAGGGTCTGGCGGCGTCTCTGCCCAGGAAGACACCCAATCAGCACCCAAAGCTGGATCTGTAAAGATCTACCATAGCCCAATGCCCCCTCTCACAGCAATTGTTCTACCTCAATGCTGGAGCAAAGGAATCAGATGGTGCCATAGAAGTGGATGCAAGTGCAGCAGGGTGGATGCTTGTTTTTCAGGCATGGAGCAAAAAGATCATGCCACGACCTGCATTGCCCAGTAAACAAATACCAGCTGCTATACCCATTAGTTTGAGGAAAGTGTTAGGGATATTGATGTTAACCTGCAGGTTATGATCGGAAACCACTATGATTTGCAAAGAGGGAAATATACAGGCTCCACATTGTAAGAACAGGAAGTTAATGCCTATCATGATGATTGTTGATTTCAGAGGACTATATAGACTATGATGTAGTAAAAGGGGCCATCTTAAAATGTTATGCTCTTGCCCCATAGGCAAAGTTCAGGACTCCATTAAGGAAAGCCATAACCCATAAAAAGTTTGTCAGCCAGCTTCAGCAATTCATGATGAGGTGGGTTCAATAGAGCTGTAAGGGACTAAAAGAAGACCTCTGGCACTAGTGAGAGGTCTGGGTGAGTGAACAGGGTCTGCATCTGCCCCATCTGAATCTTTTTTAAAGCCCCTCCCACTGGTGCATGCACACTCACGGAACAGCATGTACTCTCATGCACTTTTTTAAAAGTAAGTGAATGTTTTTCTGAGAGGTGAAGTACAGGGAGAGGAAGAAGCAAAAGGACATAGCTCTATTGAGGTATCAATGAGGAAAGAAAGACAAGCAAAAAAATGGGAGCTGTACAGTATGAATCACAAACTAATGGTACCACAAACAGAAGCAGAGATAAATATGAAGTGTAACAACCTTTATTGTACTTTCAAAGACAACAAGATCAATTAAGATTGAGGAGTCATATGGTTGGAGAGGTAGAGCCATAGGATTGCTGGTTCAGAAATATGTTTTGCAGATACAAAATAACCTGATCAGGACCAAGTTTAGTAGACAAAGAGCTTGACAGGAACTGCAGCAGGGTGACATTATAGACTGAATGACTCATTTAATGATCTTGCCCAGACTACCAGGATTATAAAAGCTACACAGATCATCTGCTGGAAGATGTGAGTAACCATTTCCTTGCTGGAATGGTAAGAGTCCCACACATGTCAGCACCTTTGTTGAGAATATGGTACTACACTTAAACAGGCCCATAGCCCACAGATATAAGTCCTGACAGTGTATCAGAAGAGCACAGTAAAAGACAAGAGCTGTCAGGAGGAGAAGAAGGGGACCCAGAGCAGCAGCCATCTTCTACCTGCAGCAGACCCTGAGGGGCAAAGAAGCCTCGCTATTATTTCTATTAGGTCCTGTGAATGATTGATCTCCTCAGAGGAAGGAAAATTAAGATAAGTTGCTTGTCCCAAAAAAAAGACTTAGTGACAACCTATTAGCTGATTTAAACAATATTTAAGTTAGTGGTACGGTAGTTCAACAATAAATGCCAATAGTAAAACATAGTACTGAAAAGTTGGAAATTGTTCATAAGTTTGACTTTAGTTCAGTATTGTATATTAAACCAAATGGTTATGCTAGGTAAACAGTGTTTTGTAAACTTTTAAGTACACAACAATTCATATATTTTGTAATTGTTGCTGGGTAACTGACCAACTTTAATTAATAGTGTCACATTTATATATTTATATATTTAATAATACAATTTTTGTAAGAGAAGAGGAGAACTAGTGTGGATCTACAATAACACAGTGAACAGTTTCACCCCTTTCGTTTTGATATTTGGAGGAAGTGCCTGACTGCCATAGATCTCACTTTACAGCTGCCAGAGCTCTCTTTGCGATCATTGCATGACAGTAGGCAGATTCAGTTTAATTCTGTAGAATTCCCCAGTGAGATCCTAACTGATATGGAATGTAGGTCATGAGTGAACTGGTCCAAGTCTCTAGACTAAGTGGTGATTGGGGCTGCCCACTTCCACCCACAAACAGATTGCATGAACAATTCAAAGAGACCTTGAAGCAATGATTGAGCGATGAGAGTAACTCCGAATAACAAAGACAACAAAGACAGTATCAATAACTGAATTTTTTGCTGTATCTCTCCGTACTGATGTAAGATTTTATTGTAATACATATGCTAAAAAATGTTGTTACACTATATTTCCCTTCTCCCAATCTCTTGAGTGCCTGAACTTTTGTGCTCAACTCAGAATGCATTTTCCAAGATGCCTGATAATGATCAAATCCATTGTCATTAATATATGGCATCTTGCACTTTTTGGGGGCACGAGCTGCAATGGCCAACTTGTGTCTCCAGTATCTGGCTAATAAAAGAAAATGTCTAAATGTTTGCTACCATTTATTGACTTATTGCGCACTGTTAGTAAATCAGCTTTAGGGCATTGGGGCTCATGTAGAGTTAAATATTATATATCTATTGTAGGAACTCTGGATGCTCCATTAGTTCTTTAAGGTCCCTTCTTTCTGTAGGTACCAAATTTGGATATCTCCAAGAAGGAGAACTCGCTAATTTTTCTAGGTCATTCTGTACCGTGTTCTGTTATGTCTCAATATAGCAATAACCCCAGTCCCCCCAGATTGCGTTTTCAATTTGATTATTAGCTTTATTTTAAGCATTGGCTCCCTATGTATTGCTCGTAGTCTTGATTTTATTTAGAAGTTTTTTCATCATTTGTAGAGTGGGTGGTGAAACGGGAGAGTGAATTCATTACTCATTACCTGGATGATTTCTTTCTGTTCATGGGAGTGTAACAGATTGTTAGCAACATTGTGTTGTTTTTTTTAACAAATTCTTTTTGCAGTAAATAAAACTGTGAAGCTGACAAATGTTATTGATTTCTTAGGAATAAAAATAGATTCAGTCTGGCTGGAATGTAGTCTGCCAGGCAATAAAGTGTAAAAATGAACGTTTGTTGGATATGTCCGTTTCAGTTCATAAGAAAAAGGTTAGGATTTCAGTCACTGTTTGTAGCTTTTGCAGTTAGGATTTCACCTAATCTGTCTTGTATTTTGTAGACACTTGGCTGGGATGTTATATGATATTATATTCCAATAAAGGAATATTTGTTTATTTCAAGAAAATGAAAAAGGATTTGAGAGTTTTGGTTGATTTTTTTTTTGCTGAACTTATTGGTAATAACATAACAATTTGCTAAGATTAGCTTATTTTAAAAAAAAAGAAGACGTTAGGTTTATTTACTGAGTCTCTAGGTTACAGTGTGCCTTTTAAAGATGGAGGTTGGCTGTGAAAAAGGATTGCTGCTAAGAAAATAACAGCTCTAAATTATTCTCGATCATTGTTGTAGTAGTTATTTGGAAAGATTAAATCAGCAATAAAAGAGTCGCTTTGCATTCCGATAATATGTCACTGCAATAAACATTTTGGCATCTTTCATTAAAGTATTAGCTTTGTTTAAGGGCATTGGTATAATACTTGGGGCAGAGCAAAGTACATTAATGGGGGGAAAATGAATCAAGCTACGATTTGGGATCTTCAGTGATTTTCTCAGACGAGTTTTTAGTGTAAGTTGATTGAAAATCATTAGTAAAGTGTTTAGTTCAGAATCACCATTTCCAAAATCACTGCAAATCCCAGTGTGATGTTTTGCCACTCTAGCAATACAAATCGCCAAATGTATAAAGCTGCGATTTTGCAAACTTGTGTGATTTCAAAATCGCCAGATACAACATGCTGCTTTCCATAGGCGAGATTAGTAAACGCATCACTGTTACACTGCAGGGCAATGTTAATATAACAGGAGGCACAATGCAAGTTTAAGTATGATTTATGTTTTAGAGGGGCAAAAATGCTTAGAAATTACGGGGACAAATTATATGAATAAATTAGTGGCGGCAATTGGTGTAGTGATTAAATTAAATTTTTTGTATAATATTATATTGTCTTACTTTTTAATTGTCAATGTTTTTTTTTTTAAAAAAAAATTTAATTCTGTGGCAAAACATAAAATTTCCAGACGGTGACACCATTTAAAGTATTTAGCAATAAATACTTTAAATGATTAGCAAACACATTAGCTTTCCAATACCGCCCAATGTTAACCTAACATAAAGCACAATACAATGAATAACCTAAATTTAAATTTTAAATGTGTGTCCCTTTTTGGGGGTGCTTATAAGCTGCATCTTTTTTTTTAAAAAAAATGCCCCCCAAACTTTTTTTTCCACTGGGGTGTTCTGTTTTTAATAAAATGATTGATAAAACAAGGTGTCTGTTTTATTTTTTTTATTTTTATTTTGGTGCACTACAGGTCCCAGCGAGCCCTGACAGCCAAGGCTGGTATAGACATGATTAGCAAACACATCAGCCATTGGTGTATGCAGGCTGATGATGACTATAAGAAGGGTCCCAACCAGCCATTAATCTAAGGGTGGTTGAAAATGGAGTTTATAGGAAATTTGTTGATGGGTGGTTTGGAGCAATATCAGTTTTTAGAGTCAGCACAGAGAGGAGAAGAGGAACATTCCCAGCACCAGACTCCTCTTTGGCCGCTCAGGCCACATGATTTTAGGACACAGTTGAGTCTGGACTCCCTGCCAAAGCAGGAGATTATTCAAATGTTTAGGCTCAACAGAGCAAACCTCCTGCAGTTGTATGAACATTTGAAACCTGATTTATAGCCATTAACATGTCGCGCCCATACATGGGATGAATAAATTATTGTGTACTCTACATTTCTTTGACACAGGCTCATTCCAGTCAGTGTGCTCCCAGGTTGTAGGTCTCACACAGACAACTGTCTCAAGGAACTTACCTGTAGTGTTAAGTACACTTAACAATCTAGTGCCTTCCTATGTCTGCTTTCCCCAACAGGGTTCTGAATGGCATGAGTTAAAGGTAGCTTTCTAAAGGATCTCAGGATTACCTAATGTCTTGATGGCTATAGATTGCACACAAATTGGGCTGAGACCACTTCAGCAAAGGGCTGAAGTGTTTACCAACAGACACTAGGAATACTCTATGAACGTGCAGGTGGTCTGTGATGCAAACATGAAAATCATGAGTGTTGTTGCAGGCTTTCCTGGGTCTTGCCATGATAACTATATCCTTCGCCAGTCAGCCCTCTATCACAAATTTCAGCATGGTGAAATGCCGGAGGGATAGCTAAATGGTTTGATTTTGTGTGTGTTAATAAACTAAATGTATATGTTTCATTCTACGTGACTTAGTATATCTGTGTCAATCCTGGTTAATAACACCTCTGTTGAATCCCCAGACTCCTGCACAACACAGATATAATGAGTCGCACACAGCCACTAGAGGGGTGATAGAATGTACCTTTGGCCTTTTGAAGTCCACATTCAAGTGTCTTGATACATCTGGTGGTGCTTCTCTATGCAGGGCCGCCGAGAGGGGGGGGGAGCGGGTACAGTTTACCCGGGCCCGGCCATGCCAGGGGGCCCGGGCCGGGCCCCCGCTGCTAATTAATTATTTTTTTTTTAATTTTTCTGTCTTGCGCTTTTTTTTTTAACTTTTTTTTTTTTTTTTTTCCCGCGGGGGGGGGGGGGGGGGGTTGGGGGAGGGGGGGTCTTGGGTTTCTTGGGAGCTGGGAGGAAGAATAAATTAAAAAAAAAATAAAAAAAAATAAATACTCACGTGATCGCGCGGCGCCGTGTCCCTCCTCTCCTCCATTCACACTGACTGCCGGGCGTGACGTCATCAAGTCACGCCTGCCAGTCAGTGAGGAGCGCCGCAGCCAGCAGGAAGAAAGAAGACAGAAGAGGAGACAGAAGAGCAGAAAAGAAAAGAAAGAAGTTGACAAAAGGTAAGTAAAGAAACGGAGAGGCAAGGGGAGGAAAACAGAGAGGGACAGTACTATAAAGAAAGGGGACAGAGAAACAGAGGAGGAAAAAAAGGAGAGAGCCACAGAGGAATAAAAAAAAATTGGGGAAAGAGGAACAGAGGAGGGGAAAAAAAGTGGGAGAGAGGAACAGAGGAGGGAAAAAAAGGAGAGAGCCACAGGGGAATAAAAAAAAAGTGGGAGAGAGGAACAGAGGAGGAAAAAAAGGAGAGAGCCACAGAGGAATAAAAAAAAATCGGGGAAAGAGGAACAGAGGAGGGGAAAAAAAGTGGGAGAGAGGAACAGAGGAGGGAAAAAAAGGAGAGAGCCACAGGGGAATAAAAAAAAAAGTGGGAGAGAGGAACAGAGGAGGAAAAAAAGTGGGAGAGAGGCACAAAGTAAAAAAGAAGGGGGAAAAGCAGCATGGAGGTCGCAGTGTGAGCATAAGGTAGTACAGTGTAGTTGTGATGAAAGGGCACAGTATTGTGTGTGTAATGGCACAGGGGGCTTGTTGCAATGTAGTGTGTGTGAGGTAGGTGGCAGCTAATTAATGGGCGCTATTTTGTTTGTAGGGTGATGGTGAGGCAATTTAATAGTAGGGACTATTAATTTAAGATGGGGTGGTTTGGGGGCTATTGAATCTTGGGGTGAGTTTAGGGAGAATGAGGTCTATTTATTAAATGTGACTATGAATTATTTAATGGCAGTGATGGTTGCGGGAAATAGGTATTGCTGGGGCTGTTTGCAGGAAGGGATATAGGTTTATTTATTAAATGTGAATAGTATTATTTTAATGTTGGGGCTGGAGGAAGGCCTAATTATTAATCGTGGGTGCTATTGATTTAACGCTGGGGCTGGCTGTAATTTTCTAAATGTAGCCATTTTTTTTTCAAAATAGGTCCTTCAACATTTCTGGATCCGGACAAGCCACAACTAAAGAAAGCAGCAGCCACAGGTGGAGAAAGTGAGAAGAACAGGTAGGAGAGAGCAGCAGAGTGTGTGAAATGTTGTGATTCTAGTAGGGACAATACCAATTTTTGGTGAATGTTGTGTCCAATGTAAGGTGTAGGCCAAGACTGAACTGTTTGTGTACACACTGCATTGTTTGTATACTACACTGTGGTGGTAGATGTCCTGAAAGTCAGGAGTGCTTGAACATATGTGACGCTCCGGCGAATTGAGAGCCTAGTGGTTTTTATGTTAGCCACGCCCCAATGGCACGTTTGCCATGCCCCCAAATGCATGACCACACCTCCCAAAAATTTTGCACTGCCGTTTAGCTAGCCACGCCCCTGAATATATGACCATAAAGCTAATTTTGGGGCTTACTTCACTATGAGGGGGGCCCCATGAATTTGTTGTACCCGGGCCCTGAATTCTTCTTGGCAGCCCTGTCTCTATGCCCCAGGTAAGGTGGCTGATAGTGTGTTGTGGTGCTGTCTGCTGCATAATTTGGCCCTAAACCAAAGTATACCACTAACACTAGCGGTAGACTGTAACAAAATAGCCTCATTCCAGTATTCCTGATGTGGATAATGCAGAGGGGTGGGGCAGGTCATAGAAAGGATCATCAAAAACTTATTTTAAGTGTAATTGCTTACTATTTACCAGTAACCTAAGCTTTTTTCTCTAGTCTTGTAGAATAAACTTCATAATCATCATATGCACTGGAGTATTTTGGGAAAATCAATAACCTCATTTAAAGGACATGTGTTTGAGTTTTTAAAAGAGCAATTTAATATAATTGTAAGATAAAAAGAATATTACAAGTTTAACCAGATTGCTCATCTAAACATCTTAAGGTCAATCAACTTTGATAATACTAGTGTGCATAAAAAAATTATTTATTTTCTAGCTAAATTTCAAACAACATAAAAAAACACAATCTGCACAATGTCAAAAAGGTATTTTGTCATAAATGTTTTAGAAAAAACTTAAAACTCTTTATATTTTTGGCGCGTGCTCATGTATCTTTGGCTGGCTTACGGATGCCCGTCTTCCACCACTGATATGGCCACTACTACGCACTGGAGTGGCGTGCAATAACGGGCTTGGGGTAGTGCTTATGGTGCTGCCAACTGAAGATGAGGACATTGGTAGGTGTGCCAATAATTGGCCACACAAAGAGACTAAATTTACTGAAAGTTCACAAACAGCCCCAGTTAGGTTGTTTAGTCCTGTGTTTAATTGGATAAGGCTGACATCTATTCTGTCCAAGGAGGTAGACATCCTTTGTTGGATGTCTTGCATATTGCGCAAGCTTCTAAAGCCTTTTGCTAGCTGGTGTTGAATAGCTCTCAAGGAGTCCTGGTGGAATGCTACCAAATTTTCTTGAACCCTACTAAAATGCTGAATGGATTCAGCCAAATCTGTTACTGCTGCAGTATGAGGTTGGGTGAGTGTGGAAGTTGGTTGACTGTGTGTTGGTGCAGGCCGCACAGACTCTTCAAGTTTAGGGAATATTGACATGGTCTCTAAGGTGATGAACTCCTCACATTTCACGTCTGGTGCCACTCTTTGTACAATCAAATGTTTAATTGCATTTTTTTCTTCCCCATTACAAGAAAGGTGGATTGTAAGGAATCTTCATCCTTCTTGCTTGTGACGGCTTGTGCTGTCTGCTTTTGTGCTGAGCCTGTATGTAGAAAATTTTCAAAGATTTCATATAAATATTTTTTTTCAGTGCAAAAAAATTTCACTAAAAAATAAAAAAGTTATTTAAAAATATTCAGGCTTCTGTTTTCAATGTGTAGAAAATAAAACATTTACATGCTGCAGGATTACAGTTTGAACATAAAGGATAAGTATTTGCACCGTTATACATTACTCACCAGCCTTAGGTTTGGACTCCGGTCTGACGATTTCCCGCACTTTAATTCCCTTGAGCTCAATTGGAATGAGCTGCTTGAACTCGTTCTCATAGGACGTATAGGTCATCACCAGAGTGGGCCCACCACCAGTCCCTGCAGCTGCTCTTCACTCCTCTGCCATCTTTACTTTCACTTTGCTCTTGATTGTGTATGAGTGCACAATTTTCAGCAAAACTAAAGCACACATTACATCCGGACTGTGCTTTCCCAACAGAAGGGCCTGCCTCTTCCTTCTGCTCCTTTGCACCTCCAAGCTCTTCTCTCCCCTCTGTTCCTAGCCTCCTCACCTCTCCTTCCTCTCACCATGCTAACAGACAAAGAACACACTGGGGAAAGACAAATCAACATACAAATAGACTCTGAAAGAAAACACAGGGGAACGACATAACAACAACTCTTAATATACTTAAGCTGGGTACACACTACAGAAAATTCAACCAACTTTTTATGCCGATGGATTTTACATGCGATCGATGGTCCGATCGCTCGGTCCATGGACTGCATACACACTAGCCTTGTTTAGGACGATAAAGGGAAGAGCGGACGTCCCGTTAGCGACTTTTTACAGCTATGTTGTTGTGAGCAATGACTGTAATTTCGTACTCACTGTTGTGGATCGGTCGGAAGTTTATACACACTACACAACGGAAACGAGATTGGAACGAAAATATTAAACGGTACGACCAACCAAATGAGGCGATAATCGTCCATTTGGGCAGACTTTCGACCATCGTGTCACTGCACACACTGCCCGACTTTTGAACGAGCAGTCGTATGTCAGCTGTTTGAGCCGATTATTGGACGAAAACAGTGTAGTGTGTACCCAGCTTTACAAACCAAGCAAGGGGAAAATACAGATAACACCAAAAAACAACACTCCCCAAAATCAAATATTACTAAACACACAGATAAGATGACAAACAAGGGCAGCTAAATCAAAAAAGACACACAAAAAAACTCACTTTTCACACTCTTTAACACAAATTCAACTCTCTCCTGCACTGTTGCCAGCTCTTTCTGTGCTCCTAAAACCCCTTTCAAAAATTGTCCTTACAGACATTGCCATTTTAAATGTAGCTGTCAAAGTCGCCAGTCGTTGCAGAACTCACAGATCAATACATTTACAACCAGGACTTAAACTGGAATGGGTTCCCCTCATTACTACGTCAAACCTTTGACCATGAACTGCTCATAGGCCGTATACATAGAATTGCTATGCCCAGGCACCAGCCAGCTACTACTCTCAGGGATGTAATTATGAGGATTCACTACTTCCATGCAGGGAGTAGATAGCTTAGTAAGCTTCATTCCGGCAGAACTCAGAAGGCCGTTGTTGTTACATACATTTCTTTCCTGACCTACCATTAGCTCCTTTGGCCAGAAGGTAACCTTTAAACCAATCGACTGGCCCTGAGAATTTTGATCTTTCATTTAGCTGGTGTTTTCTACTGAAGCTAATAGTTTCATGTAATGTCAAACAACATAATTACATCCTCAGAGGTTGGCTACAGATTGCTTAGTTCCTTTAATATACCTATAATTGTACAAAATGACAAAACCTCACCTATGCCTACTCTTCCTCTGGACAGGCACCTAGTGGATCTCTCCAACCCAGGGAAATCAGGTATATGAATATCTCATCCAAGAGGCCCAAGTCTCTAAACCTTTGTTCTCGCCTCTAGAGCCAGAACCTAACTCTCCCTAAGATGGACTGTACCTCTCGTTTGAATGACCTGGCAAGAGCCTCGCCGCCTGGGAGATCTGAACTGAGATAAGTATCTATGTTTTTCTAATACTTTGTGCCTAACTTTGCAAGAGTTTCACAATTGTATATACAACAAAGTTTTAATTATCTTGTGCATGGGAGCACATCACTATATTTACAAGGTTAGGTGACAACTTTATACAAACTTTCACTAGAGAGGTTTACTCCGATGCCAATTCTTCTACTCTAGGCGCTCCCCCTTATCATAGTATATACACAAACCACACTGAGAAATCTAGACATCTCAATAAAATATTAATAATATTATTTAGCCATGGCAGAATGAGGATTCTGAGGAACTGGCTTCTTAAAACAACATTTTCAAAGTATTGATAATCAAGCACCATCTATAAAATTTAATTCATAGATTGAATGAAAATCATTAAGAACCATAACTATACACAATAGGCCCGATTCATATGGGCATTTATTCTGAGCGCAACACGCGCTCAGAATATGACGCCCATATTTTGGATTTGCTTACAACATCCATTGGCCTGTTGAATTTGGAAGTAGGCCTTTTTAGTACTCAGGCACTATTGGTACAGCATTACAGCTGCCTGACCAGCAAACTCACTAAAGTGTTTAAAAATAGATTTTAAAATTAAATAAATGCATGGGGTCCTACAAGCCCAGCCAGCCTGGGCTGCCATTAATAGCCTGTGCATGCTGGTGCTTGTAGAACTACAAGTACCAGAATACCCAAGGCAGGCAGGACATGCTGGCACTTGCAGAACCACAAGTGCCACCATGCCCTGACACCCAGTGCCCGCTGAGACATGTAGTTCCACAAAGTAAAATCTTAAATAAAACACAACTCCCGCTTTCACACCACATTACTTTAATAATAAAAAAAAGACCTTAAACAGAACACAACTTCCCCTTTATAACCAGATCACTTTATTAAAAATAATAACACCCAAAATACTTACCATCAGATGTCTTCATCTGTATAGGATCCAATCCTCTCTTCTAAGCGTTCAATCCAATAAGGCTTCTAACCATACTCAAACAAAGACAAATTACTCCAAAAGGTTCCCACAGAACCAGATCATACACCATTAAACACAACCCTGTTCTCTCTGTCTTTGTATGCAAAGGACACTTACTATAGCATATGTTTTCAGGGAGGGAATAAGGCGGTAAGGGGCATTCAACGTAGTCAATATACTGTAAGGTCATGTGTAAAAGGGTAGCTTTATGTCTCTGAGGAAATTGCAGAGATGCAATGAAACACGTAAGCCTGGAAAGAGTTTTAGATTCTATTATATTTTGACATACTCATGAACCCAATATACCCATAGAATTGCTACTTTTATCCTTGTGCATGAGGTTAAACGACAGAACCTGTGGTATTGTGGTTGAACGAACAAAGTACACACTGAGGAGTTCATTAATGGTTAAGCCCTGGGACAGCGGGTGCAGTCTGAAGGATTCTGCTGGTTACATACAGAGCGGCAAGGACATGGAAAGCTGCTTCAAGGCTATCAGTGTGGAGGAGTGTGCCGGGCATCTCATTCAGAGATAGCAGCAGTTGTTTTCACTCAGGACAGCAAGTGCAGCTGAAGGAATTTGGCTTGAAATTTAACAGAGCCTGAACCATCTATCAATACCAGTTCAGGAACTGTCAGTTTGTAACATCTTGTGTGATTAAACATCTCCTACTTATTACACAAGCGCTTGTTGTAACCACAGTCTATAGATACTATTTATTTTACTAGTGAGAACTTTGACTCATTTGAAGTGTCCGGATGTCGGTATGAACTTGTCTGTGTGAAATACAACTCCCTAGTTAATCGTGAATCTGGACATTACATCTTCTGAGATTTCTTTTAAAAGTTGAATTGTGTGGATCTCACAAAAATTGGTATTTTCCTGGCTATTACTGGGTCAAGAGTGATCCTTAGGATTATTGTAGAAGCTACACTTTAAATAGAACTGTGGAGCAGTGCACACAGTTTTCGATTACATTACTAGATTATTTTATTGTGGAATCTTTTATGTATAATCTTTAATGGATTGAACAAGTCACCTGGCCTCTGACCAATCAAGATTCAAGTTGATACTATTTTATGTTTTTGTAATCACAAATAGTTAATGTTCTTAGTATTTTTGCATATTATGTTGATTTTTATATATGCTGATGTTTAATTGTACAGTTCATGAGATTTTGCTATATTTTCTATATATTGTATATGATTTTTAATAAATGTTTAATAAATACATATAATTAAATATCCACAAGTCTCTTTGAAATTTAGTGGTACAGAGTGTGCAGTTGCAATATTTGTTATTTTTGAGTAAAAGGGTAGCTACCTTAGTCCTAATAGTCTGGCAAATGCATGGATGACCATTTGATAAAGTTATTTATAACTATTACCGTCAATCAACTCCTCGCAAAGGTAGTTCTGATTTACACTAAGAAATATAGGACCTGATTCATTAAGGAACTTAATAGTTCTTATTTTCTCTTAAAAGGACCAATTTATATACAATTATATACAATTTATATACAATAAACTTATGTTTATATTTTCAAGAAAAACTGCACACAAGATGGAGCTTCATTTAAAATGTTTTTGTACTCTTAATTAACATTTTAATTGTAAAACTCCTATATACTATAAGCATTATACAGAGCATATTCTTTGAGATGTGCACTGACCCTCGTGTTTCAGTTTCAAAATCGTTGTTGGTTCTAACCCAACTAAATGTTTTGGCTTTGCTACAGGTTTTGTCGAATAACACGAAAGGTTTTGCTTTTGGTTTTGGATTTAATTGAAAATTGTAAAAAAAAAAATTTGCTCCTTTATTACTATTTCTACCATGGACATTGATTTCCACTCTAATTTTTAATGATCCCTTCACAACTGTCCCAAATGTTACCAATGTTGGCCAGTCTGCAGCAAGCAGTCTTAATGAAGGATTTTGCAAGTTTGCCAGCATTGCATTTGCTTTCTCTGATTCAATTAAAAAAAATAATAAACTGAATAGTGTTGGTATTGCACTTTCATTGCACACAAACCTCCTTTACATGCTCAGACTTACTATTACTGTAATTGAATAAATAAATCACCACAGAGACACCAATGTAAATTTGGCAAAATGTTAGTTTTTATTTAAACAAAAATGGTGGTGGAGAGACCATTGTGAGTCAACTAACAAGTAATAGCAAAACCAAACAGTGGAAGGTCAGATTGTTATTACACCACCGCTCCCCGTATATAATCCTTTACGATGTTACGGCTTCCTAGTAATTGTCATAACTTTTAGAACTAGCAGCTTCTCCGTAGAGTTGGAGGCACTCACAGGTACTCTGATGCCCCTAGGACTTAACTCAATGTAGTAAAAGATTATGAGTAGGAATCGGTAGCACGGAGATAGGAGAAATGGGGCCAAGAGCATACCCCCCACGTCCACTCAAGAGGCAGCAATAATTTAATTACCGCCGTGCACCCCGGCTGACTGCAACTTGCCTAAACACAGCGGCAGTGTGAGGTGTCCTGGTTGCCCTGGCATCAGAGTGTTTACAACCCTGGGGACCTCCTCTGCTGCGAGTCCCGGCAGTCCCCATTACCTTGGGGTTGGACGAAGCTTACCCCGGGGCTATGCTTTTTTCATCCTCCCTCCCACATAAATGTTTACGAATCCCCGAGTTTAATTCAGAAGGTCAGCATTATGCCAAAGAGCATATTGGGCTGCTATTAAATTGACCTTAGTCTCTCTTGGTCTGTGTGTGTGTCTATGTTAGGGAATTTAAACCGTAAGCTCCAATTCGGTACGGACTGATGGGAGTGAGTTCTCTGTGTAGAGCTGTGGAATTAGTACTGCTTTGTAAATAGCTGATGATGGTGATATAAGGAAAACAAGGTAGGAAAGCCCTGCTCTTGATTACCGATGAATGCTCTGGCAATGTATTGTGTGCCTAATCTTTGAATTTTTTATTATTTATTATTATTTACTTTCTAAAATGTCTAACTCTATTCTTTCATACCACTGTCCATCCAATGACTTCTGCCTGTTAATTTAATGACAGCTGTTTACCCCGGCTGCCTGTCAGTAGCCGAGACACAGCTGTAGTGTGAGGCATCCCGGTTGCCCTGGTGTCATAGTGAGTACACCCCTTCTTGGGGACTGCCTGTGCTGCAAGTCTTGGGCAGTTCCCTTTACCTCAGGGTTGGATGAAGCTTACCTTGGGTGAATGATCTATCCTTTCTCCCTTCCCATAAATATATACGAGTCCCCTGGTTTGATTCAGAAGTGCAGCATTATGGCGCAGATCATATAAGTAAAGTAAGGTATTGAAAGCCATGCTCTTGGCAACCGATGAATACTCTGAAAATATATTGTGTGCCTAATTCTTTAATTTTCATAGCAGTGGTGCAGGCCACATTCATCTTTCAGCATCCTCATTTATTTATATAGTGACAACAAATTAGAGATACTTGAATAGATTGAAAAGTAGAAAGGATCAGAATATATAGCATTCTTTGGGGGGGATAAGCTGCGTGCTGACCCTCACAAACAGCCTTCTTTAAATATAGATTGCACTGAACGACTCTCCCAAAATATAAATGCAAATCGAATTGCTTCTTAGGTACACAGTTTGTACCAAACAAACCTGCTGACAAGGGGGGAGGGGTTGTTGTACTGGATAGGGATGATTATTACACCGAGGCCCTAAGACAACTTCAGCATAACCAATTCTATCGAATCCTAGATAGAGATCCGACTGCTAGTTATCTAACAGAACTCCATACTCTGTTGGACAAAGGTCTTTTGGAAGGTGTTCTTTCTAGAGAAGTTCATAATTTTCTCTTTACAAAACACCCTGTCACACCAGTTTTTTATTATTTACCCAAGATTCCCAAATCACTGACTTCACCACCGAGGCATCCTATTATTTCTGGTATTGGTTCCCTCACGGCTAATTTATCTTTTTATGTTGATCACTTTCTTCAGGATTGCGCTGTCTCTCAGAGATCATACTTGAGAGACACTATGCATGTCTTAAATCGATTGATAATATCACATGGTGTCCAGGCTGGGGCTTCTTAACCCTAGATGACAGGGCTCTATATACCCACATCCCTCATGACAAAGGAACACAAGTGATTGGAGAAGCCCTGACTAAAAAGGGAGAGATCGCTGAGGAACAGCGCAACTTTATCACTGACGCTATTATGTTTATCCTTAACCACAATTATTTTCTGTTTGATTCAGTTTATTATTTACAGACCCTTGGGACGGCCATGGGCACCAGGTTTGCCCCGAGCTTCGCCAATATTTATATGGGGGTGTTGGAGGACGACCTCATTTGGGGGGGCCCATTCGGGGCGAACCTGGTGCTCTATGGCCGCTACATAGACGATTTATTTATAATTTGGGAAGGGGGCCCGCAGCTGGCCTCGGAGTTTGTTTCTTTTCTTAATAACAATAGTTTTAATTTATCTTTTACACATCAGTATAATCAGTTTACTACGAACTTCTTGGATATAACCCTGACAATAGACGAAACAAACAACAAGATCATATCTAACAACTTTAATAAACCTGTGGATTCCAGTACGTACTTACACTTTAAGAGTGGCCATTACAAACCCTGGATTTGCAATATACCAAAGGGACAATTATGTAGAATTAGACGTAATTGTACCCTAGAGAACGATTTTGTCTCACAAGCTGAGAAAATGTCACTTGATTTCACTAAAAGAGGTTATCCAACACACTTAATTGAGGAAGCCAAAGAGTATGTCTCCCTAAAGAGTCGCAGTGATTTATTAGTTCCTAAAAAGAAAAACTCTCTTTTTGAGAGATCTGAGGGAGACAATATTGACAATTCTCTTATTTATATCTCTAAGTATAATAACAAATCTCACCTGATAAAACATATTATTACCAACAACTATAAAATCTTACATCAGGATGCTATATTAAGTAATATTTTAGACAAAGTCCCAAAATTGGTATATAAGAAAAACAATAACTTGAAAAATATGTTGGCTCCAAGTGTTTTAAAAACTACTAACAACACCGCTAAACCCTTAATTCAAACTTGGCTACCCTCTAGGAACCCAGGGTGTTATAGTTGTAATAGAAGTGTTTGCCTTACTTGTGATTTCATTGGTAAAGCAGTAACCACTATTAAATCTAGGGCTAGTGGTGTTGAGTATGCTATATCCCAATTTATAAATTGCGAGTCTACATTTGTCATCTACGTACTGGAGTGTCCGTGTGGCCTCCAGTATGTAGGTAGAACTACTCGTTCTTTAAAAAGCCGGTTTAGGGAGCATAGGCAGAACATCATGAAGAGCTATTCTAAACATAGCGTCTCCAGGCATTTTACGGACAAGCATAATAGTAATCCTAGAGGCTTGAAAGTAATTGGAATAGAAAAACTTGAACCAACACCTAGGGGTGGGGATCGATACCAAAAACTGTGTAAAAGGGAAGTTTCATGGATGTTCAAACTACAAACACTATGTCCAGAAGGTCTAAATGAGACCATAGAATTCAATGACTGGCAATCCTGATTTTTTATAAGAACTTAATCGGTGATTAGGATGTTCCTTTTTTAGTAAGGACTTCTTATCTAACTACTCTGACATTTTTATAAATTGGCACCTCATGTGAGGAAATCTCTGTCCCTGCACACTTGTGTTTTAACTGACATCTCCTAATATGGAGGTGTCTATATGTTTATTTATCTGTGGACACCCTCTTGGGACTGATTGTATTTAATATTTTCTATATGCAGGTTTTTTATTTGTGTCATTTGTATATTATGTGTACACGATTGGAAGTACACATACAGGGCTATTGGATTTATTTCCGTGTGTGTTTATCTCTAGTCAGACATTTTCTGTATTTATTGGTTAGAGTAATTTTGATTAATGTCTGTATATGCCTGTCGATCCCACAGAATTTGGCTGTAATATTCAAGCATTTATGTTCAACATAAGCGAAAGAATTTTTAAAACATATTTGAGATTCGGATGGTGTTACTTACCAGTGAGGTACCAGAGATATTTTCTCTATAGAAATTGCATGCTTAACATTTTATGCATATTTACATATATGTGTTTTATTTATTTATTATTTATTTATTTTTTATGTATATTATTATTTTTTATAAGTTTGGCAAAAAAGTTTTTTTTGTTTTTGTATTCTCCGCTATACCATATATATATTTATGATGCCATGAAATCACAAGATCATGAGAGATCTATGCACTCTTAGGTCTCCATATGGTGTAGACATGTGTTTGCAATTAGGCTTAACAAGCTCTGTTCTCCTTAAAAGGCAGCTACTGACTTAGTTGTGTATTGCTTGAAAAAGTCTGTGGCTCAGACGAAACGCGTCGCTCTATCCATGCTGTCTTTACCACCTGGATTGTAAATATTTCTATGAGGAATCTGGTAATAAATAGAATTACTTTTATTTGACATTTACATCCTGTCCGGATTCGTTGGAAGTGCGCACCGAAGATTCTTCTACACCGCTCCACTTCGTAAGCTGTAGTGACAGCGAGAAGGTAAAACCTTTACCACTCTCTGACCTATTGACAGATCAGGCTGGGAGCAAGATTGGTCATCAGTATCCACGGAGGCACACTTACCTTTACTTGACATCAGCCGCTTGGCCGGCAAGAGGATTCATTTAACGGGTAACTACTATTGAATGCCCCTGCTTCATAATATCAGCCTGTTTGTGGTCTTTGATGTGTCAGCCGTATGGATGCTAAGACGGAGCTATCCTTCTTCCTCATTTAAAGTGGATAACAGTTTGACTGTATAAACACACTCATAGAAGTGGATTCTAACGATTTAAAAGCTGATTTAAATCTGTCTATCTATTTTATCAATTTGGATAGATATGTCTATGTACAATCTCCTCTAATGTCGACATTATCTGAACTGCACAGTCTTTATCAGTCTATGGAGATCTAAATGTTTATGTGCAATATATGTGATTTTTTTTTTTATATGTTTTAGACTTTCTAATGTCATTTGTATGAAGGCCTATTTTCTCACTGCATGATAATTACTGTTAAACGTTTATTCAACTCAGCTTGAGAATTTCCATGCATATATGCAAATTCTATACATGTGTTATTATTAATATTATCATCTTTATTCTTTGCTAGCCTGTACTGGATCTAGGCCTACTGTATATGTATGTGTTTTAAATTTTATAAAATACTTGTATTTAGTATTTCTGCGCAACTCCATGTTGTCTCTCTACACAGTTTGTACCTGTATGAGGTGGGGGAGGGAACCTGCTTTTGTTCACTAAACTACTTCAAGCATGGCTGAATCTGAAGCTAATATATTAGAAAATGGAATATATATATATATATATATATATATATATATATATATAAAATCTTCACCGCGCCAAATTCAAGATCTAGGCATCAAAGTTACTTGTTTTTCTGCTGCTCCAGCTACAGGACTAGGTAAGTCCTGATCACTAGTGATGATAGTCTCCTATGCAAGCTGTAATATGTGATTTTAATCAAGAGCAACTGTAAAAGTGTATTTTAAGTTCATTAGATTTTTTTTGTTCTTGTTTTGCCATTAATGGTGTTACGCACGTTTTGTCGCTGTCCAATAACAATTGTCGAATCTCGATTTGTGTTTCCAACGCACAAATATTTATTCTCAAAAAGTAGCTGAATAATTCAAGCAAAATAATAATAAGTACAGCCGTTACTTATCGCAGGCGCTCTGGATCCAGTGTGCAGTCATTCAGGTCTGAAGTCTGTGGTCAATGTGACTGAACACTAGATAAGAGCTACTGCTTATATGCAAACAGAAATACAGTAAAACAATGCAGATGGTGTGGCTTGCTTCTATTGGTCCAGGCTTCAGGAAGGTCCAGGGGGTTGCAGATCATAGGCTAGTTCAAGCAAAAAGAATCCAAAGGTGGGGGTCATCTCTACAGGGGATGTGCTCAGATCTTCCCGCCAAGATTCCTAGTCCTACTAGTTCATAATTCCCTAACATTAATAACTTGCGTATGCACTCTGCGATCCCTTCGCAGAGTGAACCGGGCAGTTGCAAATGTAAAGGGGATTAATATGATACCACACATGACACGATTCCTTTAACCTGTACCATTTGTTTTACTAATATGAATATAACTTATAATATTACACGTAAACACTACTATATTTCGACATAAATAACTATGTGTTGCAACTACCATTAATGTGTACTATTTTACAAATGTGCGTGTTTGTGCGATTGTATGTAAAAGCGTAAATACTGTTGTTGCCACGCGTTGCGGCTGCGTACGCTCTTCCACGCCGTAGCGTGCTCTACGCATAATTTCAGACTAAGACAATCAAGTTTGCTCGATATTAATTGAAATGACTTTATCCAATTAGCTGACTTCGACAATGGCTAATAGGTGACAATAATTCAATAATTTTGTTTTTCTGATGGTTCTTTTGGAAATTTATGATGCACATAGTTACTTGACGTATCCTGCAGTGTCTGTGTAGTAAAGCACAGCAGACCCAGAGCTGGATTAAGGCTCTGGGGGGCCCAGGGCACTTTAGGCAGGGGGGCCCCTAAAGTGTACTATGGCTATAATTTTAGACAAATACATAGACAATTCTGTGTGCACTACTGTTAGGTGCAGGCAGCTCCCCCTTCATGAGCAGAGCAGTGTGAAGTGGGACATACCTCCCAACTGTCCCTGTAGTCGGGACAAAGTCTTGACTGAGTGGGTCAATCCCCAAACTCAGGACTGCCCCACCAGAATCAGGACAGTTGGCAGACTGTCCTGCTCTCTCCTACCTGTTCTTCCAGCTTTCAATACTTGTTGCTGCCGCTTGGGTCCTAAGCTCAGTTGTGCTTCTCTGGATCCTGGAATGTTGGTTCCCTGTTTGGAAATAGAATAGGTACATGACATATAGAAATATCAGCAATGAGTGAACACAATAGGCCTCCCTGCCTCTATGCAGTCCGACATTAAATCAAAACAATTCATGTTTTATTATTAGTGCCCCTTTCCTGTTACAAGTCCGACTGTAAAATAATTTTATTAATCTTTAATAAAAAGACCCATTTCCCCCAAACAACCCCAACATTAAATTAATAGTAATCACATTTATTAAATAAACCAATTTCCTACTATACATTGAATAACTTGAATTCACTTTTAAGAAATTGCATTCCTTTTTCCAAAACTCTGCCACACATTTAATTAATAGTGCCCAAACCAGCCCAACATTAAATTAATCATCCCAACCTACATTGATAAGTCTGCACCAACCCCACTATTAAATTAAATTGCCCCACAATCACCCCACAAACAAAATAACACCCATTAAAAAGCCACTACCTACCTCACACATTATACTGCCACAAGCCCACTGCTGCCCTCACACACATTATACTGCCACAAGCCAAGGGCCCTCTTTCCGACTAGGCACGATAGGCAGGTGCCCGGAGGCCCAGCGGGAAAGGTGTCCAAGACAACAAGACAGGACTGCTGTGAAAAAGAAGTCCTGTGTAAAAAAAAAACTGAAAAAAAACCACTTATCTTTTGCGGTCATCTGACCGTTCAGATCAGGCGATCAGGTGACGATCTAGCTCCTTCCTTGGTCCCCTCTTCCGTACTGTGCCCGCAGTGAATGTCGGGTGTGATGTCACGCCCGACATTCACTGCGAGCACAGCACGGAGGAGCACAGAACAGAGAGACTCAGCGAGGAAAAAAGAAGAGAAGGGGATCGGACTTAAGGTAAGTTATATATATATATATATCTACTATATAAATTCCTAATGGCGTGTGTGGAAAAAAAACAAACAAGCTGCAGCGCCACCTGCTGGGCAGAGTTATACACTGACCTATATATTTCTTGAAGGAGAAGTGACAGTTGGGAGTGGTTGGTGGTCGCCGGGGGTGACAGTGGGGAGTTTTTAACACCTTAAGTAGCTTGATGAAGGATGTGGCGATGAAGATGAAGGATGAGGTGATGGAGAAAAATGATGAGGTGGTGACATGTGGACAAAACCACGTTAAAAAAGGGCGCTTACGTCGGGAAGTAACGCTCTTCCCCTGAGGAGGCCTGGGCTAGGCCCAAATGCATGACAAGAACCTTTTTAACACCTTAAGTAGCTTGATTTGACTAGAATGCATTAGTATCATGCACAGGTTAACTTGTATATATATATTAATGTTTAAAAAAAAGTGATTAAGTGTATTAACATGCGTACCGTGAAGTTAAGGTAAAAAATCTTCAGATATGTTGGATTATCCTCAATAGCTGTACCTCTGGATCTCAGCTCAAATAGTAAAAAATGCAAACAGAAGCAAACATAGTGTGGTATTATATATGATATAGTCTACACCACGTGAAAGTGACAACAACATTTGCCATTGTCACAACTGTGAGAAAAGGTTTTATAATCCAGGTCCAAAAAAAAACCTATTCACATAGGACAGCAATAGAGATAGGTAATTATATAATCTGCGTACCAGACATCTCTGAAGAAACCAGCACTTTCAATTGAAAAAGTGACACTTCTCTGATGTAAGCTCAGGCACTTTCTGTGTATAGGGGATGAATTCCACAGCCAAACAATCTCCTTCATTTCAGACGCTTTCGTTGCCTATATATATATATATATGTAAAAAAAAAGTGATTATATAATCACTTTTTTTACATATATGTATATAAAATCACTTTTTTTTTTTTTTTTTTTTTTTACACACACACACTATTTATATATAGTGTTGTTAAGGGGGCCCTGCACAAGCCCACTTGTCATCTCACACACACACATACACACACAGACTTACCTAGCTATCTGCACCATCACTCCGCGCTGCTCAGACAGGAAGTGAAATGAGCACTTCCTGTCTGAGACCAATCAGCAACAGGCAGCCTCACCATTGGCTGCCTGTTGCTGCCACTGATCACCAATGACGTTTTTATTAACTTTCTTTTTCACCCCCTCCCCCACTCGCGGCACCCCCCCTCCCCCGCGCGCGGGGGGGGGTGTCACGAGCGGGGGAGGGGGATGAAAAAGAAGGTTAATAAAAACTTCCAGCAGCTTCTCTCCTCCCTGGCGGCGGGGGGCCCTTAGAGAGAGTGGGGCCCGGGGCACGTGCCCCCTGTGTCCCCCCCTTAATCCGGCTACGAGCAGACCTACACCAAAATTCATTAGCACATGTATCGTTAGATATGTTCTTGGTTGAATTTGAGAATGCGCAGAGCCGATTTGCAAGCATTTTAAAACAAAACGCACGTTTCGCTCAGTATGCATTCCTTGATGAATCAGACCCAATGTATTTTTCAAATAAAATTTAAAGTTGTTCTGTGATAGCTACTGAGATGCATACAGGTAATATTTTAATCAAAGATTATGCCCTGTCAGTCATCAGTATCATCTGGTATTTACATCTGCCCTGTAGCAGATATAAAAGCTATGGCTGAAAACAAGCGCACTTATGAAAAACACAGGATTGTTGCATCTGTGTTAACACGTCCTTAATGTACATGGCCTATGTTAGTCCACACCTGCCCTACCCTCTTCTACCTATCAAGTCATAAGGGGTTGTAAGTGTTAGGAATTTAGCGTAATTGCGGTTGCACGCGTTACTTTGGTTTCTGGGTATGTGCAGTGTGAAATCACACAAGATATGCAGACTTAAGGCAGGCTCTATATGTCCATATAATTAGGAGCATATTATCCAGAACTTTGTACTCTGAGTCCCCACAGTTGTAAATCAGATAACCAATTTAAATTCAATATTGATGCAATCCCTTGAATTGCTGTAGATGAAAGAGAGTCCTTATAGCCTCCAGTGACTACTTATGAAGGTGTTAAGTATTCCTTGCTCCTCTTGAGGGAAATGATCAGCTCACCTGAAATTAAAAGCTTAATGCTGTCTTTAGGTCTAAAAATGTGCATCTGATGACGCCTTTCTTTCTCATTATGAGAATTTTTTCAAAGCAATTGCTCTTAAAGCAAACAGAGTTTTTAAAAAATGCTGGGTATGACTCTTTCCCCCCAATTATCACTGCAATCATTAGTAAATCAGAGTGCCTGTAGTGAAGAGTTCCTGCCTGTAGTGAAGAACACACAGGGACTTGCAAATTAGGTCTCTTTTAGTTTCCATGCCCAAGATTGCTACCCTCCCCTTTCATTTATATTTCATGTGTTGGTAAGACCCTTGCTTGTCTTGGTTATACCCTTACCCTTGGTTATACCCTTGCAGTGGGTCTATTGGATGATTCTAGGTCAAAGACCACCATGCACTAATCTGGCAGGGCCTTTACAACAATCCCCCTAACCAAGTATGTCTCTTACAACTTTTTTTTTTTTTTTTAAATGTATTCAATTTTATACCATACAACAATGTGGAAAGAAAAGGGAACTGAGGGGAAAGGGGGTATAATAGAGCAACTCTTAAATTGGAAATACAGCAGTCAAACTTACAACATATCTTATAATAGACTTATATTATAGAATATAGCAGAAATAAAAAAAAATCAAAGTTATTAAGTGTTGCAAAGATACAACATATGGGGGGATTGATGGGGGGGTGGACACATGGGATGTTAATACAGGTAAGAAGGGAGCAGGGAAGAGGAAGAGATAAAGAATAAGAAGTTGAGTTCACTAGGTTGTGGAAGTGTTAGGAATTTCTAGGTGGGGGGATCCTCACTAATCAAAGTATTCAGTCCATGTATACTTGGCTGATAAGAATTGGTACGGACAGTCATGGATTATGTTTCTGATGTGGTCTAATTGTTATACCTGCCAAACATTATTGATCGGAGTAGAAATTGTGTGTTGGGGGGAGGGAGGGTTAACGGTTCTTCCAGTTTAGGGCCATCAAGTATCTAGATGCTTTGAGTATATGCTCAGCAAGTTTCCATATCTCTTTGGGACTTCTGGTGGTGACCAAGGGAAGTGATAATAGGAGAGGTTTGGAGGAAGTTGTATCTGGGTAATCTTGCTTAGTAGATCCTTAACCTTTCGTTTAAAGATCGCTTTCTTAAAACAGCTCCACCATATGTGGAAAACTGTGTCCCTGGCTTCAAAGTTTGCCACAAAGGTCTGAAGTATCCAGGTATATTGTTTTTAATCTGGTGGGGTCCAAGTACTATCTAAACGAAAGCTGTCGGTGTGTCATTTTGGATCAGCAAGGAGGGGAGACAAAGGCCATCATTCTTGGGGTGTCTGAAAAGTGTTTTCTGCCAGACTCTTCTGACCATAAAGTGAGATATTTCTTTCTGGACATCTCTGAGCAGAGCCGTAACTAGGGTGGTGCGGGCGGCATTCGAACTTCCTGTTGGTGGAATGCTTATGCGTTTCACTGACAGGAAGTGAAAGGTTGAAGTTTCTCCCTCTCTTTCAAACAACACATGCAAGGTAAATTTGCTTTCTATCTCCAGCCAAAATGTTTTTTTAGCTTTGTGTGGAGTTTATGTGATTGCATTTCTGCACCCAAAAAAAGTTGTGAATGAAGTTCTAATTGTTTTTGATTTGTGAGGCAATGTTTTTGCTGTTTTATTATTAGGGCAGTATGAATACTTATCAGTCAAAGGTTTTAGTTATATGTGCTCTAGCTTTTGAGTTGAACAAGTATCTGTGCACTTATTACTGGAGCTGATAATGGTACAGCTGACATACAATGTTTTTGTTTTACTCTTTTTACCCCCTTTTCATTTTCACATCTCTCTTTTCCTATGAACAGAAATGTTGCCTTTTTTAAAAAAAAATCCTAGTTGACTATTATGATTTACACATCTTGTCTTGTTGAATGTGGCACACATACCTAGTGTACCTACAATCTCTTCTTGCTTAATAACTCCTGTCCAATTGTAAACTACCAAAAAAATAATAATAGCCTTGCATTGCTAAGATAAAACACCCTTCTTATAATTTCACACCTTTTCACTTCTTTTTTTATGTCATTCTACCTTTCCATCCTTCATCTGACTACCAGTCACAGTTAAATATTTGAAGATACAGCAATAAACTACACTGTCTCTTTGGAGTTTTTTTCCATATTCGGTTTATTCATTTTTTTCGACCCTTGAGCGCTCTCTCTCTCTCTCTCCTTTTATTTTTTATTTTTACTCTTTTATCTATTTTACTGTTCTTATTTGAGTATTGTGTGCATGAAATATTTTATATATATTTTTGCATACTTTAAATGGTCAGAGAACCGGTTGTTAATTTATTTGAATCCCACCACTGTATATATATGTATGTATGTATGTATGTATGTATGTGTGTATGTATGTGTGTATGTATGTGTGTATGTATGTGTGTGTGTGTGTGTGTGTGTGTGTGTGTGTGTATACAATTAGTCTGTGTTTACCAAGCCTTTGGTGTATTGTATTTTGGGGAAGTGGCTTGTTGTGGGTCCTTTTGTTGTTCTGTGGAAATGTGTATTCGGCGACTGTCTGAAGTATTCATGCCAGTCAGACCTTTTGACTTGCTAGTGAGACTCCTGTCTCTGAAATAAGATCCAGGAAATCACAGCAAGGTTTTTAATAATTTCATAGCTAAGTATAAATATTAGTGGCTTTGCAATGTTTGTAAATCAATGTTTTGGTAAACGTGGTTACATCCTGATTCTAAAAATAGCCTATGTCAGAACTGTATAAAAGATGAGCTGTGTGAGCATGTAATGTATCATTCTGATGTTTCATCTGATCTGACCACTGATACCCTGCTTCAAAGACCTGCTTGACAACTTCTTCAATATCGCTGTAATCCTGTGACCTGCCGATTAGACCCTGAAAGTACAAATTTATTTGGGACAGTGGCAAGCCGGACTTTGGATACAAATTTATTTTGGACATTAGTGACAGTCATTTTTGGATTGAAAACTGCGAACAAGAGAAGAAAACTTCATTGGTGAGTATAGGGTATTTATTATTTTTAATAAAATGATGTGGTGTAAATGAAGGTGTTTACTCTATTTATTGTGGGTTTATTATTTTTAATAAATGTTAGTGGTTTTAACGAGGGTGTTGTGGATTTGTAAACATTTTGTTTTGTGAAACTACAGGTCCCAGCCAGCCGTGGGTGTCAGGGCATGTTGGCAATTGTGGTTCTCCAAGTGCCAACATGCCCTGGCTGCTGTGGGTATGCTTGTAGTTATACAAGTAGCAGCATGCCCACACTATTTAGGGCAACCTGGCTGGCTGGCACTTGTAGTTCCACAAAACAAAATGGCGTCTGTTTGTTTCTTTAACTCTTATTTTGCCGTTGTTACCCTACACCCACCACCCAGAGGTGTAGGAAGAGCCCTAGTGCTATCAGCATTAGGTTGGGTGTCCCTAGCGGGGGCCGCTCATTTTTTTGGGCGGACCCCACCCCCTAGGGAATCCAGACCAGCGTTGAACAGTCTGGGGTTGGTTAGTCATTATGGCAGTGGGACCCCTGCCGAGTGTCCCCCTGCTATAGTGCCTCCAACCCCAGCTGGTTTGCCTAGTGCTGCTTCCATGAAAATCGCAAATTTTTCCCCCGATTTTCACGGAACCAGCAGTAGTCTGGCAGCACTAGGGTTAAGACTACATAGAGGGGGGATCCGACGCTTTTTTTTTTTTTTTTTTAACTTTGATCTATTCTTTACAGTTTTGACAGCTGCCAGAGCTCCGGCAGCTGTATGACAGGCAGTGTAACAGTGATGTGTTTATACAATGCGCTGCTACAACACAGGAGAGTTAGCTAACACGTGAGTGTTTTACATCGCAGCAAATCACCAGAGATGACCAGCAATTTTGAAGATCAGGGTCAAAATCGCAGCTTGATACATTTCAGAAAATTTTGACTAAAATCGTGGGTTATCACCTGCGATTTGCTGTGATTTTAACACACCGGCAAAATCGGACCTTGATACATTTACCCCCAGGTCTTAACTAGTAAGTCGTTTATTTCCTATTTTTATTTTCTAAAAACTTATTTGTGCAACATATTGTATATCTTGCTATTATTTTTTTAACTAAGCCTTGGAAAC
Source organism: Mixophyes fleayi (assembly GCF_038048845.1). Taxonomy (NCBI): domain Eukaryota; kingdom Metazoa; phylum Chordata; class Amphibia; order Anura; family Limnodynastidae; genus Mixophyes; species Mixophyes fleayi. Next base: position 217,882,240 of record NC_134405.1, read on the forward strand.
ATTTTTCACATTAAATAAATTTAATCTAGTGTGTTTGCCATGATTCTTTGTGAACTTACAAAGCCCAGGGAGGCTCATGCTACATGTGTATATGATTTAAGTGTGAAACTGTCAGGAACCCCTCCAGCCAGTACAACAAAACCCGGAATCTGCTCCGAAAGTCTGGTGTTCATTGGAGCCCCTAGTGGTTAGTGGTGGGGACAGACTTGGCTGCAGACAGACAGAGGGTCGTGAGATGTGTACTGACTGGGGAGAACCCAGGGATATTGTGAAATAGCATACAGCGGTGGTGAAGTCCAGGCAAAAAGGTCAGGGCTGGCAGCAAACAACAAATCCAGGAAACAGGCAGAGATCGAGGTCACAGGCAATACAGCAGAGTCCAGTACACGGTCCAAGGTCATACACAGCAAGTTCAATCCAAAGGCAGAGAAGAGGAACTGAGCAGGAAGCAGGTAAGTATGCACAGAGCAGGAACTATAACCAGCAGTGAGGCCCAGTCCTCACTGCCTTAAATACTATGATGGACAAATCAGAAAGGAGGAGGACAGGGCTGACAATGAGCCTCAGGAGGCTGCTAATTAATTACTAGCTGGGAACTAGCATAGGTGATAAGATAACCAGGAAGCATGTTTAAAAATAAAAGTGAACCAGTTTAAATCATATAGGAGCTCCCCTGGTGTTGGAGGATGTCACTACACCCTCCTGCATCTATGCAACAAGGATAATCCCAAAGAATAAAACCAGAGCGTAGAAATAGAGCACGCGCCCGGCTGCTAGATCACGCCAGGATGTGGCGTACCACCGCGGCTCGTGACAGAAACATTAATAAGTTATTCTGGTGAACGTAAGGACACCATAATAAATCCTTTGTGGTGGCAGAAAATGTGTAATTATTGCTAAGTGACTAAAGTGACGTCAGTCACGGACAGCTGTTCACAGATTGCTCTATCTGGGACGGGCTGGGCGTTCGTGACAATGTTAATAATAGTGGCAGGCACCAAAATCTGCCAAGTCCATTACCTGGCAATGGCAACCAATGACCAAGCAATCTCTTCAGGAAGATGCTTCAGCAACCAGCATCTCCAGCTTCTATTGCCAGCGTCTAACCAGTTGTTAGGCAGCAGCAGATAAAAACCCATTCTTGACTACTACCTGTGCAGGTGATAGCTTATACTGAGCTAGTGTGCTGTGAATACTGCTTATTGCTGTGACCCGTGCCGTATTTTGAGGTTTACTGCCCTTGCCTGTTTCTGGATCTGCTGATGACCTCTTCTTGCCCTGACCTCAGCCTGAATTACCAATATATCTATTGAATTCTGCCATTCCTGACCTCAACTTGTTTATTGACTCCTCTATAGATCTCTACCAGCCATGACATTTGGCCTATGTAGTGGACACTGTGTTGATGCTCCTACCATCATCTTTAACCTATTTCCGTGTCCTGTCCATTCTATTCATCAATATCATATTTAATAAGCCTCTACTACTAAGAGTTAAGACCTGAGGGCAACCGAGTATTCTGCAACATATCTAGTTCTTTGGAAAGGGTGCTGCTATAGACGAAGACCTTGTGAAGAAGGTTCTAGGGGTTTATTATCTGGTTCAATATTGCCCTAACACTTTATCATTTTGCAAAGCATGGGAGCTATGAGCTGTACATTTTAATTTAAGGCTTCCTTTGCATCTGTAATTGTTTAAGGAATCCTACTAAGTATTGTCTATCCATTTACATTCAGATACAATAAAAAAAACTCATATGCTTCTATGGGAGGACTGGATTGAGCACCAGAGCAGATCCAGCAATGCATCAGGTTTGTACAATGTATCAAGTAGGAGGTAGTACAACTTTAATATACTGTACATAGAAAAGGATCTAGTCACAAATCTACAACGCACTCATTAAGGGGTTAAGGAGTCATTCTTGTAAATACAGGTACATACTCAACATTTCCGCAGCATAGTCCTGAATAGTCACTCTCATGAGAATCTAATTTTAACTTTTTTTTTTTAGCTTTTCAAAAAACAACAACTTGCAAAGGAAACATTTTTTCATACAAGTATAATTTTCCTAATGTGTCCTATGCATGCTCATAATCAGACTTACTTTACAAAAGCACAACAAAATAGAAATATATTAATGATAATAAATAAAATGCAAAATTGCGCTTGCTTTAATATACTAAGGTTGTTAGCTATCAGTACTGCATGCTACATACGTTTCAAAATGTAATTATTTGAGTTTTTGGAGAAAATACATTTATAATCAAGGAACGTATGAGAAAAGTAATTTCTTTGGGTAAACATGTGACACATGCAGCAGCATACACACCATGGACTGATGCACAGTGGGACATACGCCAGTTTATGCAGAGTATCTTGCGTGAAATCTCTCTGCACATGTCCAGAAAAGGGGTGCAACAATATGTATCTATTAAGACTTGTGTAATTCTGGTACTTAGGCTCGTCTGAGCCTGAAGAGGTGGGAAGGGGGAGGAAAGGGGCAGTCTAACTTTAGGCAAGTACAGTAAACCTTTGTTAACGCAAATACGGCTCATGCTGGCACGTGCATAGATACCTGTTAAGAGGTGTCATTTTTGTACTTGCAACAAGCAGAATTTTTTCTGAGAGTATCCAGACATATGCTGCCAGATTGAAATTACTAGCAAAGAAATGTGATTATGGTGCATTAACAAGCAAGCTCATCAGAGACCTGATTGTGTGTGGACCCTATAATGATATTACTCAATATTACTATGCAAGAAGGCATTAACACTGCACAGTGCTATACAAAAGTGCAATGGAGTTAAAAAAAAAAAAGGAGACTGATATATGTGACCTCTGGCAACACGAGCACCAAGACACGCGCCGGTTGAATTGCGGTGGTTGCTACAAATGTTCTGCCTTCAATAAACGCTGCAATGCTTGTGGAAAACAAAATCATTTTGCACACTGGTGCAGGTCCAGGCTTAAAGCTGATGACTGACAACCTTACACTGCATGCTCCAGCAGCTCACCACACCAAGTTCACACTGTAGATGCAACGCTAGAAAACATCCCAGACACCTGTCTCCACTGCGAGAGTATTGACCTCAGAGACGAAAAAGGTGAAATATTTTCCACCATAATAGACGAGACAAATAGTGTCATCAAAATAAAAATTTAAACTGGCACCAAATGTAACTTCATGTCGTGAACTCCTCCAGAGCACAAATCCAAAAACACCTATTGACTGTTCTTACACTGTGAATCTAATTGCTAATTGGCCAGGCAATCAAAACCATGGGTGTGGCCACACTGCACTCCACAAATGTCCCGTTGCAGTTTCATATAGTGGACGGCAATGTCAAACCACTCCTATGTTTGCAGGACAACATAAAACGGGGGGATAATAACTTTAAGTGCTGATGTGCATGCCATTCAACAGGATGTTCCAGAGTTAAAATACTTTGCTGATCTGTCCAATTGCAATACCATTGGGAAACTCCCAGTCAACTATCACATGTATTTTGTTTCTCCCACAATATGTGCTCCCAGATGTGTACCACTAGCCATGAAGGATAAAGTGATAGTGGAATTAAATCGTATGACAGCATTGAGCGTCATAGCTCCAGTGGTAGAAGCCACCCCATAGGTGGGTGCTCTTCTTTTAGTCACGACACGGCGGTGGGACAGAGAACCCCCTTATCCCTAATACAAGTAGAACACAAAAAAATTAAGTGCCGTCAGATTTATTATGTGGGAACAATATGTCACATATTTTCTCCACAGTGTCTTCTCAGTACACACATGCTATGGCTCCTTTCATCAACAGTCCTTTTTCTCTCAAAAACTGGAACTTTTTGCAGCCTCTCAGCACATGGTTTTCCCTGGGTTCTAGTGTCTCTCAGTTTCCAGGTATCATATATGCTCCAGTTCTGGTGCTTACAATAGCCAGTAATAATTTTTTCAGCAATTTCTGCTACAGTAGTTCTTCTGTGGGATTGTATCAGACAGGTCGGTCTTCGCTTTCCATGCACATCATTGAGCCTTGGGGCGCCCATGTCACTGTCACCGGTTCACCTGTTGTCCTTCCTTGAACCATGTTTAGTAGGTACTAACCACTGCATACCGGGAACACCCCATAAGATCTGCCGTTTTGGAGTTGCTCTGATCCAGTCGTCTAGCCATCACAATTTGTCAAAGTCGCCCAGATCCTTATGCTTGCCCATTTTTCCTGTTTCCAACACAACAATTTTAAGAACTGACTGTTCACTTGCTGCCTAATATATCCCAATCCTTGACAGATGCCATTGTATTGAGATAATCATTGTTATTCACTTCACTTGTCTGTGGTTTAATTGTCGTGGCTGATTGTGGTATACAACCATACTAGGGCATCTTAACAACTGTTCTAATCTCCACTCTGAGCCACACTCGCTCATTTTGTTTCAGATGTGCCCTCATCCAATTACATTGTAAGCTCTCTCCTGAGCCAGGTTCTCAATTACCCTGTGTTTTCACGTCTACATTTATTTTGTCTACCTGTTTTATATATGTCCTGTTTTCCCCATTATCTGGCACTGTGGAGCAATGTGGCACCTTACAAATCAATGATAATAATAATATATATGTTTATAAAAAAGGAACTAGCTACTGTTGTTTAAAGAATAATAACAACAATATACAAACAACATAAAAGTGAGTAAATTCCTTATATATTTGTTACAAAGTATTCTGCTACAGTTCCTGTTCTACACTATGTATATCAGTGATAGACAACCTGAATCCAGACAGACCTTATAGACCAATTATAGGCAGCCTAATACACTTCAGGGGCCATATGGTGTGGCCCTCTAACCCTCAAAAGGGACACACATCAGTGTTATTCCAATAAAATGTTACCAGCCAGATGGAATCAAAAAGTAGCTGGGTAGGGGACTTTACACAAATTAAATGTTGAAATCCTGACCTTATATTGATTTAACCTCTAGATTAACACTACATTATTCTCTTTTTCTTAAAGGCACAGTCACCTGCAGCTTTTTTATAATCAAAGTCTGTAGGTTCTGGTCCCTCTAATGATATCAGCATCAAATTATTCAGTAAGCTCTGCTTCCTGCGAACCCATAAACAGGTTTTAATTCGCTTTAGATTAGAAAATCCTCTTTCACATTCAGCTGTGCTTACAGGTATGGTCAGTCTAATAGCAGCTAGTTTTGCTAAATTATAAAGATTCTATGAGCTCAGTTGTTGAAAATTTCTGCATTATTTGTTTTGAATCTAGATATTTGTTGGACTCTAGCTCAAACAATTTTAATGCAACTGCTCATTCTTGTTAACTATTTTCATACTTTAGGATTGCAGGCAGGGGCAGATTGGCCATAGAGCCTACTGGGACTTTTCCTGATAGGCTGGTGGCCACAGGAGGCCGCAGAATTTGTTTTTTAGGGGGTAAAATATTACATAAAAATATTATGTGCAGTAGCCGGGGACATGTGACCTCTTCCAGTCCCCATACCTGTGCACCACGTGACAGGTGCCTTCCCATGTGAGCAGAGAGGAGTCTCCATCAGCACTGCCTGCCTGCAGTAAGGTATTTCATCATCATCATCATCATTTATTTATATAGCGCCACTAATTCCACAGCGCTGGACAGAGAACCCACTCACATCAGTCTCTGCCCCTTTGGGGCTTACAGTCTAAATTCCCTAACATACACACACACACAGACAGACACACAGACTAGGGTACATTTTTTTAGCAGCTAATTAACCTACTAGTATGTTTTTGGAGTGTGGGAGGAAACCGGAGCACCCGGAGAAAACCCACGCAAACACAGGGAGAACATACAAACTCCTCACAGATAAGGCCATTGTCGAGAATTGAACTCATGACCCCAGTGCTGTAAGGCAGAAGTGCTAACCACTATGCCACCGTGCTGCCCATAAGGTATTTGTGAGGGAAAGGGTGGGCTGTTGTAATATGGAAAGTGGGGGTACTGGTGTGATGTGAGAAGTGGGGGGATGTTCTAAGGTGTGAAGGGGGTTGTCCTAACGTGAGAAGGAGGGCCTGATCAACCACTAGGCTGACCAGGCTGCAGTCTGGGGCGCTGGGTCCTGGAGGGCGCGGCGCTGCGGGTATTTATTTATTTTTTTCATTCTTTTTTTTTTTTTTTTTCATTCATTTTTTTTTTCGGGGTGGGGGAGGGGGGGTCGCCGCGGGGGGGTGGAGGGCTCGACGATCAAAAGCATTGGTGGTCAGTGGTTAGCAACACACAGCCAATCACCAGGCTGCCTGTTGCTGTGCAGCAGACAGGAAGCAAGACGTCTTCACTTCCTATCTGCTGATCTGAGGAGAGAAGCGACGCTGGCACAACTACAGGTAAGTGAAGGGGGGAACTGCCCTGCATATCTATAGGGAGGGGGGGGAACTGCCCTGCATATCTATAGGGAGGGGGGGAACTGCCCTGCATATCTATAGGGAGGGGGGGGGAACTGCCCTGCATATCTATAGGGAGGGGGGGAACTGCCCTGCATATCTATAGGGAGGGGGGGGAACTGCCCTGCATATCTATAGGGAGGGGGGGGAACTGCCCTGCATATCTATAGGGAGGGGGGGAAACTGCCCTGCATATCTATAGGGAGGGGGGGGGGAACTGCCCTGCATATCTATAGGGAGGGGGGGGGAACTGCCCTGCATATCTATAGGGAGGGGGGGGAACTGCCCTGCATATCTATAGGGAGGGGGGGGGAACTGCCCTGCATATCTATAGGGAGGGGGGGGGAACTGCCCTGCATATCTATAGGGAGGGGGGGGGGAACTGCCCTGCATATCTATAGGGGGGGGAACTGCCCTGCATATCTATAGGGAGGGGGGGGGAACTGCCCTGCATATCTATAGGGAGGGGGGGGGGAACTGCCCTGCATATCTATAGGGAGGGGGGGAACTGCCCTGCATATCTATAGGGAGGGGGGGAAACTGCCCTGCATATCTATAGGGAGGGGGGGAACTGCCCTGCATATCTATAGGGAGGGGGGGAACTGCCCTGCATATCTATAGGGAGGGGGGGAACTGCCCTGCATATCTATAGGGAGGGGGGAACTGCCCTGCATATCTATAGGGAGGGGGGGGAACTGCCCTGCATATCTATAGGGAGGGGGGGAACTGCCCTGCATATCTATAGGGAGGGGGGGAACTGCCCTGCATATCTATAGGGAGGGGGGGGGGAACTGCCCTGCATATCTATAGGGGGGAGGACTGCCCTGCATATCTATAGGGAGGGGGGAACTGCCCTGCATATCTATAGGGAGGGGGGGAAACTGCCCTGCATATCTATAGGGAGGGGGGGAAACTGCCCTGCATATCTATAGGGAGGGGGGGAAACTGCCCTGCATATCTATAGGGAGGGGGGGAAACTGCCCTGCATATCTATAGGGAGGGGGGGAAACGGCCCTGCATATCTATAGGGAGGGGGGGAACTGCCCTGCATATCTATAGGGAGGGGGGGGGAACTGCCCTGCATATCTATAGGGAGGGGGGGAACTGCCCTGCATATCTATAGGGAGGGGGGAACTGCCCTGCATATCTATAGGGAGGGGGGGAACTGCCCTGCATATCTATAGGGAGGGGGGGAACTGCCCTGCATATCTATAGGGAGGGGGGAGGGGGGGCGCTGCGGCCGTATTAGCCTAGGGCGGCCAGAACCCTTAATCAGGCCCTGGCTGTTATAACATGAAAAGAGGGTCTGTTCTAATGTGTGACATGGGGGCTATTCTAATGTGAGAAGAGGAGCTCTGTCCTAATGTGAGAAGTGGAGCAGCGGCTGTTCTAAATTGTGAAGGGGAGCTGTCCTAACGTGAGAGGTGGGGGGCTGTTCTAACGTGTGATGAGGGGGTGCAGCTCTAATATGTGAGAAAAGAGTTTATTTTAAGTATAATGTGTGATATGAGGGAAGATATGGGAGCTGTATTAATAGTACATGGATGGGAGGTAGGCTATTAATTTAATAGTAGAATTTTGGTGGGGACTAATTATTTAATGGGTGCTATTTTATTTGTGGGGTGAAGCAATTTAGTGGAGCAATTTCATTTATTGGTGGACTATTTAACTTAATAGTGGGGCCTATTAAATTAAGATGGGGTGACAGGAACTTTTATGCTGGGGTGGTTTGGGACTATTAATTGAATGTGGGGATGAGTTTGGGGAGGAGGGTTATTTATTAAATGTGAATATGAATTATTTAATGCCAAGGATGGTTGTGGGAAATGGTAACTTTAAATGTAATTACTATTAATTTTTGCTGGGGTTGGTTGGAGGGAAATAGGTCCATTTATCAAATCTGAGTACTATTATTTTACTTTTGGGGCTGGAGGGAGGTCTAATTAATGGTGGATGCTATTGAATTAATGCCTTGGGTGGACGGTGTTTGCTAAATTACATGTAGTAATTTTTTTTTCCAAATAGGACCCCCATCATTCCAGGATCCAGACAAGCAGCCACAGGTGGTGAAAATGAAAAGAACAGATAGGCGAGTCTGCCAACTGTCCTGACTCTGCCAGGGTAGTACACAATTTGGATGACTGTCTCGCTTGGTCCGACTGCAAGTACACTTGGAGGTATGTTCTGCTACACACTGTACTGCTTGTGAAGGCAGAATTGTGCGCACCTAACAATAGTGCACACAGTTTTGCCTGTGTATTTGTCTAAATAATAACCCTCCTGTCTTAAGAGCCCCAGGTCCCCCAGAGCCTTATTCCACCTCTGTTGATACTTTAGTGGTTCTTGCATTGATTCCATTGCCTGCCTTCTACCTTGCACTGGTCCCATTCTCAGATCACTTTGAACATGAGCATATGGTCAGCCCCCATTGCACTGACAATTTCATTAATCTTGCCTCCTTTGTACTTAATATATCACAAACAAACCCTTGGAATAGCTATCCTTTTCAATTATGCCATTGTCTGCCAACCCTCCGTGCACTGTTATTCAAACCAATACCCCAATCACTGGGCACATTTAGGGCTTATAAACAATTATTATAAAATAAGTATTTTCTTGCAGATGCTTGAAGCATTTCACCTTTTGAGGTGATTGCACCTAGACAGCAATTTATTATAAGGATTCTTTTTATTGCATTTTTTCAAACTTGCATATTTATATATTATATACAGAGAGAGATTTGACTGGTAGTTTGCATCTCATAGGGGGGTATTCAAATGTTGCTTTTAACGCGCTAAAACAAAAAAAAAACGAGCGCTCTAAAAATATTAGCGTTAATACGGTAATATGCGTGTAAATACCGTTAATACGGTAGTTTACTCGCTGAATTTCATCTCGCAGCTCAGGGAGCTGCGAGATGAAATTTAGCGAGTAATTACCGTATTAACGCTAATATTTTTAGAGCGCTCGGTTTTTTTTGTTTTAGCTCGTTAACGGCAACAATTGAATACTCCCCATAATGTCAGGGCAAGATGCAACAGTGTGTTGAGGTGCTCAGGTCAGTGATTCTCTCGTTAACACAGGTGAGAATGTTGACGAGGACAAGGCTGGAGATCACTCTGTCATGCTGAGTTAGAATAACAGACTGGAAGCTTTAAAAGGAGGGTGGTGATTGAAATAATTGTTTTTCCTCTGTTAACCATTGTTAACAGAGGAAACACGTGCAGTCATCATTGCTTTGCACAAAAAGGACTTCACATGCAAGGATATTGCTGCTAGAAACAAAAAGAAGAAAAAAGAACTGGATCTTAAAGATGCACTGTGTAGCATTGGGTCTCATATTCGAAATGCACATGTACCAAGTAACTGGAATAAAACATAACTTTTATTAATAAAAGATCAAAAGTTTGATTCTAAAAAGCAGCAAAATATAAATGTGAAAAAGTGAAAATAAAATGTTTTAAAACTTGCCGTGCATGACTCTTATTCCTTACTTATATATAATAATAGAACACCTTATCTTAAATGATCAGCTTAGGGGAAGTCAACCACCAAATAAGCAATAATTTACATAAATATGTTGATATTCCAGTAATATTGTCCCATATCAGTAATTACTGGAAAAAATATATTGGTTCAAATCGATTATTATCCTTTTCTGATATCTGATTAAGCAACCAGCATAATATTACTGCTTCAGCTGAATATCAGTAACACTGGTTAATTGCAACTGTTTGGTTTCAGATCCAGCTGACATGACAAGTTGTCAACTGTTTAAATCATAATGAAGCTACTATTGCTTAGTTCTCCTATCATAATACTGTTCGGAATAAACAAATAGTAACCACAGGGTGCAATCAGATAATCAGAGCTGTGGCATAGCTTAGTTGTTAAACAAGTTTCTGAGACAATAGCTGTAGTCTCGTTTCAGAAGAATAAATAAACATTCAGTGACAAGGATTTTGTTATTATTATTATTTGGTTACTGGATGGTAGCACCTCAATAAAAGAATGGTTGCAATATATACGTAGAAATGTTGAGAACATGATACCAATAAAATGTATAAAGAGATGTGTAGTTTGTGTGTCTATCTAGTGCAACAATATTCTATTATTTCTGAAAGGATTTTGCTTCTAGTAAGATTGCACCTAAATCAACCATTTATCGGATCATCAAGAACTTCAAGGAGAGAGGTTCAATAGTTGTGAAGAAGGCTTCAGGGCACCCAAGAACGTCCAGCAAGTGCCAGAACCATTTCCTAAAGTTGATTCAGCTGCGGGATAGAGGCACCACCAGTGCAGAGCTTGCTCAGGAATGGCAGCAGGCAGGTGTGACTGCATCTGCACGCACAGTGAGGCGAAGACTTTTGTAGGATGGCCTGGTGTCAAGAAGGCCAGCAAAGAAGCCGCTTCTCTCCAGGAAAAACATCAAGGAGAGACTGATATTCTGCAAAAGGTACAGGGATTGGACTGCTGAGGATTGTGGTGAAGTAATTTTCTCTGATGAATTCCCTTTCAGATTGTTTGGGGCATCTGGAAAATCGCTTGTCCAGAGAAAGAAAGGTGAGCACTACCATCAGCCATGTGTCATGCCAACAGCAAAGCATCCTGAGACCATTCATTTGTGGGGTTGCTTCTCAGCTAAGGGAGTGGGCACACTCACAATTTTGCCTAAGAACACATCCATGAATAAAGAATGTTAAAAAACATCCCCCAATAGCAACTTCTTCCACCCATCTAAGAACAGTTTGGTGAAGAACAATGCCTTTTCCAGCATGATGGAGCACCTTGACATAAGGCAAAAGTGATAACTAAGTGGCTCGGAGATCAAAACATCGAAATGTTGAGTCCATGGCCAGGAAACTCTCCAGACCTTAATCCCATTGAGTACTTGTGGTCAATCCTCAAGAGGCGGGTGGGCGAACAAAAACCCACAAATTCTGACAAACTCCAAGCACTGATTAGGCAAGAATGGGCGGCCATCAGTCAGTATGTGGCCCAGAAGTTTATTGACAGCATGATAGAACGAATTGCAAAGGTCTTCAAAAAGAAGGGTCAACAATGCAAATATTGACTCTTTGCATAAACTTAATGTAATTGTCAATAAAAGCCTTTAATTTTACTTCAGTATACCATAGCACCATCTGACAAAAAGGTCTAAAAACACTGAAGCAGCAAACTTTGTGAAAACCAATACTTGTGTCATTCTCAAAACTTTTGGCCATGACGGTATTATGGATTTCAGTTAAACTAGCCATTCTAACTGGGGAATTTTGAAAAAAGAAAAACAGTTGTCTTAAGATATCGTTAAATTTCATTAAATAATGCATCTCAGCAGCTGCTTGGGCACTAGCAAGAGCCAAGGGGTGGTTTAAACAATGACAATTGACCATTACTCCGCCTGTTTCATCTTTTAATAGTTTTGCTACTCCTTTGAGCTTCCCTATTATGACAGCTGCTCCATCAGAGCCTAGACCCAATTCAATTATTTTTTAGTTATAGTTTGAGCTTTGCCATCAGTGATATATGTTGATATAAAACTAACAGTAATCTCTTTTTTAAGTTGACGAACGTATTTAATGTATATAATAAGCTGCTTCAAAACTTAGATGTCTGTCATTTCATCACACAGAACACTGAAGTAATCTGTCGAATGCAAATGTTTAAGCAATTCACATCTTATTTGTGAAGCTAAGATGTCATGGACGACTTGCATTAATCTTTCCGAAGTGTAATTTGCATTCTTTACAATATAAAGATGCTTTAAGTGTGTACAACCCATAGCCTTGCAGTGCTCAAGCCTACTTACTATTCACTGTGAGGAGCTGACCGACAGGCAGTGGACGTTTGCCGCCGGGCACACATATGATGCGACCGAAAGTCGCACTGACATTAGTGCAGCGCAGATTTTGGCCGCGTCATAGTGCCAGGCAGCAAGGGTCACTGCCTGTTGGTCAGCTCATCACAGTGGATAGTAAGTGCCTGGTGTCGGGCAGCAGAGTATGCCCGGCAAATAAAGCATGGGAAGAACACTGGACATTACCTCAGTAATAAGATAAAACAATACATTTAATCAAGCAGACACCTATCTGGAATAACATATCAGCAAGCATTTTAAACAAGTGTTACAAGTTATAAAAAAAAAAATCTTACAATAAGGCAGGATGAAGCTATTGGCTGCAGATGAAAGCTTGGAGGGCCACATGTGGCCCTAGTGCCGTCTGTTGCCCATCACTGGTGTACATAAACAGTGCAGTAGAGATCATAGTTGAAATTATCACATAGTTGCCTGCTAGGGAAGACTTTCAGATTATTGGGGGAGCTCTCAGACTCCTGAAAGAAACAGGCTAAGGCCCTGAAGAAGTGCCCAACAGCCACAAAGTGTGCAAGGACTTGCCGTGATGACCCAAATCATAAGATTTGCCCCACCCAATTGATAATGCAAATGGCATCAAGTTACTCCAATCACATATTTTTATATCTGGCCTCAAGATAACCGAGAGGTCAGATCTGAAAGTAGGTAGGTATGGAATATTATCAGGCACACCATAACATAATCCATTATAATTATTACACAAAAAAAAGCTATCTACACAAAACTTAAAGTATAAAATAGCATACCTGCCAACAAAATCCATTTTACTAGGAACACACAGCTTTGCCTGTAATTGATAATGGATGCTGAGGAAGCTATGGAACAACTGAAGAAGCTGTGGACCCATGGGTGCCTAGTAGAGAAAGCTGTGGACCAGTGGGCACACAGCAGTGGAAGCTGTGGGCCCCTGGACATATTATTGCTACAACTTAGTATATTAATGTTACTACTACATACATGCCAACTCTCGGGAGACCTGGCGATTCTCCCGCATCTGCCCACTTCACTAAATTAGAGCCGGCATGAACTGGCAGAGGGGGTGGGGCTTCACGAATCGCATTATTTTGGCCTTACCCCCAGTGATGTAATGCTTGTTTGGGGTCTTTTTACCACTGTAAAAAGACCCCAAACAGGCATTTTGTCATGGGGGGGGCAAAATGTTGCAATTCACAAAGCCCTGCCCCCTCCATCCATAACACCCCTCGTGCCCTCTAGGAACTCCTGGATCCGGCCAACATAAGGTTGGCAAGTATGTAGTACTATTGATTGCAATATTATGTATTGTGCACTTGCCACCACAATGAGCTTCATAATGAACATCAAAAGGAACTATGTATTGTGTTTTTTTCCTAGAAAACCTCCCTTCCTCTATGTTATCTTCACTGTCAATCAACTAAAGGTAACTGTTGATTTTACTCCTCTCCTATGTGTCTCCATATACATGTAGCAAGTTATTATACCAATATATTACTCAGGGGAGGGCTGGCAAATTCTAGCATGGGGGGCAAATCTTAACTCAGCAGCCTATTAGGAACATTCTAAAGGGAAAAAAATGCAAGTGGCCCAATGACCCAGCCCAGGTTAACACACTATGGGACCAGCTCGGGAGTCAGATGTCCCCCCTGGCCCGATATTATTACTCCTACTTGCCAGGAATTCCTGGGAGGCTCACGAATTTTGGGGAGTCCTCCTGGAGGAGTAGGCAAACCTCCCGAATTTTCAGAAATTCACAGCATTGAATGGCGGGGACGGGGCTTAATCACATCATTAAGCCCCGCTATTCAATGCCATGAATTTCTGCATTTTATAGTGGGGGTGGGACTATGGTGATGCTATTACATCACCTCACCCCATACTTGCCAACTTTTCCTTGTTGGCTTCAGGGAGATTCTGGGGGAGGTGGGTGTGCGGGGGCGGGGCTTGATGAATTGCATCATTTTGGCCCCACTCCTAAATGATTGTCACAATTTTGGACAATTACAGCAGGGGGCGGGGCTAAGATGATGCAATATTTGCATCATTAAGACTCTCCCCCTCCCCACGCCACTTATCTATTGTGGGGGCGAGAACCAGGAGGTTGCCCTGCTCTCCCGGGAGGTCTCCCAGAAATGCGGGAGTCTCCCGCACATTCTGGGAGAGTAATCAACTATGCGTTAAAGAAAAGCAGCTAATGAATCTCTAGAGACTGAAGTGTCTTTTACATTTCTGTCTCCTTTACTAAAGTCATGTTGTCTTACCTGTCAGTCTCTGATTAAATCTTGGTCTCCATGAAAATGGCCACCTCCATAGGCATCAATACATGGACATAGGACACAATTTCTGAACTGTGTCATCATGCCACAGATAGAGAAGCCAACCACGTCTTGTACTGGCTCAGCATCAGGGAGAATGCCAGACTCTTCAGGGAATGAGGGAGATCACCCCTATTTCAGGGAGTCTCCCTGACATTCAGGGAGAGATGGCAAGTATGCCTCATCCCCTCCTACCCCCTGTCACATGATTTCTCCCCCAGGATCTCCCAGGTGAGATGTTTTGAAAGTTGACATGTATGTTATTACTGTGACATGATTAGAAGAGACATGACCTGTTTCAGATAACATCAAGCTTTGGTTTATTGTGTCCTTTTTTTTATTCTTCACAAATATGTTAGCTCTGATCCCAGGTCAATTCAATGGGACACCTGCTGGGGAAAAAACATAAGCAGACTACACTGTCCAGGGTAAAATGCATAATGCAACTTAGCAGACATTTAATAATATACCTCCTATAACAACCATTTTAATCATGCGAAAAAGTTATGGTTCTTCAGATCGTGTTTTTCAATAGAAGAGTGCCTCTTGCTTGCATGACAACACATATATTCTGCCTTTGCAATAAACCCAGGTGTTATCCCAGGAGGGGGTGAGGTAGGTAGGAAGTATTACCACACGCTGACTACATTGCTCCCTCGTTAGTCACATGACAGTTTGTGGATCACATGATGAAAGCTTTAGCTCCAAGATCACTGTGCTGAGAACCTGCAGACCTGGCGCTCCTGTCTTCTACGTTCATTTCCCTATCTGATGTTTGCTCGCAGCCCGATCCATGCAGCGCTCTGCACACAGGGAGGGGGAAGGGAGATCTGACGGAGAGAGCCCATTGCCTGCAAGCGTTCATTCAGCTGCTGATTTATTAATGCTTCTTCCAGCAGTTTGCTGCTTGTAATATGCTCACTCGGGTAAAATCTGCTGTGGCCAATTTCATGGGAGGAATCATGGCTGGCAGTTCAGGCTCTGATCACGCTAATGGCTCTGACTTACCTATGAGGTTCCCATATGTCAGACCCGAGTTCTTAGGTCTGTCACAGGACGAGATTGAGTGTTCAGCTGACCACATCGCCAGACCCATCCTGATCCTGAAGGAGACTAAGAGGTTACCATGGAGCACGGGCTATGCAGAGTGAGTACCGGCCGGTGCATCCACTACAGCTCGGCCTCCAAACAGTGCATGTAGCTCCCCTGTAAGACTGCAAACATATCTCTCTCAAGGTCATATATGTAGCATAGGATGGTAGGTTTTGCGTGGTATAATTACGTTGTGCTACAAACAGAAGTACTTTAATACGGTTTAATAACAAGACACTGTCAGTGTGAAGCTTACTGGGTGTGAGCTGTCTGTATGGACAGTGCACGCAATATGTTTGTCATCATGTACTCAAGGCCTAGGAGATGTTTGTTTTGAGATGAATAATATTTTCTATTTACTTTTAACACTGTAGTTACCTTTATTCCTGTATATGTATTATTATGTGATACCATTTGAGAACTATTTAACATTGATGTGCTCTTTGTTTCTTTTATGATATATTTTGGTTTAGCAAAACAATAAGAGACAGCAGTAATTACTTAGTTTTACAGGAAAATGGTAAAAACTATAGAGGCCAGCAAGTGACATGTGCTGGTAATTTTGGGAGAAATGTTCTGTTTTATAATGAAGTGATAGCTTTGGTATGATGATGCTACATGGGGTTTGGAGACAGATTTGACAGAGAGCTGAAACTTTTTAGTAGTTAATTCTAAATTTAGAAATTCTTGGCATATGAACTCAACAGGTATCATCATTAGAGAGGGAAAAATGAGATGCCACGCAGGTGGTGTCTGTCCAATAGGTTGCTGCTATTCCACCCCTTTGTAAACTCAAAAATACACAGTTTCAGTAGCTGGAAAAAGTCATATAATATGGTGTCCTATCTACTATAGATACATGTTTGCATAACTTATGGAACATGGTAAAGCTATACTCTTCTTAAATTTGTTTAATCCTAAATATGTAATAGTATTATGTCCCTTCAGTTTGATTTTTGTCTATGGTAAGTTCTGAGGTGTTTTTGTGCATGTGTTTATGCTGGTATGGGGGACTAAATAAGGTGCCTATTAATGCTACCACAGCCATTTATTAAAAACATAGTGGTAGGTTAATTGGCTGCTTTCAAATTGACTCTCTCTCTCTGTGTGTATGTTAAGGAATTTAGACTGTAAGCTCCAATGGGGCAGGGACTGATGTGAGTGAGTTCTCTGTACAGCGCTGCGGAATTAGTGGCGCTATATAAATACCTGTTGATGATGATGATAGCGTATCTGATAAGAGGCTGTCCTGTTGATGACTTTACTAGCAACTCCATGATCTGACCTGAAGTCTTTAATGTTCATCTCCTGCCTAGGCTTTTGTTAAATAGCTAGGATGCTAAATTATGCCTAAACCAATGTGGAAACGACTGATTCCACTTGGTTTAAGGCTTAATAGATAGGCTCCTACATGTCTTTTTCTGTAATCTGAAAATTCAGTGCCTTAGATATCCTAAAGTATATTTAACAATTACAGAATTATTTCACAATACTGGCCCTGGCATTCCCATTATTTAATTATTTTGCAGTACACTTCTTAGCACCTAGGAAGTAGAGGTACATGGTGATCATTCTGTGTATGACATAATCACTGAGCAAACACAGTTGTTTACATTTTTTTTTCTTTTGATTTTCAGAACTTTGTGGATAATGGGTTTAAAGATGATAGATCCCTGCTGGAACTTGAATAAAAGTGCTTCTCTTTATGCACTCCTTCAGTGCCCCACTCCTGCCAATGCATGTTTGGACACCTTGATACAGCATACTACCTTACCTTGCACAACACAATCTTTTTTTAAAAAAATATATATAATGTTACTGACTGCAACTAGGCCTTCTATTTGTAAGCAAGATTTAGTTTTACATTTCTTCTTTTCTATTAAGTGTAGGGATCCACTAGAAACATTGATGGCAGAGGAGAATCACACAGCCTATCTAGTCTGGATTGGAGATGACTCTGGGAACACACTGGGGCAGATGATGATAACAGGAAAACACTAGAGCAGGGGAATTGTAAAGCACTATGGAAAATGCTGACGCTATATAATGATGATGATTATGATATTACCGGAAACACAGTGGGACAGAAGATGATATCGGGGACACACTACAAAACAAAAGATTTGATAATCTGACATTGTATTACAGCTACAGCTGTTTTAAATAGTGTGGAGACAATTAGGGGACAGGGCGGTGCATAGGAAAGGAAGAAAGAGCTAATAAAGAACAGGCATGTGTGTACATGTCCCAAAAAAATAGCTGCATTGGTGCAGTCGGGGAAGGAGCCTACACCGCATTGGCACCTGGAAGGGCAAGGGGAGTGGTCCAGACCCCTTTTAGTACAGGTCTGGTGTGTGACATATTCTGAGCATGTTTAAATTCCACTACTGTATTAACCTCCATCATGTATTTAGGAACAGTATTCCACCAATCTACTAGATTTCCAGCAATTTTTCCTCAAATTACCCCTAAACATGCTACATTTAAGTTCTAGTGCATGTCCTTTTGTTTTAATACTTTTCATCCTCTGTGAACTGCTTTACTTTTGTATAGTATATTTGTTATATTTGAAAGCTTTTGTTCAAAAAATTAATCTGATTTGTTTTTGACATGATCATGTCTGGATCCGCTGCTCTGAAAATTGTCTACCTTCATTGCATCAATATTCCTGCTACTTAACTGCGGTCCTTTTCTCTTCTTCTACTATAAATAATAATTTTGATAATTTATGTCTTTGTTTTCTTTCACAAGACTTTCTCCTTCCATCTTTATGCTTTATTATTCCTCCTTTTTTGTTTTTCTCCTTCCACCTATTTATTCAGGAAGGTTTTGTCTCCTATACTTATGAGCTGTGCCATTCAGCATAAGCTTTTGCACATTTGATTTCTGTCTTAGCCTCCTTCTGCTTAGTAGATGAACACAGTGTATAATGGCACTGACTACATATGGATATAGTCCAAGACTTTACATAGAGGCGCCCCCTCTCTCAGGTAATATAATAATTAATTTGAATACCTAGATTTGATGGATAGGAAATTCGAGGGGCTGGCTACCCTAGTTATTGTAATAAACCAAAAAGGAGCAGAGAAAGACAGCAATTATATCTAAAAAAAATATATATATATTATAAAAGAAGTTTGTTGGCAAATATCTTCCACAGCTCTCCAGATAAAGCGGCCAAATCTTACATAGTTATTTAGTATCGAAAAAGTAAACCATTAGACCACATAGCGACAACCCGACAGAGTGACAAATATTGAAAACATTAATTTTTGGTTGGAAACAAATGCTTGATTGCTGGAAGGAAAGCTCACCACAATACGACATAACTCTGCGATTAAGCAACAAATCTTATTTTCTAAATATAATTTTTGGTCTGTTTTCCAAATAATTTGCTAATATATATAAAAACTGCTACACATTACAAATCCGACCCGCAGAATGATGGGTGACCCTGCTAGTATAATATAAGTCCACAGTTTAAATATTTGGCAACTATGTGAGTTGCAGACAATATTTTAGCTCCTGATATAAAAGCCAAGTTTTATTTTAATTATTTTCAAAATAGGGCACCCTGACCCAATTGCTGTCTTTCTCTGCTCCTTTTCCTCCTTATGCTTAACCAGAACTTGAATTTTATCTTCATTCTTCTCATTGCTTCTGAGCCTTTATTTGTTTAAAAGCGATCCTTATTATACTTTTCCTGCATGGTTTAGTCAAATGTAGTTATCAGAGCTATTTAAGAAGAGCCTAACGCAGGCGATATCAAAAATAATTCTCAATGGGGACTGTGGTCAAGCTCCGAAAAGTTTATTCTATTGAGTTCGAGCCCACGATGGCGTTAGCAGCAGTTGCCTGTAGGCTACAGCATCGCCGGAGAGGGATTTTAAGATTTTTCCTAGCAGGCTGGACAGTGCGCATGCACGGCTCAATGGGTCAGAACCCAGAAATTCTTTTACCACTGTGATATCCAAGCGTTGTGTCGATGGGGCACAGTCATCACCGGGACAACCACTTATCAGATGAGCTGTCCCGGCATGACTGTAATGGTAAATTGATCTGTTAAGTCTTCTGTCATTGCTGCAAATAGCGGTGATAGCAGATGTTACTTAAGAGTTCAAAATATTCAGGGTGAATATTGTTAAATAGACCTTTTAATGAGGCTGCATTCATCATGTAGACTTAAGAATCGGCAGCTCTGTTCAGAAGGCATCTTGGGAATTTATATTTTTCTTACTTTAGTGCATGGTGTTAACTAGTAAGAACAATGAAAGCCATGGTATCGGACACCATGCTATAGCAATACAATGTGTGGGGAAACTACAACAATGTATTGTTGACCAAACGCCATTGTAATTAGCCAAGCACTCAGCAGCAACACAGAAATTACTTTGGTTACATTCTTCTTCTTCTTATTATTATTATTATTATTATTATTATTACTATGGTTTTTTTTGGTTTGTTTTTTTTTACTATTTACTCGTTTGACTTCATTGTTGCTAAAATTGTACTTATGTTTGCTATTTTGGAAAGTTTCAAATGCATTCAGGGCTGTTATAAGAAGATTAGTGGGTCCAGGTCAAAAAGAGATTCAGTGGGTCCTAAAGCTTGTTTATTAAACTAGCATGGGAGCAATCGCTTGTTTTCCCAAACTAGACAGTACATATAGAGAACAGAACAGTAAACATTTTGTTACTTTAAGTATGTTGAGAATTATGTTAGGACTTATTAATTTTGGAACTGGATCTGCAGTTGGTTTGGGTTAAGGCATGGGATAGTATAAGGGTAAGACTAGTATTGGTTCCAAGATTAAAGCTTGGGTAGGTATATAGTTAGGAACCGGGCTGACACGTGAAGTTTATGATTAATACTAATAGGTATATATGTATTTTGAACCTAATCATCTTTGTTTAACTGTGCACTCAAAAGAAAGGTCTATCTCTCTGAAACAAGTGGCCTCTTGTCTTCCCAGAACATCATGGGTCTGAGAGATTTTTCTGTTACATCCCCTATCCAGGATTCTATTATAAGGAATTTTAATAAAGGGCCCCTGTCTTAATGGAATCAGTGTTAATGCCCATTTATTAGAATTGTCACTGAACATCTCTATAGCATAGCAATTTTTTTTATTTTATTTAGACACATTCTTTTATAATTGTGAAATTATTCTACTTGCTCTATTATAGTGCCTTGTGAGAAAACGTTTAATGTACAGTCAGTTTGTGCTCTGTTGTCTTTACCAGGCAGGCTTTCTTCAGCCCACAATGCAGGAGAGCTGTGAGCAGGACAGTTTTAACAAACAGCATTATAGGCCTCCGGGCAAAGCAGTGCACTAGGGCCCTACTTACCCAACCACTCGCAGGAATAAAAATGTACAGCCACTGTCACGTCATAGCCTTCAAACTTCATTGTGCTCTGTTCCATTTCTTTCATTAGTTACATTTAGTAGGAGGCAACTGACATGGAGTGTTGCAAATATTAGAACTTTACGGCTTCAAAAAATTATGTGTGTTGATTTTGACTTTCTTATATACAATTAGACGTGTAAGATCGCATGTACAGATAACAGCTGATACTGAGGTGATTAGTCTACCTAAATGTTTTAATAAAGAGGGTTTCAAGGCTCTGAATAAATCTCCTGTAAAATACTGTTGACAAGCCTATTGGGCCACTGTGCTCGTAGGGCCCCTGGGCAACTGCCCAGCGAGCCCATGCGTTAAACCGGCTCTTGTTGTGAGCTATACAGGAAGTTGCCCCAGGGAATGAGTATTCTTGTCTAACAGCCACACTGGCTTCAAAATCCAGATGTTGGTCGGCATTGTGATTGCTCCTTGGTCGGCTTTCTCTCTACAATGTGGCTCTCTTGCTGTGTAAGCTTGAGGAAGCTTGCTACGGAGAGAGCATATTACTAGGCACAAGGAAACCAATTAATTTTGCTTTTCCAAATATCTTTGTAGCTGTTTTAGTGCTCGTAGGGCTCTGATTTATCTGTGAACAGGAAAAACTTGACATCAGTGATCAATATAATTTGCGAAAAGCCAATTGTTCCAATATTGGACAGTGCCTTCCGTTATGTTGTAGAGATCAATGTGATATCTGCATGATGTCTGAATGAGATCAATCATTTGCTATGCCTAACAATAGCCACATATGTTGTATTTGTTACATTGACACGTCCACCAGCAAGCGAGTGTAAAAAATATGGCTCATTAAGAGGCTGAACAGCACTGTAAACAGCTACAGTTTATAGTGCTGTATAAATCTGCTGCTGTAACAGGTGGTATATTTTCTTGTCTCTGTGCATGCACCTATTTCTTGTATGGGACAGCAAGCAATGAATCAAACATGTTGAGTTCGCTTATTTAAATAAATAAAAAATCGGCATTAAGAATTTGTTTTTTAACTTTTTAAAACCTTAAATAAAAATAAATTTAAAACAGAATTTTCTTGTAAAGGAAACATGGGGCTAGGTAAACACAGGGAAAAAAAAATCTTAATTTGTTCTCTTGTGAGAGAAAAATGGTTCATAAACTGAACACATTAAGTACACAGTAGTTGGTACAATATGCTTCGGCTTATATTATCCAGTGTTCTTTTGCTCAAATAATACTGATGCAATCAATATACCATAACAAAATCTGCACTCATTTATATATTCCAAATGGATTGTACTGACTCTCTGTACCTTTTGATTTACAATGTTTGTATAGTGTTGGCAGTGGAAACTGAAAATCCAGCTTCTAATTTGTTTTGGGTACATTTTCTAACCGATTAATGTGATTAACGGATAGTATGGTAAACAAGTTTACTAAGCAACTATACCAATAGATACAGAAGTGGAAGCTGCTCAAATCAATTTATAGGCCATATCAAGTGCTTGAAAGGGTGGGGTTATCCTACAAGGAACAAACACACAATCCCCCCCCCCCCACATCCCAGCACACTGCTATAGCCAGCAACATATCTGTCGTTTCTACTGTAGATAAAAATGCAAAAGTCTTAGTTGCACACATTTGCAAATGTATGTTAAAGCCCCCCGTCACTCCACAGCGCTTTTGCTAAGAGGGTGGTCCTAACTCTAAACAATGAGAGACCCATATATTTGGGCCATACATATGTATTTTTTAAATTGAGAGCTAACTTACCAAGAGGTACCCCAGAAGCCTCCAAACAGCAATTCAGTGCCAGTACCCCCTCTCAGCTACTGACACCAACATGCCTCTCAGACAAATACAGAAGTGGAAGCTGCTCAAATCAATTTATAGGCCATAGCAGGTAAATGAAAGGGTGGTCCTACAAGGAACGAGCAAACACCATTTTTTTTTGATTTTTTTTTTATATACCAATACCTATACCAATAGGACAGAATGAATTGCACTCGATATGTTGGATGTAGTATTCAAGTTCCAATAAAGTAACTGTCGTACTTTTGATGCTGTTTTTTAGTAGGTTCAAAAAGTCATCACAGAACTTAACTTATAAATTAACCAAAGATGGAGCCAGGGTTAAAGTGCAAATACTTATGTACAGATTCCCCTTCCTTTGTCTGGGTATGCAGTCCTGGAGACGAGCAGGTACCTTGGGGTACTGAAATACTTTTGTTGTTTTTGCAAAACGATGTGAGGCGGTACATTAGTGTTGATTAATAAATCAAATGTCCTTGTTACTGTTCAAAGTCTGTTTTGCGCTTTCCTTGTCCAAACAAAAAATAGCTTCATGAGTGCCGCAATCATCCATATTGATAATTATAGGTCCCATTTGGCAGTTATCTCTTGTAAATTTATTAATTGACATCATGGGATAGTAATAATACTATAAACATATTAGTGACAGATCATCTAGTGAATTACAATAGCTGGTATTATGGCTATTCGAATGAATAATAATAGTGTGCACATGGTTGCGCATAGGTAAGTATGGATCAAAACAGAAAACAATTTATTCTCACCATTGATTGTGAATCAAGTACACATGTGATAGTTATCAGTTTAAGAATATAATAAATGATGCTGAGCCACAGGGCTGAGGGTTGGTGACACTGGTGTTATTGGGGTGCCTGACACATTATGATATGGTCATATGAACCCTATATAGTTGTTTGTTGATGCAGTGATCATTAATTAAAA
This sequence comes from Mixophyes fleayi, assembly GCF_038048845.1. Lineage (NCBI taxonomy): Eukaryota > Metazoa > Chordata > Amphibia > Anura > Limnodynastidae > Mixophyes > Mixophyes fleayi. The sequence continues at coordinate 217,906,041 of NC_134405.1, forward strand.
TGGTGTAGGTACCTAACTGATCATAATGATGATCTATAATATAAAAGCCTAGCGGCGTGTGTTAGTCTGTGGGTGGGAAAAAACAAAACAAGCTGCAGCGCCACCTGCTGGGCGGAGTTATACACTGACCTACTAAATTCTTAGCATTATCATATATATAAAAGTAAAAGCTTAGCGGCGTGTGTGTGTGTGTGTGTGGAAAAAACTATTTTCTCAGAAAGGGCTCATCCAATTGACCTGAAATTTGGTATACTGACATTATTTGACAAAAAAATTAGAATAGTGAAGTCAGTTAACTTCCATCATCCCCCTTCCCCCCGTGGGAGGGGTAGTAAAGGCTAAATTTACGAGTTGAGGGGTCAAACTCATTTTCGTGAGGTAATTTTACCTCATGAACACACATTAAAAAGGGCGCTTGCGTCGGGAAGTAACGCTCTTCCCCTGAGGAGGCCTGGGCTAGGCCCAAATGCATGACAAGAACCTTTTTAAGAACTTAAGTAGCTTGATTTGACTAGAATGCATGAGTATCATGCACGGGTTAACTTGTAGGATATATGAGGTATATCAATGTATCCCTGAATGATCATAACTAGATAGATCTGATGTTCACATGAAATTGTGATTAACATGATAGTGTTAAATCAATGCGGGGTGAGGTAGATCTGATTGTACCTTTTTTATTCTTGTGCTGCTGTCAATAAGGTGACAAATGTTCGGGCAGTGCATGTATTAGGGGGTCAAAAGTCTACAGTACTTGATGTTCCCTTGTTCTTCCAAACAAGGTACCTGTCCAGCCCACCCTGTATCACTTCCAAGTGCGGATGGATTTGGGCATTTCCAGAGCGGTATGACCGTAGATTATTTCCCCTACAGCAGCCGTCCAGATATGTCAACCTCTATACACAGCTCCGAATATTGAAATCCATATACAAGTCCTCCTGGGGTTAGGATTTTTAGTTCATATATCCATCTTAGCTCTTCTTTGTTAATCTTCTTGATGAAATCCCCACCTCTCCAATTTCTCTGTACTTTGTTTATGGCCTTAAATTTTAATGATGAGGGGTCATTATCCTGTATAGTTTTGTTTTTTTTTATATTTAATTTTTTTTTTATTGATCTCACTTGTGACATTACACATGCAAATACATACAACAGTGCATGAGAAAATACATGTCTTCAATACAATCAAAGCTATATTGACAACATCATGATATACAGCCATGTCAAATATATAGAAATCATACAGTCCTAAACCACACGGGACCCATTTTAGCCCACCGCTCTTGTCTCCTGTCATAACCCAAAAGTGTACCGATTTCTTGCACTTGCAATACCACATAATAATTTATATAATAATAGGAGGATCTCTTGCTACATGTCCGAGTTCATACCAAGCTGTGTTTTGGAGACTTTCTCATATTTTAAGTTTTGTAGCAACAGGAAGTGTATTAATATAACTTTACCACATGTTAAAGAACTTTTCAACTTGATTTTCTTTATCAGTTAGTGCCTCTACAAAATCCATTCTAAATATAGTTAAGTTTTTCTTTGAACAGGGTGATGGGAGGAGTCGTAGTGTGCAGCCATAGGTGTAAGATAGACTTACGCGCAGCAACACTGATGGCTAATAATAAATAGCTACTTCCTTTTGATATCTTTTGGTTAGCCGGAAGAATTTCCAGTATGGCCCACTCAGGCTTTAGTGGAACATAGTTTCGCAGAGCATTTTCCGCATAACATTTTACTTGAAGCCAAAATGGGGGGGATCAGGGGGCATCCCCAGATACAATGAAATAAATCTGTATCAACAGAATGACACTGAAGGCAATTGCTGGATTTCAAGAGACCCACTCTAAAGCGCTTCTGGGGTGTCAAGTATGTACCAGGATAAATATTTAAGAAAATCTCAGTATACGTATTAGATGATATCAATTTACATGACTTGAACAGCGTATTAAGTAATATGTTTGTAGTAAGATCAGGGAAATGTATCAAACACTGCAATATACCTGAATGTGTGGTAGAGTAATCTATCACATCCCTCATCATTCCATAATGAATAGTGATAGGAGTAGGCGAGCAAAGAATAGAGTCTAGGGAGTTGTCCCAATCTACATTTGAAAATGTTCGAAGGACCCCTTTAATATAATGTTGGGCCTGCAAAAATGCCATTGGATAGGCTCGTACAACTTCATATTTACTTGATGCCTCTAGAAATGTCATGGGTCAATTTGCTCGCTTATTAACCAGTTGGGAAATCGTACTAATCCCTGCCGCTCGCCATATTGTGAATGGATAACTTGTCGTTCCCCTATGAAAGTTTAGATTGGGGGATCTCTTGATCAGAAAGGTGTAGTGAGGCCTTCAAGTCAAATTTTGGAGTAAATTGATGTTTTAATTGCGTATTGGCGTATATACTTTGATCAGACAGCCAATCCCATAGATAACAGAGAATGGCTGCCTGATTATACATTGCTACATTTGGAAAGTTAATACCTCCGTTCGTACTACATTGTGGCAGTTTCTGCAGACTGATTCTAGGTCTCTTGCCCTTCCAAATAAATTTGCTCGCCCTGTATAGGATAGAGGGAGACGACTTCAGCCCTCCAACTCAACCTCCACATCTCTAATTGCTTTTGTGAAATTAACCTGATATAGACGTGATTGAAGCTTGGGAATTTGTATACCCAAATATGTGAATCGATGTCCTGTCCATCGTAGTCCATCCAGTATAGTTTTAAAATGCTGTGATACACTGTGTGATTCTAAACCTTTCTTAATATTTCTTGTGTGTTCTGCCAATCTTGTGCTCAATGTTCTAGTTGTGCGTCCAACATACTGATGCTTGCATGAGCATTCAAGAAGATGTGATCATCCTTTGCGTCACATGATAAGAAATCTATGATCTTATTTTCCTGTCTCGTCTTGGTGGATTGTTACAATAGAGTAGGTTTGGTGCTCTTGTCTTTGCAGATGCAGCAGGCAATACATCTCCCACAACAAAAAATTACATAACATTTTTTGTTTGTTTCTGTTACATAAAGTGTTCATTTGTTTGCTGAAATGTGCAATAAGGAAGTGTCCATTTTCCAAATTTATTTGCAGTCATGCTTCCTACTTTTTTTTTGCCAGAAAGCTAAAAGCACGGCCTATGGTACAAAATGAATTTGTAATGAATTACTATCACTACCCTACAATGAGTCCTAAAAACAGATAACTTGCCTGTATTGTCATATTATTATTTTTTTTTATGCCACCAGAATTACTGCAAATACATTTGATTATGCTATAGCATACCAGTGATCATTAAGTAAAATGCTGACTTTCATTGTTATATATATATATATATATATATATATATATATATATATATATATATATATATATATATATATATCTCTGACTGAATAAGCCCATTTACTGTACTCTAGAGGTGGTTCAATGGCGGTGTTGAAATGAAGAATTGTATTATTTAATGTGAGAGACTACATCACAACAAAATCGCCGGTCCATGGTCCATGTATCTGGAAATGAGCAGCATCTTTCAAAATGCATTATAAGTGGACTTTAACAGTGAAATATTTTTAGAAGGAACGACTCTCTGGCATGAGCAGTAAAACTATGGCACTATTCTTGGGACTGCAGATCGGGATAGAGTTTTGAACTATAAGTGTACTTTCCCAATTCCACATGTGAGTGTATATGTTCTGTTTTACTGTAATTGTGACTATATTAAACTATTGTAGCATTTCTTTTTAGATGTAATAAAAAAATCCTTTCTTTAGGCTTAACATTTGAGATTTTGTTGCTTGCATACTATAATGTCTAGAACATTGGTGGACAACAGTCGGCCACCAAGCCTTTTCTTGCAGTCCCCCGACTAGCTTCTCCCAATCTTATTAGAACGGGGGCAGCCGACCTCCGCATTCCATGACCTCCTCTGCACAGTGCATGGAGGTCATACAGCGTACCTGGAGGAGGAGGAGGAGGGAGTGCACTGTACAGACCTCCAGCTGTTTTATGATTTGCCCCTCACTGGTCTATAAGATCTATCTGGATGGTGGCATCTGATGAGAGTCAAACTCTTTGTAATTGCAGAAAATACCAGAACTGGCGATCATGTCTTTTTATCACCAACTTGAGGCGATCATGTAATGATACAATTTACAGTTGAGAGACAGGTCCACTGTGCTGGGATCATTTCTACTTTCTACTATTATGAATTGGGAAAGAATTTGGGGTCCTTCAGAGCTCCTTCTTTGCTGCAACCAGGATATGATTTTACAACACTTATTGGGACAGCCACCAGTCTCATATTTTTACACATGTAATTTTTAATTGTGCAAACAATATAGCATGATGTATTATTTCTGCAGTGTGCTTGTTACTTCCAAATGACAAAATGTTGCGCTGAAAGCATGAAAACTATACAACAACAAGAGGCTTTTCTAGTGCCTAGATAGCTACATTATATAAATGGAATAAGCACCAAGGATGACATCACCACTTGCCCACCGGTCTTAGTCATGCTGGTAGAACCATAAATAAAACATGTACTTAATGTGTAGTTTCATCAGTTTACCCTAGCACGCAAAATAATAGATACTGAGCCTTTCTGGTAATACGAATGTATTGTACACTGTTAGTAATTTCATGCTTTTAGTTTATATTATTCCAAATACAGGCAGTGTGCATCTCCATATATGAGGGTTAGTCCAAATGAACACATTTCTTACATAACCAAAATGAAGCAGATGGGGATTTCTTCTTCACAGCATTTAATTTTATTTCTCATTGTTAACAGATCCAGAATTGATATTGCACAATGTAGCAAAATATGTACAAGTTATAGAATGTTGAAAAAATACACAGTAATCAAAGCATTATTTTAGTAATAGTTTGGGATATTAAAAGGTTTCTAGTTGTAAGACCTAAAAAAAACAAAACTATTCTTAACCTGCAATGAGCAACAGAGCCACAAAAAACTTCTGTTCTAGGCCAATAGTTTTTAGCCTAAGGCTTAATGCAAGTATAAGTATTGCTATTGTTGACTACTGTGACAATAGTTTCTCTCTCAAATTCCTAAAGCCATCAGAGGTAATTTATGACGTGTATGCTGCACAGTGTAAAACACGCTCTTGACCTGCTGTCAGCCACTATTTCTGTAAGTGCACCTAGATTTTTCCTAGAATCCATAGGTTTGCAGAGCAAGATCGAGGAATATTGGAAGCTTGCACAGACTAAGGGGAGAAATCCGATTAAGTGAAGGCATCCCAAAAATGGATTTGGCACCTAGTTCTGTACAGTAGAAACAAAATTTCCTTTTACATTTACAAGGACTTCAATCTTGCACCAGTTCAGAGCCTGGTGGTCTTCAGGTTTTATCTTTGTCATGATACCACCCAAAGGCTATTCATGCACACCGTCCAGCAGATTATGTACCTAGGGTTATTCGGCAAAGATTCCCACACCGGACTCTGCACTCACCTGATTATCTTTCAGCCTACCACCTACTTCCAATACCAGGACATGGGAAAAGTATTTTCGTATCCAGGTAAACATCTGAGTAAAGAATGCTTATGTTTATTTAACACATCACCAAAAGAGCTATAGCACTTTTATGAAAGGCTTAAAACAGTCGCAATATAACATTTGTAAAATAACATACAGGGAAAACCTGACAAGCACCAGCTTCTCTAACCAATACCTGGGTTAGCTGCATCAAGCGCAGTTCGATGGTAGTGAGGGGTTTCTTGCTGGCAAGGCAGCCTTTTTGTTTTAATGTTACCCGGCTTTTGGGCAGGGGCATAATAAAGGTGAAAGCAGAACTACACTGGTCCTGGCTGTTGTCTTTGCTTCTTTATTAGCCCAGCAGGTGTCTTAACCCCTATCCATTCCTGACTTCAGTTATTCACAATCTTCACCACTGAATCTCCCTTTCGTTGTCCCTGTATGGCCTTCTATCAGTGCTCTGGATCCCATGTTTGTGGCTTCTATTTACAAGGAGGGAACTTTCTCTTATGGCTACCCATGATCTCCTAAGGCTTTACAGGGAATGAAGTGCTTCACATCGCGCTCCTGGTCACCCTGCTGACACTGGCTCCACAAAGTCCAGAGATTAGAGGCTTGCAGAATGGTTCTCAGCAATGGAGACTAATGGCTGATGAAATTGATTATGGAAACCTTCCTGAATTGACTCCTTGCAGTCTTGGTGAGATCCAGAGCTACATGCTTAATGGTACCACCTGTGGGTCTTAACTAGGGATGTGCACCAGCCACTTTTGGTGTCTCGTGTTTTGGATTCGGATTTGCTTGAGGTTTTGGGTTTGGATTTGTTTCGCAAAACACCTGACGAAAGGTTTTGGTTGGGATTTAAGGTTTTGGATTCGGATTTATTTTGAAAAAAACATAAAAAGTGTTAAAATCAAGTTTTTTGGTTTATTTTCACTCCTACGCTATTATTAACCTCAATAACATTCAATAACAATCATTTCCACTAATTCCCAGTCTATTCTGCAGAATCAGGGAACTTTGTAATATTGCAGTTCCACTGGACTTATACTGCAGGATTGTTTTTGGATATTTTGTTTTAATTTCTTTTTTTTATAATTATTATTTTTTTTTATAACTTTTTTTAAAAAAAATTTCGGGCTGGGCTGTGTCCTTCTAATGCCGCTTTTTTAAAAATGCCTAGGGCGCCGTGGACCCTAGCACCGGCCCTGGTCCTACATAATGTAAAGGATGACCATATCATGATGTAGTGGAAGTGAAAACTGATTTGTTTTTGTTTTGCTTTTTTGCTCTGAGGTAAACTAAAGTATACTCCAAATGTAACAGTGACCTATTGTGACTAATCCATCAGGACCAGGGGTGGAACAGTACATTGCTGGGCCTCTTAGTAAAATTTTGTTAGGAACCTGGCATTGGTTCCTTGGCCCTACGTCTTGCTCTTAAAATAGCAGAGCAGGGGCCTCCTCTGAGCATGCGCAAGTGCCAGGTCAGAAGAGGCCTCTGCTCGGCTCTTTTGGGAACAAAATGGGGTCCTCTGAGAGAGGGGATGACTGCATTGCCAGCCAGCCTCGCCTCAGATGCTTAGCACCTGCACCCTTTGCAGTTGGGTTGTTGATCAGGAGAATTGGCAAAATGAATAAATATGAGAGAGCTGACTATAGATATCATATAAATACATTACATCAATATCACACCAAACCTGTTACGCATTGTTTAGACATTGCATCTATTATTTGAGCAAAGGGATAGGATAAAATGAGCCCAAGCATATTACAATATTAATTGGCTAAATAGTTATGTGGTATTGTCAAACAATGACTTTTAAAAAGTCATCTTTTTATGCATGGCTGTGCTTATTACAGTTTACTCAACAGTGCTGTCATACATTGTTTTCAAAATAACTAATATTTCTTACAAAGGTGACAATTTAGTTATTGAGATTCAGTGCTGCGACTAACCGAAAAATGTGTGCCAGAGAACGCAGCCACGGAGAAGCTTTCTGGTTTACTGTGGAATCTTTTGAGGTCCATAGCCGTATCCATTTCCTTTAGGTGTTCTAACATCACTGTGGTCGTGGTTTTGGTAGCAATCTCCATCTTATTTGGTCTTCATTTTTTTAGGAACATTGTAAACTAAAATGGGAAAAAGAAAGGAAAAACATTAGGATCACTGAGGATGACAGAATTTTGCTGTAAAATAGCAGTGTTGTAAGCAGATATGTGCTTGAGGCCTCCTCCCCTTCTGCGCAATAGCTTCACGCTGCAACATATACGCGTTCATGTTTTAATATGTTTTCGGACCCGGCAAAAACTTGTGTTTTTCATGCAGTATGAATGGGGTGTAAGTGTCGGTCAGTAATGATTACACCTGTGCTCCAGCAAAGGGATATGGAAAACATGCACTGAGGACTGTGTTTGGGAAACACTGCTCTAAAAATTTTTAATACTATGAACCTTTTATTGTATGCAGCACCAAAATATATCCCAGCACTGTATAATCAGGTAGAACACATTAACCAGGCACACCATACAATGATTAACAATGCAGCTACAAACAATGGAACAGAAGGTGAGAGGTTCTTTTGCTATAGTTTACAGTCTGATGAACGAATGATTTTTACTAGGTGCCTCCAAAGAAGTTTCACTTCAAAAAGGGCGAGGAGCGCAACTTGGGAACTGATGCCGTGATGTACCAGCTTACTGCATGCGATCTACTATTTGCCCAACTGTTGTACTGCATACTACCCTTTAACACTATTTTTATTTGTTGAAGCTTTGTATACAGTATTTGCATTGTCTCTGGCAGAAATACAGTTAACAAATTTTGTATCTTCATGTTTTCAAATATCTGGATAGGTTCTTCCTTGTCTGTTATTTTTTTTGTGTGCACATTTGACATAAAAAGGCAAATTATTGTAAATCTATTTCCTGATTTCTTTCAAACTCCTTTTGAAATCTAGGCTGGAGAAAAACTTTAATGAAATCTGCCTGCATGCCAAAAGCTGTTGTTTGCTTTCTAACTCAGTGTGATTATAGATAGTGTGAAAAATATAGACTTCAGTAATAACAGCCCCTAGACAATAAGGTGCAGAGCATGTTACAATTTCTTTGATATTACTTGTAAAGATCTTCACTGCTTTTAAATACACATTTTCAAAGCATATCTGTTTTAAATGGTACAAGCTTGAAAATACCTGAGGGCTGCAATTCAACGTTGACGAAAAAATAGGGCATTGCAATTTAAAAGAATATTTGCTATTTTTAAACATGCAGAAGATTAGTTGTTTCTGTATGAAAGCTTGTCTTGTGCCTGTTCCATGTGACTCAGTTCTGAAAACAGTGATTCAATCTCTATAAACAGCTTGGTGTGACTGTACAGTAGTTTCAAAGCAATGTTATGGTTTAGCGCTCTAGTTCATTACGCTGGCCACACGCACTGCCAGGGGCAGGCTGGTCTTGGGCCCGGGGGGCTACTGTCGATCCCATATTGGGCTACCTTTGGGATGGGTCACTGGGCCACCTGCATTTTTTTTATTTCCGTTAAAATTTTATAATATATATGCTAATAGACTACTGAGTCAAGTCTTAACCCCCCACCGCCTCCATCCCCACGTCCCCCAACCGGGCTAAAAATTTGCCAGTCCTCACCCGCCCACTACAATATTGCAGCATCTGTCAAGTAGCTCGGGTGACCCCAAAAGAACTGTTTTACCCTATAGCTATCTGATAGTAATTGATCAGATTATTTTCAAACATGTTGGTATGTTTGTGTCGGAAGAAGGCTGTTATTTGCTTTGTGTGACATCTTCTGACCGCAGTAACAGACCCAAATGTGTTCCATATTGACACATCCACTGAGTCTGTTTCCCAAATGACCGGATCTCATACAATTTTTTGCTTTGTGGCCACATTCAACACTGATCCTGTCTCTTGGTGTTTGAGTTAATGGCAGGAGTGGCTCTCATTACGCAGTTTATGCTAGAACTAAAGAGCACCAAGTCATGTAAGGGTTCTCCCCTTTGACTTGTAAGACATTCTGTATTGCCATTGAATTCAAAGTTGCATGCTAGTGGCATCAGTACCTAAAAGTTAAATCCTATAGTCTGTTAACATTCACCTTCAAAGCCCTTTCTATGCTAACCGATTGTATAACAGCCATAAAAGTGTTTGGGTTTTTTTAGGGGTGGGGGAGGGTATACTTAATCCCCTCCATTTCCAGTAAAACTGCTTTATTAGGGGCCTCATGACTGTCTTCTCATGCAGTTCACTAGACATGTAGAGTTTTTAGATTGGTAATTTTAAAATGTGCTACTCGTAGGGGGCAATGTATTTCACTCATGCAGTACCAATTATTTTGTTTTCTTACCCTTTAACTAAAAATGTTGTTGTTTTCTTAACATATTAAATTGGTTATCCTTGATTAAATGAAACGGCAGCCCTGTAAGAACTGGATAGGACACATTTATTTAATGAGCTTTGATCATTGCATGGCTAACACATGTTTAAAATGGCTGATTGAATGGATCTGGAATGCACACACCCTGAATTAATTCAACCAGACCTGTGTGCTTGGCTGCCTGAACTAATTGGCAAATATCGTTGGAGTTGCGTATAAAAACGTGTCCCTCTTCTACAATAGTCAACCAGCCATCTGTTGACAAACAGTTGGACGTCCCCAATTAAGGCCCCAGTAGGAGCCCTGCAAAATGGATAAAAGCAACAGCCTTTTTGTAGCTCTGGCTGGAACTGCAAAAGGGCGTTTTATTAAATTTCACATATTATACATCATCAAAATATAGAAGGGACTTCACTTTAGGTAAGTGGACCTCATTCTGATGTGTGACACTATTTGCGCAATAGGTGCACTTTAAATAAACACAAATCCTCCCCAGTCTCCTGTTATGGTATGTTTCTTCTTCTGTCCTGCTGGTTGACAAAGTACTATACTCTACCTATGCTAACTTAGCGCTAGCAAATAAAAATATGGGGTCTTGTATAATAGTGCAATGAGCAACTGTTGTAGCCTGTAGCAGATTTTCTGTTACATAATCAGTCAAAGTCATTGACTAACAGTCTTTTCCAAACCACGAGACCTACTTTTTTTCATTAAAATCTGTTGCTTCAAATGAAGGCTCTTAATTAAAGATTGAAAAACTATCAATTTTGGTTATGATTTTGTTCTCTGTATACCACACACACAAAAAATTCTGCCTCAGCTTGGGTTCTTAATATGCACCGGAAGTGTCTTCAACAAAATTGTATGAAATCTTAATAATCCATAGCAGATTCTTACATAAATAGACTTTTCTACTTCCCCAACAGTGAGTATTCTCCAAATAAATAAATAAATATTTTGATTGTGTAAATCAATGGAATACCAATGGAACAGCACAATTGAAGTGGGACTAGAAAAAAAACAAATTATGTTCACTTGTTAATTTCATTTCCTTGAAGGACTCCATGGCAGCTCTAACCAATGGTTTAATTCCCTATGCAGCCAAGCAGACAGAAAAGAAAGCACCTGATGCTATATAATGTGACTCATTCTCTTTCTGTGTTTTTGAACAACTTCCCAAGTTGCTCCTGAAAAATATAATAAATAGCAAAGGAGGGAATATCAGGTCTGCCATGAAGTCCTTAGAGGAAACAAAATTAATAGGTAAACATAATTTTTTCCTCTTTGGACTCCCTGGCAGCCCTGACCAATGGGATGTTCCTAAACAGTAATAATATAAGGTGGAACAATAATCAGTGACGCCATATTTAACGCACAAACACTGCACTACAGAAGAGTTGTAGATTTCTCCCCCCCCCCCCCCCAGAGACTTCAATTACATCTTTCCCCGATTCTTCAATGATGCCAATTTTCCAATCAAAAGTAATTTTCAAAAAAGACATTAAAGATGCACCAAAGTTTTAGAAGCAGGTTGAATGATATTTAATTAATTGATTGATGCAGTAATATGCAAATACTGACCAGGCTTTTTGAGGCTGTTCGCTAAGGTACACAGAAATGCTGTTTTTTTGTTGTTGTGTTTTGGGGGGGGGTCATTTGTTTTTTGTTTTTTTTTTTGTTTGAATAGTTGATGTGGTAACCAAAACTGCAGAAACACTTCAATATTTAGCAAATGGGCTCTAAAAAAAAAATAGGGGGGTATTATTATAGCTTGTCCTTCTTATTCTCTGGCTGATCTTATATCTTGGAGACTTGCACAGCATTATTCAAGTAGATTTTGGTACATTGTAATGCCCATAATTCTTAAATTATTTTATTTTATGTATTTGTTTCCTGTCCTTCTTTCAGCTCTTAAATTAAGGGGATTTGATAGGTATGGAGGTTTTTTGTTGATAATGTATTGAACTGACAACCTCTCCGCAGTGTTTTGTATGCTATGCTTTTCCAGCGAGAAAAGTGCAGCATTCAAAAGTAGTGAATTACTCTTATAGCAAGTATTATGGGACCACTATATTCTTGATGTGTCTGCACAGACTGTTATTTGGGACTGAGTTTGGACTTGAAACTTTTATATTTATATATATATATATATATATATATATATATATATATATTATGATATAGCCTCTCATGTAGCTAATTTACTATACATTTTATGCATCTCTGATATGGTTGTTTTTAGCGCTGGATCATTCTATACCATTTACCTTTGCTCTAGTAACAGGTTGGACAATCTGTAGGATCTGCAGTAGCAAACAATCGTAGAATCTGTATCTACTGTGCGCACAAATTGTTATATTGTGTTTAATTACTCTTCTAGAGTCTTTTTCAAGCCCTGATAAGAATCCCTAGATTTTGTGACAAGCCAAATTTTATGTTGCCAATGAATAAATAACCAGTCAATATAGTTTGTCATTTTATTCAGTACTTTTAAAATTAATTAAAAATCCCATTTTGAAAGGGAATTCACTGTTATCTTGCAGTCATAAAATGTCTATTTGGCAAAACTATTTTTTTGGCTGCCCTGCTTTGTCTTGCTTCAACGTTTGGGGGGGGGGGGGATATGCTTGGATCTCAATTTTTTTTTTCTCATTCCCTGGTATTTTATTTTATCTAGCAAAGACTATTAAATAAAAAAAAAAAAAAGGTAATGTTTGCATTTCAGAACGACAAAGTTCATTGCATGAGATGCAATTATATTCTCTCTGTGACGCTCATGCAGTTTGAGTACATCCTGCAAAACCCCCAAGGCTGTATCTGATGATCTAACAAGGGATGATTAGAGAGCTAAATGCATCTCTGAGACCATCTACGAGCCGTAGCTGCTGCTCCACAACAGACAATATACAAAAAAAAAACCTTTGTTCTCCATTTTTAATTTTGTGTTTGTACTAGCAGGGCAGTCTGTGACCTCTGTGTACTTAAAGTGTTGCTACTACTGATAAATCACTTGTGCATATTTGATTAGGTTTGTTCAAAGCTTTTTCTGTTTGTTAGGAGCCTATATGATTGTTATGCTACATGACATGTATATAGTGTGGCTGGGTCACCCCTTTCCACAAATGAACTGTCTCATTGTACTGTAAGTAATAGTAAAAACATTCTTGTGTGTACTTGGAGCAGCTCTTATAAGCGCCAATAAACACAATTACTATTACTTTTTGTTTCTGCAAAACATCTATCCCTGCGCTGCAGTGTAACCAGTTAATGCTCACACTGTAATCCGTTCCCTGGGTGTCCTAAGTTGAGCCCTGCAATCGCTTTATTCCACTATATGCACGAAGGCCAAATGTTTGAAATGGCTAAGAAATTTCTTGATTTTTGAAAGCATTGATACTGTTTTTTTTTAATCAAAGTACCTTTTAATTGATTTAAACATATAGTTGACATTACTAATGTTTCAAATGATATTGCTGCTTAAAATGACTGTTTTATAATGTATTATTCACATATGACTGCAAAGCCCCATTTGCTGAAGTCATTACTCCCAACATCCTTATTCTGGGTTAAAAAATAGCCAAAGCAAAACAGCTTTCTTAAGAAACAGGTCAGTCTATTGTTGTTTTGAGAATTTAAGGTAATTTCATGCGTCCGATTTGATGAAAAGCTGAAGATTTCATACAGAGATGTCCACTACTGTTTTGAGAGAAAAGGGCAAAGTAGATCTAACCAGGGTAAAAGAAGTGGAAGGCCCAAGATACACAATTACATCAGAGTCTGCAGTTTGAGAAACAGACTTATCGCAGGTCCTGGGTTGACAGTTTCTTTAATTAGTTTATGCCATATACCAGTTTCATCTGCAAAAGTAAAAATATAACTCTGAGACAGTGGCCTTAGAGTTGAAGAAAACTCCATATTTGAAACTGCCAAATAAGAAAAAAAAAAAAGATTTAAAATGGGCAAAAGAACTCCAATATTGGATGGCTGGTAACTGGAAAAGAGTGTTATTGACAAAGGAGTCTAAGTTTGAGGTGTTTGGCTCAAAGAGAAAAACATGTGAAATGTAGAGCAAATGAAAAAATGCTGTAGGCGTGCTTGATGTCTTCTGTAAAGGACAGTGGAGGAAATGCAATGGGGCTGTTTTGGTGCTGGTAAGGATTTACACACTGTGCAAGTAATAATGAACTAGAAAGGCTACTACTATTTTACAATGTCATCCCATTACCTGTGGTCATTGTTGATTGGTGCAAATGTCAACATGCAGCAGGACAGCAGTCCTAAGCATACGTCTAAGCTATGCAAAAACTATTAGGTGAAGAAATGGAGCCAAAGTACTGTCTTTGATGGACTGGCTGTAACAATTGCCAGATCTGAAGTCTATTGAGCTCTTGTGGGATGAGCTTGACCATAAGGTCCGGGAAAAAATCCCTACAAGCCATTTGCACCTCTGGAAATCGCTACAGAAGTTGTAGGTATAAATTTATCTTGAAAATGAACAGCTAGAATGCCAAATGTCTGTAATTGCTGCTAAAGGAGGATTCTTTGAATGTAAAGGTTGGTGAATAAAACATTTTATATGATATACTGATATGTTATGACTTTGTCAATGTATTGACTATAATATCAGGTAAATTTAATGGCACCGTGATTTAAACAAACAAAAAAAATGCAAAGTATCCATTCATTCAATGCCCAAGAGATTTCTTGGTGATTCCAAACTTTTACGCGCTAGTGTAAGTAAAATGAATTATGGTTGTTTACCAGTGCTCTCAGGACTATGATATAACAGAAAATTGTATTTAGCAAAAAGGTAATATGCTTGCTGAATATATTCTACTGCTGAATGTGTAACACCAGCTGTCTTCACCATTGTTTGTGGAACTGGCTGCCAGAGATTTTGCTTGAGTTGGTGATGATGAAGCCAAATAGCTCTGCTTTTTGTCCTTTTATATAACTGATTACTCTTCACACTTCAGTGGTATGGCACAGCTTAGAGTGCTATATTCTTGAGTGCATATTGCTTAAGGCAATGAATGATTGTTTCTCATAACATATATTCTTACAGCTATATAATGTGCAACATATTTACAAGTCTGCACCTCCATGTGTGCCATGAGTAATACAGCTACTTTAAGATTTTCCAGTACTGTGTTTTTATGGGGGAAGTCATTTAAAGAAGACATCTGATAAAATAAGCTTTCTGATGCTAGTTTTCCTTACCAAATGTTCAGTTAAGTGAGGCGTAAGCTCTGTATACACTGCTAGAGGGTAATTCAGTTGTGTGCGAATTCCCATTGAAACCTTTCAGTATTATAAGTGAAACAGTCTTCTTAAGGGCGTAACATGCATAAGATACATTACTTCTCAATAAAAACACAAATCCAGCATATATAAAGAATCGGCATATTTCTAAAACAAATGTAACTATCTCTTCAACACATGTTTTCAATAGATATTGTGTGTGTGTGTGTGTGTGTGTGTGTGTGTGTGTGTGTGTAAATCAGATAAGTATACTCCTAGCTATATCACTGAACCATCTGTACCCTTACAAATGTGTTAAGTTTGACTTTCTGTCCATTGAGCTTACTCTGCTGAAATAAGTTACACCCAGTTTCTCCCTGAATTTTTTTTTAATATATTGCTGTATTAATCACTAGGCATTCGGTTACACCTTGTAGTGGGCTCAGCCACAGACTTCAACGGAAGTGTGCACCTAAAGTAATGGCAAATGCTTTTTTTGTTTCCTCAGCATAACTCCAGAGACATTTATTTGTTTTATGTATCAAAAAAAGATATCTGTAAAAAAAAATTAAATGAAGTTTCCATATGCAGTACTTTCCTTTCTTATTATTATTTATGTATAAAGTTGTATATACAATTGAGTAAAAGTCATAGATATACAAAGCTAGCATTGACAAGCAAATAATTTGTACATAGTAAATACTACATAGACTTAGTGGGGTTTTGTGTAAATTCCCAGTAGTGTTTGTATTTTATTTATATACAGTACAAATACACAAACCTTTCGCAACATTAGTCTTTTCCCAATATTTAGCCATTTAACATCTTGGGCTATACTATAACTAATTTGATTATTACATTTTTTTTTATTTATTTTTTAGAGATTTTCAATAGATTGTTTGTTTTATGAATTCTGGATAATTGTCCTTGATATGTTTATGACAAAATTCTGTTATATTTTACTAAAATTAGTTTAACTTTTTGTTAATGCGTTGAAATCTAAAAAACAGGAATTGCTTAATTTTAAGTTGAATAGAACTGAACATCGCTTTATGCTGTACATTAAAGTGATACTTTAAAAATAGTTAATGCAAAGACAAAACATGGTTTGTGTATGTCACAAAGAAGAAAAAACACGTGCCCAAATACATACATATGTATCGTCATGTAGTGATATAATTTTCTAGTGTTTGTGGAAATCGGTCATAGCTATGATTTTATATTGACTAGTATGCAATTCAAAACTTTTTCTTGTCACAACAGGAATTCTTAGTGGAACCCAGAAAACTAACTTTGTCAAAGAATATGCAGGCAAGATAAAAGCTTCTTCTTTGGAGGTACAAAGTTACAGGTGAAACACGGCATGCATTCTGTGATGGAATGTACACTTAGGAGGTGATCTACTAAAGGTTGATTTGTAGAAATAATCATGAAAAAATACCTTTTTAATTTTGTTTTTATTTCATTTTTTTTTTTTTTTTTTATTTACATGTCTATTTCCAAATCTAGAGAGGCAAATCAACCTAAGCTTTAGCAGTTTAAGTAAACTCTGTGTGATGCCACACAATTTATTTCCAATCACAATATCGGTACTTTCTGGTAGTTGTAGAACAGGTAAAACTGTGAAAACCAATTGTCTCTGAACGAAGGGGATTTCAGATTCACAAAATCACCCAAAAAATGGGGAAGAATAATTTGGCATTGACCCGACACCTAAAGCATGGTGCCCACATATCGGACTATTCTAGAGCTAGTTAATTTGTCTACTAATAAAAAACTTCATAGACTGAGCTTGTCCCACTTCTTTCAGTCTGCCCATTCATTTCAATGAAGTGTCTACATGTTGTGCACACATTCGAAATAATTGTGAGCTTCTCCAAGATTTCAAAGCATCACTAGTAAATTCACTTTAAAAAAAAAAAAAAAAAAAAAGGTTGGAAAATCGACTTTTATTAGATTCCCTACACCTTTTAGTCTTACTGGAAATCTAATTTGTTAATGTACACAAAATTATGCAATCTGATTAACTGCATGCAGACTGTGGTTTGCCTGAATTCAATCAAATGTAAATTTTGTTAAATGCGCACAGAAGTCCTCATAGCTGGTTCTGTTTTTTCTATTATAATTTATTTATTTTTTAATATACCTATGCAATAATCTGTAAGGCATGTCAAGCTTCTCTGTTTTGACTTCAATCAGCACATGCACTTTATATCATTTTAGCAGAACATTAATCCAGAATGAGTTTTAATATACTGTGCTAGATTACATATAATTTATGTTTATACTTGGTATCGTTAGCCTATTGGCATCAGTTTTGAGTTTTGGAATGTTAATGTATTGTCACTTTTTGAAGTATGCATATACTGAGGCTCATTCTCATTGTACATTGAGCAGGGACATATTTAATGCATGGCTCCCTTCTGAGCCCATGAAAAATGCATTTTTCAAGTCTTGTTCAGGTCTCCTTTAATTTAGTGAAGCACTGCTCAACCCAGGTCTAGATGCATATTTACACCAGTCCAATCCCCTGTCACTGTGTGTGGTGTAAAAGTGCATGGCTATCTCCTGGGTGTAGTTAACCAGAGGGTCCCTGCACATGCAGGTTTTTCAACAAAGTCTCTTTAAAGGTGTTGGAACACATGTCTAATGATTACTTAAAATATAGACCTACTTTATCCCTTTTTTCCATTGAAGAATCCTGAGAACTTTTCTCTCTTGTAGTTATTTAATGAAATGAAGACTCCCGTCATACAAAGTATAAGTAGTTTACTGATGAGCTATTTCAAATTTTTAAACTGTCGCTCACAAACTCCACACAAAGGATCTGAAAACGAGACCGGTCATAACACCTTCTGAAGTCCAATCTTTGTTATGCTGGGTACATACTTGTGCAATTATTGAGCAGATAACACCATAAATGACTGGTTGGTCTGACATTACAAGAGTGTGTATCTCCCACAATCATGTTTTATCGTACCAAAACGCATCTTTGATGTTTGTCTTATAAATTTTCTAAAAATTATGATCAACGATAGAATGATGCCAGGCAGATTTAGAAGTGTGTATGTGCTCACGGCTGTCTGTCCAACACTCTTGTCAATTTAGTTCCTCTTTATATCTGTAGGGTGAGTATGCAGTCACAATCTTTTCAGCAAATGGTAATGAGAGATTCAAATCTGACGGTAAATCCTGCAGGTGTGCACACATGTACAGTGATTGCATCTGTAGATTGCATATGTGTGTACCCACACGTACAGACATTGGGTTGCAGACCGTAAGCAGATACTTTGGAGGAACAGTTTTAGGTCTCTAGAAGTGTGTCTTATGGACTGGAAAATACAGTAGTGTGCCAAACTTAAGATGTGTCATTTGTATAATATGATGCGTACATATATTAGACAATGCAAAAATAATTTGAAATATTTGACAGTTTCTTATTACTCTGTCAGTATTTAATTATTAACGCAAGTTAGTCTGATTATAAAGAGAGAACCTACATCAGTTGTGTATCTCTTTTCAGATTGACGTTCTCTTGAGATGGTTTCAATTAACAAAATGATTCCATGAACACTTTCTTATATTTTGATTATCAAGAGTTAGTTTACAATAAAAGTAAAGCTTTCTAATGTAATGGTGCCTTTTTACATTTGTGTTCTTTTTAATAAAGCCCTAATTATCTGGTAGACTGGAGACATTAAGTTTCAAATGGTAAATATGTAAAATGATTTTGTAAGGTTTGAAATAGTGACATTGGTTTCACAATGTCAATTTTATGCAAGTATGATAAATTCTAGTGTTTTGTTGTTTTTTTTTTGTGATTCACAAATTCTTCAAATACAATGAGCAGTAAAATAACGGTGCTCTGACATATTTAATATTTCTGAAAATGTCATGCGGGTATGTTAAAGGTACAATCCCCTCTGACCATAAGGTGTTTTTATTTAACATCACCCTGGTTGCCTTTAAGAAGACACATATAGAGTTGTTCATTTTTTCTTAGGGTTTTGTTTTGAGCTGCTAATGATTTACAGTTTACGAATTGTTCTGCAGTGACATATTAAGTGCACGGGGAGTTTTTTGAATGTTTAATAACACAAAATCCCCCCCCCCCCCCCACCTTCTTTCCTCTGCCATTTTGTGACCTCCAAGGAGCTTGATGACTGACTGGTTCATACTAAGATATCAGATTGCGCACTCATGGTAACCAGCAGAAATTAAATATGTTTTCAGGGGGAGACTTTTTTTTTTTTTTTTTTTGTAGTGGCAGCTATATAAATCTCGCCCAGAGAGCATTTTTGGGAATTCAAAGTCTTCTGTCCAGGGGATTCTCCTAGAACTATCAGTTTCAGCTTTAAGTTAAAATGTTCCAAAACTTGTTGTTTAAAAAAAATAAATAATCAGAGATATATAATTTTATTCTAATGTATTAAGCTGCAGTTTTTAATTGTCTAATTTTGTAACCAGTGTAATGTAACCAAATATTGTAACAGTTCCTTAATATAAGTTCAGTTTTTAAATTCCCTGTTTATCGAAAAATAGAAAAAAATTATAGTTGGCTGTGTGGGGTTTCGGAAGCAAAAAAGGTAGAAGGGGAAGTATAATTTCAGCGTTACATAATCACCTAGGTCCATCAACTCCACACCAGTAGTGAATAATATTTAATATTGTAGTGTATTATACACATCTTCAATGTTGGTTGGTTGTTAGGCAAACGGTTTAGGTTGCACTTGAATTCTTTCTTCATGTGTGCCTATTGTTGCAAGCAGGGCAAGTGACCTCTTAACTATGCTAATCCTACTAATGCTATCATTTAAAACCTGTTGCAACTAAATCTCCTGGTAACAACCAGTTTTACATACAGTTTCTACAAGAAGCCTCAACATTTGGTTGCTATTTATATAGTGGAATAATAATCAATGATTGCTTTGATTATGTTTCAGATATTCAATTTCTAAATCTGCACAAGCATTGTGTTTTTTTTTTATAGAATAAGTTTTTATTGAGGTTTTTAGCAACAAAACACAGGTATACACATATGTATTTTCAACAGCATTCGTTTTGGATGGCGAGTGGTAGAGAAATTATAACATCATAAGAACATAACACTAAGCAAAAGAAGACTCGATGTGTCAAAAAGTGCAAACATTCCCATCCACGAAAGGTGGGTATAGCTGACCTGACATATAAACCACAAAGACAGACAGGGGGGGGGGGGGGGGGTAAAACAAAGAAACATAAGGGAAGAAATAGGGGGAGGCATGATGTAAATCATCTTAATACAAGGTCTACAGCATATACAAAGGAGATATAGAACATAGCCTAATCCAACCATCATAGGCGGCTGGATCACCTCTGTAACCTAAAGATACATGTTTCAGCCCGATGGACCCAAGGCCGCAAACTCTGGCGAATCTATAAATTTTAACCAAGGTCCCCATATAGTGTAATATGTTACAAAAGAGTCCTTATCTGATAGATACAATTCGTCCATTGACCTGTAATATTCTAATCTCCTAATCCAGTCCCGAATATTAGGTGGCGTGGTTGTTTTCCATCTCACAGGTATGACTGCCTTGGCGGCTGATATCACAAATTTTAATAGAGATTTTTTAAAGCAGGAAATAGGCATATCTACTTTATTGAGGAGCCAATACACCGGGGTATCGGGAATAGCCTGGCCAAGCATCTTCCGTGTGATGTCTATAACCTGCGACCAAAAGGGTTGTATTTTGGGGCAGTCCCACCAGATATGTAGTAAGGATCCCAGTCCTAAACCACATCTCCAGCAGGCACTAGACAGTCCGTGGAACATTTTTGCAAGATGTTCCGGGCATCTGTACCACCTGGTAAGAACCTTAAAGTGGGTCTCTAATATTGAGACGTTAGGTGAGCAGGCATGTATTGCCTGGAAAATTTTTGACCAATCAGTCTCTCGTAGTTCTATTCCTAGATCCCTTTCCCATTTCGAGAGGAATTTCAGGGGCGATCTAAAGCGAAACTCGATTAAGAGTTTGTAGATAGTCGATAAGGAGTGTGGGGTGTGGTGAGGTTTGCTACAAAGGGATTCAAAGACTGTCAAATTCCTATTAATATCATGTTTTGAGAGACTAAAGGAGATAAAATGTTTAATCTGGAGATATCGCCAGATCTCTATATTCGGTAGTTTCCACTTAGTTTGAATCTCTACAAATGAGAGGACCCCAGTAGCTCCCACCAACTGGCCGACACGATGGATTCCTGCTCGCAACCACAGGTTAAACGCTAATGGGGTAGTTACAGGGGGGAACTTGGGGTTGTTGAACAATGGCGTTAGTGGGGATATTAAAGATGATATGTGAGTAAGAGTTCTTAACTTAGACCATTTAATAAGAGTGGGCCCTAGGGTAGGGTGCGAGATTCTGGGTAATTTGGTTAACCAAATTACCGTAGTACTAGAGGAGTCGAGGTATGATGATTCGATCGCTACCCATTGTTTCCTTCCCTCTTGAACTGACATCTCCATTATTCTGGTTAAGATTGCAGCATCATAGTATGATGGTATGTGGGGAAGCTGGAGACCCCCCAAGTGTCTTCGTCTAAATAGAGTTTCATGCTTGAATCTTGGGCGCCTCCCGCTCCACACAAAGTCCCGCACCAAACGTTGGATGCCCTGAAACCAGGAGTCGGGGATTAAAATAGGTAACGTCTGTATGAGGTAGAGAAGTCGGGGTAGGACATTCATTTTTATAATGTTAACCCTACCTATCCATGTGAAATTTTTGCTCTGCCACTCTCTCAAATCAGCCCGGAGATTCCCAAGAAGTGGTTTAAAGTTGAGGTCATATAGGCGCGAGAGGTCATTAGAAAGTACTACTCCTAAATATTTCAATTGGGTGGGATGCCAAATAAAAGGGAAGGCACTTTTTAAACCCTCCACCACGGGGGCCGGGGTATTAATATTCAGAGCCACTGACTTGCCATAATTAATTTTGAAGTTAGATAGTAAACCAAACCTTCGGAATTCTTTAACCAAGTTGGGTAGGGAAACAACCGGGTTGGTAATAACGGCCAAGAGGTCATCCGCGAATAAAGCGAGTTTATGTTCTCTCCCGCCCACCTGGACACCCGATATATTCGGATTGGCCCTGATTGCCCTTGCCAACGCCTCCATACACAGCACGAATATGAGCGGAGACAGCGGACACCCCTGCCTAGTGCCATTATTGATCATCACCGGTTCCGACAGATCGCCATTAATTTTAATTCTAGCCCTGGGTTGCCGATAAAGTGCTAAGATTCTATGAAGTCCCAATGGGCCTAATCCAAGATGCTCCAGGAGCCCTTTCATGAACGGCCAGCTCACACGGTCAAAGGCCTTTTCTGCATCTGTAGACAAGAGCATTGAAGCCGTTGTTGAGCATGAGGCAGAATATATCAAATCTATTACCTTGGTGGTGTTGTCCCGTGCCTCGCGATCCGGAACAAAGCCCACCTGATCTGTGTGAATCAGATCTGGAAGTAGGTATTTTAATCTATTTGCGATAAGTTTTGCGTAGAGTTTAACATCTACGTTCAGCAAGGAAATAGGCCTATAGCTTGCACATTGAGAGGGGTCCTTTCCTTCTTTGGGGATCACCGTTATATGGGCTTCCAAACTCTGTGGGGAGAACGCGGAATCGTTGGAGATCGTATTAAAGGCCGGCACCATCAGGGGTATCAACCTATCTTTAAAGATCTTGTAGTATGCAATGGAAAAGCCATCAGGGCCCGGACTTTTACCCGAAGGTGTTGATTTAATCGCCTCCCTCAACTCCCCTTCAGTGAAAGGTTGTTCCAGTTTATCTCTATCTGATTTTGAGAGAGTGGGAAAACTGATCTCCTTTAAATATGCCTCAATCTGAGCTGATCGTGTGGCATCTATAGTATCAGATTCTTGAGTTTCGAGATTATATAGTTTGGTGTAGTATGTGTGGAATGCCCCAGCTATGTCAGTAGTTAATTTACACTCCCGGTCGTTGTTATCCTTAATCATGGCAATGTAGGCCTTAGCTCGCTGTTTACGCAGAGCCCTAGCTAACATTGTTCCTGGTCTGTTTCCCCAGCGAAAGAAACGATGGCGACACCTCTGGAAATCAAGTTTTACTTTATCATAAAGTAATTTGTTAAGTGCCGCCCTCGTCTCCTTGAGCTTGTTCAACAGATCCCTAGACATATTGGATTTATGTGTCGTCTCTAGGTCCCTAATCTGCTGAAGTAGGTGGTCCCGGTACGCGATGTTTTCTTTCTTCATACGAGAGCCTAGTTCAATAAGTTTCCCTCTGATAACACATTTATGTGCTTCCCAGATAGTGATACTCGAGACGTCTGGAGTAACATTGTTAGAGATATAATCATCTAATGCAGCAGTCAGTTGGTCCCTACAATATGTATTTTGGAGGAGGAGCTCGTTTAGGCGCCACGTGCATTTTTTTGTCTTTAAATTAAAAAGGTGAAAGGTCAATGAAATAGGGGCGTGATCTGACCAAGTTATTTGACCAATATATGTTGTTAGGAGGTTAGGGAGGAACCGTTGTGGAAGGAGCAGATAGTCAATTCGTGAGTATACCTCATGGGGGTGGGAGAAAAAGGAATAGTCCCTCTCCCCTGGGTGTTGCAAGCGCCATGTGTCGACCAGTTGGTGTTCATGGAGTGTACGTCTAACCTTACAATGTTGCGATCTGCGCACCCCCGTCCGACCATTGGAGGTGTCAATTTCTGGTTGAAGAGTCCAATTGAAATCGCCTCCCACAAGCAGAATTCCCTCCGCATACTCTGCGACCTTATCTAATACCTGTGAAATAAACAGTGGTTGACCCTGGTTAGGCAGATATAAGTTCACAAAAGTATATGTAACATCAAATAATCGACATTTTATTAGAAGTGCTCTTCCTTCCACTAGACAAATTTTCTGAAAATCTGAGAAGGGTAATCTCTTAGAGAACAGGGTAGCCACTCCCAGCGTCTTGCCCTCTCTATTGTTACTAAAATATGAGGAAGTGTAGAAGCCATCTGAGAGCCGTGGGGCAGATTCCTGCTTAAAATGGGTTTCTTGAAAAAAGACAACATCTGCTCCCAGATGTCTCATCTCTCTCAATGCCCGTGATCTTTTTTCAGGGAGGTTAAGACCCTTGGCATTAATTAAAACCAATTTAAATTTATCTGTCATGGTGGATCTAAGTATCTCAGAACCGCGCTTCTGTCAATCTCATAACTGAGCAGTTGGATTGGCGTTTGCAAGCAATAAATGACCTTGAAACTTGCAAGTAAGTAAAGTGTTATATAAGTTGAAATTAGCAAAAAGGGGGAGGTAGGAAAGCTACATGAGGGGGAACACAACACTGACAGACACCAACGAACAAACATAAAAAAACACAACAGATAGTATACCATCAAACCGCTCCAGGGAGACGGGTGTGGAGGAGCCGCAGCCATCTCTCGGGTTTCTTCCAGCGGTGGGGGTTAAAGGGGGGGTTAACGACAGTGACTAACAGAGTCATCTTATCAATATATCAGATAATTGTAATGGCCTAAACAGCAAGACCAGTAGAAGTGGTAATGACAATAACAATCACAACTTAGCAGGTCTCACAGTTAGTGGAAAAGCCTCCAGCAGGTGCAGACCAGAGAGATCTGGGTCAACAGCAGGGACATTGAACTATCATATCAGCTTAATGTGGTGTCACTTTAGGATTTATATATTCTGATATTAAAGGACTTGAGTGACTACCTAAAAAGAAAAAGAAAAAAAAAAAAAGGGAAGAACAGTCAGCATATAAGGTCATTGTTGACCTGAAACTTAGATCAGATATTCAATGTCTCTGGCCTGGCCAGGATAAAGGGATACAGGGACGGGTATAAACTCCAATGTAGGGAACGCCCAAGTGACATGAGACAGTCCAAAGGTCACCAAGAATTTTCAGTTGCATAGTGTAGACCTTTGTAGGAGGGTCTACAGCGAAAAGTAAGATTTAAGGGTCCAGGGTTTCCGGTGGATCTCGACGTCTCCTTGTTGCATTTCTGGAGCTTCCAACTGTTTGCCAGGTATCGCTGCTAGTTGGATGTAGACGGACGGAATGTTGATGCCAGTCCGGAAGTGCAACCTCTTGTAAGCCCAAGTGTGAGCAGAATGGCTTAATGTCTTGGGGTGTTCTCAAGATCTCCATCTTTCCGTTGTTAGACACTTGCAAGCTAAGGGGAAATCCCCAGCGGTATTTAATGTTCTTAGAACGTAGTGTGTCTGTCAAAGGTCTAAGCATCCGGCGTAATTGCAAGGTTTGCCACGAGAGGTCTTGGAAGATCTGAAGTCTATTGCCATCGTAGTCAATAGTATCCAGTTTCCTAGATTTCTGGAGAATAGCTTCTTTCTGTACATAGTAATGCATGCGGCAGATCACGTCTCTTGGGCGATCAGACGGAGACCCTCGTGGTCTGAGGGCCCTATGAGCTCTGTCAAATTGAATACTGGAGGTAGGGTCTTGTTCTAATATCTCATTAAAGACCTTTGTGAGGAAGGCAATTAGGTCTTGAGTGGGTATGTCCTCAGGGATACCCCGAATTCGAAGGTTGTTTCTACGTCCTCTATTGTCAAGATCGTCAACTCTACTGTTGATCAGTTGTATCTCTTGGGCTTGTTGAGCTACTGTGTCGCTGAGAGTATCATGACGTGTCGCAAATTCCTCTCTGAAATCCTCTAATTTAGACATTCTAGATGACAGTCGAGCCAGATCTGCTTGTAGAGTGGCTACCTCCTTCTTAACTGTCTCCTTAAGTCTGGACTCCAGATGTTCAAAGTCTTTCTTAGAGGGGAGCTCTGCCTTTGTAGGTAAAGATTTTACTAATTGCAAAATCGCCCCGATGTCTTGATTTGTACTCATCGAGCAATCAGAGGAGGCTGATTCAGTTGAGTTGGCCATTTCTGCAGCCTTATCTACCTCTGGTGAAGACGGTGAGCTATTATCTTGTTCTGAAGGAGTGGTTGTAGAATGGAGGTATTGCCGTAGATCCTGGCGCCTAGGTGTTTCCGTAGGTTTCCGCTTGGATAGATTCTTCTTATCTTTGCCCATTAGAGGTATATACCGAAGTCTCCCAGTATAGAATATAAGTACAGAGGTTGCATATGGCCTTGCTTTAAAACAATGATCTGCTTTGTCATATGTCGTCTCCCCCCAGTGGATGGACTATTCCATCATCTAACCGATTTTTAGCACAATGTTAAAGTTCTTTGTAGGTAGACAGGGCCCTGTCGGTTGATACATGGTCTATGACCAGGCGTGCTGAGTTAGATAGTAGTTTCAGCCGTAATTTTCAGAGGGACCAGCAGAGGGCAGCAGATCTTAGGTAAGAAGGATGATAGAGTGCTGCTTTTGGTTGTGATTAACCTCTTATCTGCTGGAGCTTTTCTTCCTTATCCCAGGGAGGGTGTCAGATTTGATGCTGGATCATATATGATATGACAGGTGAGGGCTGTTTTACTGACCTGCAATATATTGTGTCATCAGGGAAGCAGGTGTCAATTGACGTCTTAGTGCCTCAGCTGTTGTCAGTAGCAGGGTCCCTCTGTCCTGAGGAGCCAGTAGTTTGCAGGCCAGTGATCTGGTCTTCTGTCAGGGAGAGCTCAGTTGCTAGGCCATTTATTATTTGGGTGTCTCCAGCGTCCTGGGTCAGAGCGCCGACCGGAAGCTGGCTACCGCGGGCCGGAAGTGAGGGGGAATGAGGTGCCGCTCGGGCCAGGAGCCGCGGCGGCGTCCACAATGTGCGGCCTCCCGGCAGTGGCTGAGTTGCTGGACCTCTCTGGACTCAGGTAACGTCCAATGATGGGGGAATCAGAGGGAGCCGCCTCTCTGTGGGGTTCCGGTGGACTGACCTTAGGATTGGTGATCAGTGTAGGCCGCTCTCGCTTGCAGCCAATTTGGGCGGTCTGTCTAGTGCCCAGAGAGAACTTGATGTTCCCCTCATATGCCCGGGGTATTCAGCCCAGTATATCTGGTGACTTTGTCGATCTTGTCGGGTTTGTAAAGGTATTTTCGGGGAAAAAAGGGAGTGGTATTGCCGGAGCTCCACTAAATGTGCTCTACTCAATATGGCGTCCAAGCCACGCCCCCACAAGCATTGTGTTTTAAAGAGATAGTATAGAAAAAGAACACATCAATATGTGAGGGATACTATGTACCAGCAACATCTGTATTTCAGGAGTGCTCCTGCTACAATTATTGTCCACATGTGCCAGCATGTCCTGATTGGCTACTAGGGGCCTGATTCATTAAGGATCTTAACTTAAACTTCTTATTTAAGTCTCCTGGACAAAACCATGTTACAATGCAAGGGGTGCAAATTAGTATTCTATTTTGCACATAAGTTAAATACTGACTGTTTTTTTCATGCAGCACACAAATACTGGATAGCTTATTTGTGCACTGAAATGTAAAGTTGATATTTGTGTGCTACATGAAAAAACAGTCAGTATTTAACTTATGTGCAAAACAGAATACTAATTTGCACCCCTTGCATTGTAACATGGTTTTGTCCAGGAGAGTTAAATAAGAAGTTTAGATCCTTAAAGTTCCAGATCTAGGGCCTGATTCATTGAGTTGCTTAGATTGTTTAGCTGTGAGATCTATGTTCATGCAGAGTGCCCCTACTTCATGAGTAAATTAAACAGCAGTAAGGGTGCTTTCTACCGTGAAGATCTTGAAACACATTTTCTGTTTTAGGAATTGGCTATTTTAATTTTGTTTGCCAGGTATAACTTTCAACATTTGAAGTAGTTTCTTTTGCTAAATAATTCCTGTTATCAAGTGGTAATTGTAAGCATTTTGATTTTGCTAAATTTAAAGCTCTTACAAATTATAGACGTTGTTTAGTCACTTGCTGACTAAATGCCATATTGAATTGGTGAAGTGATAGCTGGTTAATCCCATGCTGCCGTTTTAAAGTGACAGAGAGAAAATGGCATCAGGGCTCTCATGAGAGAAAGTGAGAGACACATTTAATTACGTTCCTGGCACCTAAATCGCAGGACATTGTGTTAAAAATGAATGCTATGTGTTTCATGACAGTATAGACATGAAATTGTGTGATGTCCCTGTATCATGTAGGAGGCAGGGCAGACAACTGTTGGATCCACAGAATGTAATAGAAGCACCTCTTTTTAGTTCCAGTTTACACTGAATCTTTTATATCGGGCAAATGGGGAGACAAATCTGGGTCTCCACCATGTAAAAATAAGAATAATAAAAAAAAACCATACAAAGCTTTTGCTTACAGCCCTAACCTTCCTTCATATTTAAAATAAGGTGCACAAATGTGGCATTGTTATACTGGCTAACTAGCTGGTAAATGAATGGGTTGCAAGCGTTCAGAAACGTAGCATCTTGAAAAATTGTCACTACCCGCCATATTTTTGCATATTTATCAATAGAACATGCTACAAAAACAACTCTTTCTCCCAAGAAAAACAAAATAAAATAAACTTAAAGTAGCAATTATACATAGAAGTTTTTTTTATTTAAATAGCAAGTTAAATACATTTTTAAGCATGAATTTTTTTTTTAGCCATCATCCTACAAATTTTCTCCTTTTCAAAATCTCTCTGGGTGTCCAGTATGGTTGCCAGACACACACACTCACAGCTCTCAGAATGTCATGTGAAGGCAAAGCTGCTTAGAGAAGACAGATATCAGGGGGGCATTTCAAAGACTCTACTCATTACATCATATGCCATGTTACTATGGTTGCCATGGTAATCATGACATTATGCAAACTCTGCAGAATTGTAACTGATTAATAGCAACCTTAAAAAAGAAAAACATAGAAAATGGTTATGTGAAATATCTATTTTTTTTATGGGATTGCTGCTATAATCAATAATATTTCCAGAAAGTAGTAAGATATTTTCCTTTTAATTTTCGTTTTAAAGGCTTGTTTTAGTTAGTAATGCTGTAAAAGAAAGTAATATGATTTAAGATTGTCTTTACATAGATAAATAAATGAGCTTAATAATAATTGCATAATGATCACAAATGTATTATAAAATTTGTAGTAATTTATAAGAAAATGTTCAAATGCTCCCAGAATACACACAATTTATGAAAATAATATAATTCAGAATTGCTGAAAATGGATGTGGGTAGAAAATGAAAACCAGCTGAAAGTAGAATCCACAAGCACTGGAGCATGAGATCCATATATGTAGTTAGAGTATATAATTTAAAACCATGACTCTTGTCTTGTGACTTAATGGAATGCCTGGGGCAACCTTTTGTGTACAGCTGTCGTGTTTCTGCCATCTGTATTGGTACAGGACATTATTGCATGGAAGAGGGCATCATTTTTCTCTTTTGCTGCTATCTGCACTGTTTAATTTTGTGGTTGAAGAGTATTGAATCAGTGAGCAGACCGCAAAATAAATGTAATCTCCCCCTCTAAGAATTTTAAAATTATAAATGTTTAGAAAGGATTCAGATATAAGAAGTATTCATTGTGATCATGGTACCAAGAAAATTTAATCTATGGAAAAACATAGACGACACAATATAAATGCCCATTGTCCTCTGCATGTTGTTATTTAGCAAAACAGTTGATAAGTAGTCTTTGCTCACTGGCAAAGATGTGTTTTAATGAAAAAAAATTATTATTGACAAAAAAAAAATCTAATATTGTCTATGGTGCATATCTATGGGCCTATATCTATATGTCTATGGGCCCTTATAAAATCATGCTATGGAGCCCACAAATGTAGTCTAGTTACGCCTAAATTAAATGATTTTGCAGGATATTCTGGTTAATTATTTCTCATCATATGTTTAGACATTCAATGACATGGTATCTATTATATTAATCATTATGTACTTGCCATATGATATTTTAACTTTACAATTAAAGTTTTGGAAATATCTGTTTGTAATCTATTTAATAAAATTAAGTTTGCATCAATAGCAATCCTTTCATGCCTATTCCTTGCTCATTTCTATAACATTTCCTTGCCCCAGCTGCTCACTATGTTTGACAACAGCTAGCGAAAAATAGAATTCATTACTATGAGTCAGACAGGTGACAGTGTCATTGTCTTTGAAGCCACCATATTATGTTGTTGTTGTTTTACTTTTGGACCAAAAATAAGGCTTGCTTATGCCCCAGTTTTACCATATTTCTGATACTGGAGATCTGGAACTCAGAAAATTTTTGTTTAAAGAATTCCAACTGTCACCTGGATTATCATGTTAGCTAGGAAATTAAATCTATACCTGGTATTTATGGACTGCAAAAACTTAATGAAGATTCAGATTTCTATTATGATGGTGTCAATTTATGGGAAGCACCTTTTCCTATTGATAAACATATCATTTGTATGTATTAAACATTGCAGTGTAAAAATGCATGTGTCTTACACTTGATGCAAATAACTGACTTCTGTTGTTCAAATGCAACTCTACTTGTTACTCCATTGCAAAGGTTATTGGATCCATTAACATTGATTTTGGGATACTTTATATTACTTTCCTGTTTGGAATTTTTAGTATTTAATTTGAGGCAGCACGGACAGGAACAGCTTGTAAATTGTTTATGTGGCCGGTGGGAGGAATAATCCTCAATACCCAGTTCTTAAAGCTGCATTACCACCTAGTAAAATCTGTTCTTTTAGTCTCACCATTAAAGAGATTTCAGCTTGTGAATGGTGCTCTTGCTCACTGCCCATCCCATATCCCACCCCACCTTCCCAATGCCACCCTGCCACAATTTTAAGTTGGCATAGTAAACTGTTCGGCAGCATTGGTTCTATTTGCTGGAAGAATAGGTGACTAAGGGATATTGCAGCTTTAAAGTCATTTTAATCTGCTGCTGTACAAAATTAATGCAGAACATTGTTTTGTAATATTGTGCCAAGTTTAATAACCATTTAAATGGGCTTTTAAAAACATTGCCTGTTTCTTTAGTTCTAAAAATTAGGTTTGGCCGAATAAGTGATATTGGAATTTCTAATTGTTTGTTTTAAGTTCACGCTTCATCAGTATATTGCCAGGTTTGGTTCCTGGTCATTGTGTAAAAGTTGCCGAACAAGTTATTACTTAAGTACTTCTCAGTCTAGCAGCCATTGTTTTTGTTAGGTCAGGATAAAATATTCTACTAGCAAATAATAGTATCTATTCTTCAGTGTGACTCATAAAATATAACTGATGCCATATTTATGAAAATCTCTAAGACACATTAAGCCTTCATTTAATCCTAAACATTACCCATATTTACATAAGCTCTACTGTCCAGATATCTATATTGCAATGTCTGCATTTGTTTCTGGCTTTTGTGTTGGACATTGTACCTGGGCTCCTTACTCCCATGACAACTATGTGACACTGGAAGGCATGAACTCTGTCAAACAATGTAAGTTTAATAGCTTCTAACTGGGACCAGCCACAAATGCCCAAACTGCTGTGGTAGCAGTAATATGATAGGTAGGTATGGGTATGGAAAGGTGAATAGGATAATGATAAAAACATGAATGCGGGAGAACACCAGAATTTGGGAGTCTCCCAGAAATTTCAGGAGAGTGGGCAAGTAAAATCTAACCCTCACCCTCAATAAAAAATGTTGCTCAGTGCCGTGAACATAGAGAACTTACAGTTATAAGGCTTAATCCATCACATAATTGTGGGGAATAAGGCCTAAATCATAACTGCAGTGTAAATATGGTACATCAAATGAATCCATTGATAAATTGAGCTGCTAAAGTGTAAAATGTGAAGTCAGAAAGTCTGTTGTGTGTGTATTCGATGACCGCACATCCCAGTGCTAGAAGATAGCAGTGTCACCTGTAGCAACTTCAAAGGCCCCTGCTGTGAGCTATATCCTGACACAAGTTAGTTTTTTTGACACCTGAATAGACTTTTTGGAACCATTCAGTATGGTGTCTGGCTTAAAGACCATGTGCTGACTTGGCTGTATTTTATATAGACAAGAATACTTTGGTTTTAAAATATGCCACTTAAAATCAATAAAAGTAGGGATCAACCACATATTCCTCAATAGCATGATGAAGGGCAGCTCATATGTCAAATTAAGAATTCTGCCACACAGAGATGAGTATAAACTCAAACGGACAACATGGACCTAGGCTTGTTTGGTATCGATAGATGGGTAAATTCATAGGGGATTTATTAATAATAAAATTGGGTCTGTGTGACGTTCCACAGAAAAGTTAGGTCACATAGTAGAATAGGGTAATAAATAGGGCAATGTGCAAATGGTGATTGAAAAAAGTGTCACAGACCACAGCCCCCCAGGAGGTGGGGAAAGGTGTAAAAGTGTCTTTAAAAAGCTGAGACCAGTAACAACAAATTGTCAGTCTTTTGGGAAAATCAATCCACATTGATAAGCTGTCCATCTTCCTAGCCAATTTCCCATGGCACCGTTTATACAACTCGTGTAAGTTATACTCTGAATGTAACCCTTTTATTTTAAACTGTTATGCTTGTGTATGTTATGTCAATAGTTTATTGTTGTTTATATCTGAATGCCCAGTACCTTTTGTATATTAAATCTATCATTTAATAAGTGGCATCCTTCATACTCTAACAATCCATTAGCATGTTAAGAAAATATAGCTCAACCAAGTTAACCATTTAAATTCCGGTGTGTGATTTGTTAACACATTTGACCAACAAGCCTAGTGTGTGCTTGCATTTATATTTGTGTAACAGTCTGGAGGTGTGACGAGTTATCCTTTTGATTGCTGGGGTGGGCTTTACTAACCTGTGGGTAGCCATAAGCTTTGTAAGCCAGTGTGTGCCAGTATATCTGGGTCCTATTGCCCGTATTCAATAGTATTTACAGATTGAACAATGACTCCAGATCAAGACATCTAAAATGGGGCCTCTTTTAAAGATTGTCCTATCTTTAGTCAGTAGAACATTGTCCAGAACACTGTGTGCTTGATGCTACAGTAAGCCAATATGTGGCTGCTTTCAGGTCACTTCTTTTTAAATGTTTAAGTTTTGCCAAGTATGCACAGTGTATGTGAGACTCTGTGATTCATTTGTAAGATGTTGTGCCAACCTTTATCCACATGCTGAGTCGACCTTCTGGCATAAAATAATGTTTTCTCATTTTGCTTAAATGCCTTTTTACATTGCTGCATTATTTTGCTTGGATATCTCAATACTATGGTCTTCCACGTTTTCTTATTGTGTGTATGTACTATAAACAGAAGATTTTCTTGCAACAAATTTGCAAATATTCCACAACATAAAGCAAAACTACTTTTTTTTTTTTTCAACTTCTTTTTGTTTTTTTTTAAAGGCCTATTCGCTAAGACTTTTGTGTATTTCAATGCAATTTTAAGATTTTTCAGACCATTTTTTAAAAATTTTTAAAGAACACCAGTGATTTTGTCCTATGTGGTCAAACCCATCAAAATTCATTCTTAGGGGTATGTTAGTAGGTCAGTTTTTCCCCTCCAACCATATTTAGAGCCTTTTTGAAAATGTTCAATTTAAAGAGCCGCTTAACTTAAATTTTAAAACGTAAGCTACTGATCTTTTGCTTGTGACCCTGACCACATCTCTGTTATGTAATGTGGCACCTTGCTTTGTTTTTGACCAAAGCTAGTGGCTGACTGATTCTGTGTCATGTTTTCTATCTCCTAGTCCTATGTATATTTTATGTTTCGTTAATCTAGGAACCTTTTGAGTCTACATGTATAAGACCTGAGGACATCTGAGTAGCAGTGTGGCTATTACACCCTAAGGGAAAGCTGTCTGCAGAAGCATAACCCACTTTTAGCTTCCCAGGTGTTGCTGAAGGGGACCTGTGGGACAGACGGAGCTGGCTGCTCAGTGGTTATAAAAATTAATATATTGCATGATGGTGGTCCTTGGGGGAAGGGGAATAAATTGGCTGTGCGATAGACCATGTGAAACTGGATTAAAAGCCATTTCTACCCCATCTTCAAATCTACTGTTCACAAACTTAGAGCAATACTTTTTTTCATACCTCTTCCTTTTTTTTTTTTTGTTTTCTATACCTGTGTGCTAGATATGTAGTCAATTACATCTAGCACATAACCAACTCCAGTATCCATCGGTCATTGCAAATAGTCAGCATCAACAACTTGAAGATCAGACTAGTCCCAGCTTTCCCTGGGCTGTACATTTTAAAGGAGCTTCTGGTTTCTAAAATGTTCTGCTTAAAGGCAATAATGGCCAATCAAGTCTGTATGAGTTTATATTATTTTTGCCCCTGTCTATGGTCATAATTTTCTCATACTTCCTGTCACTGTTCAGTCCTAGATTTGCACATATAGCATTGACTTCTGTCACACTCTTTAAAAGACATTCACTGTCAGCTAGCATCTTATCTAGAGCAGCTGAACTTCTAGTTCTGGCTTCTACTACATTATGTCATGTCGAAACGCACTCCTCTTAGTACATGGTATAGTGAATCGGTAAGCACTCACTGTAACCATAATGATGGCAGTGTGCTTTTTTTTATATAGTACAAGTCTTTTCTACATTATATGTTTTGCAGAAATGTTCTGTAACCTGTATTTGTTATGCTCCTAGCTTCTCAATTATTTTAAAGACTAAGAAAAAAATACTCTGTTCAGATGGGAGCTCATGTTAATAGTCCAGTTACAGTATAGCATTATACAGAAATCTAAATGTCACGGTTAAATGTTCATATAAATATTTTTTTATGCATTTTGATTGGTGGTAAGAAGTCCTGTATGCTTCAACTTCATCAATGAATGGCCTCTCCAATTAACAATGGTGAGCGCTTTATTAAGCATCCCACACTCACAATTAAAGGCTCTTCTTAGTATTTTTATAAATTCAGTAATAATTTACATAAATGTTTATTTCATATTTTACAGGGTGATAAATGCAGGTAAAAGCACACACAATGAGGATCAGGCAAGCTGTGAGGTGATGTTTGTTAAGAAGAAGACTGGAGTCCAGTCCACTCCCAACAAGACCTCTACAAACAAGAGAAGATCATCTCTACCTAATGGAGAAGGCTTGCAACTGAAGGAGAGTCAGGTAAGTGCCACATTGAGACTTGGAATGCGTCATGTTATGTGCAGAACGTGATGGGCCAAATATACCATTTGTATAATTGACAACATTTTAAAATGTAATTGGACACGTTTGCGGTGGAACAGGTGCAGTGAAATACATTGCACAGGGCAGTATCTATTCTAGATGGACATTCTTGCACTACACTCGTTATCATGTTGCATTACCTGAGCAAGCTTATAGCCCTCTTTAATAAGTAAATTATAATGCCAAGAAAATTAGAATAGAGAAGTGTACTCACTGAATAAGAGCTTGTACTCTGCTATTGATCAGAATTAAAAAATTAAAATATGTACAGGGATAAATCGTTAAAATTTGAAACTGTGTCTGGAAATTAGGGACAGTTATCCACAATCGGTTTGTTGCTGACAAATGGCATAACAAGAGACTTTTTTTATTTAATGAGAGCAGTCATTACTAGCAATAATACAGGCCTTTTAAAATGTATCTTTTTTTTGTCCTCAACAGTGACTTTATCATCACAGTTTGATTTATTCCTAAGGCCTTGTGCTCACAGGCGGTCATTTTACGCATTCATTTTAAGCATTGTTTTTAAAGCCTGTCAAATGCACCTTGATGCATATAGTCCAAATATGATGTAAGTAAATGCACCTATAGCTACATAGACAAACACACTTTCTGGCACGTATTTGTTTCGCTTTGCGTCAGTTTGGATGATGTCTGCAGAATTTAAAGGCATTAACTCTATAAAATATAAAGGAGTTCTATGGAATGACTGATTAAATATATAGTACACTGTGCTGCAGGGAGGCTTCTAGAAAACACTTCTAATGCTGTTTAAAAGAGAGGACAAAATACAAGGTTCTGTCTATACTTTGAAGTAGCGTTTCTCATCACGTATGAGCCTTTAAGATCTGCAGTCAGGGAGCTTCATTCCTTCAAATATTTTCTTATGCTTTTGTTTTTAAACATATTACGCTGCAATGTACATTGAGGGGATCATGATATAAATAACATACAGTGACATGAATTATTTTTTTGCGTCAGTATGCAATATATAAAAATATTATTTAACATACAGAAATGTCCAGGTTCATTCTGTCATCCAAGAGTGAAAATGTTTCTCTGGAAGGTTCATCATGAGCTATTTTACATTTTGTCATTTTAATACCTTTCATTTCTACAGTAACAGTTCCATACACTACACATTGTCACCTTCTTTAATCTCCAATGCCTTTATTCATAGTAATGTAGCTGAATGTCCCAGTGTCATGCAAATTGCTGGTTCCAGTACGCTGGCTTCCATTCTACTACAATGCTTTTTTTTCCCCTGGTACAAATTAACTGATTAAGTACACAGATGAAATTGCATTCCTTAACTAGTGAAGCATGCATTGAAATAGCAGCCTGAGAAATTGAAATAGGAACCATTTATTCATGACAATTAACTGAAATATTAAAATTAATTTTGCTATAGTATAGGTTGGTAATTTTACAATAGAACATTTTGTATTGCTAGAAACACAGTGGTCTTGGAAACCCAGCATTTAATTATTTGCCTATAACCATTACAACATCTGTACCGCTAAGGTGAAAATATTAATGTAGTAAGGAGGAGATTCAATTTGCCGCTTGGTGTCCCCGGAACGTCCGCGAGCCCGTCTTGCATCAAGATCAAAATAGACCAAAGCAGACTGTCTAGTTGGATATTCTGTGTCAACACAAGTTGTCAACTTTCCCCTGGGAATTTAATATACTTTTGGAGAGGCTTATTGACATATATGTCTAATGTAAAACAATATATTTTAATCATATTTCAGTGCTGTAGCTTCTATAAAGCTATTACTATTACTTGCTTGGTTTACCAAGCACTAGAACATCTTTGTCTTGGTCTCTCTCCCATAATTCCATGATTGTTGCTATAAAAAGAGAGAGTGAGGCAGCATGATATGAGGGTGGGTAGTGTAATTCTCTAAAGTAGTTTGATAAAATAATCATGTTCTCACTACCATAACATAAAGTGACTTTATTAATTATCCTAGTGTCCTAGTTTGTGTAAGGAATGAAAAGAGTGCCTGTTTAGTTGTTTTGTCTCAAGCAGCAAAGTGATTTGGCCCACTGCTGGGTAACCCTCACATAGAACCCTGCCAATTTTATTCTATTGTGAAAACATTAAAATGCACCTTGGGTTGTTTTCTGTCTGCATCTAATATCATTGGGGTATACAGTCCCCTTAATTTGCCCATAATTTATACAGAGTGATGACTAACATAAAACAATGAACATATGAATTTTCCTGTATTAGCCTTAATTAAGGAAACACTTTTGATGTTTAGAATGCAAATATTTTACGATACTGCCATCTATGGAAAGTTCGGAGATCTTCTATTTAAA
Source organism: Mixophyes fleayi (assembly GCF_038048845.1). Classification (NCBI taxonomy): domain Eukaryota; kingdom Metazoa; phylum Chordata; class Amphibia; order Anura; family Limnodynastidae; genus Mixophyes; species Mixophyes fleayi. The sequence goes on from NC_134405.1 coordinate 217,943,630, forward strand.
CTATGAGGGTCAAAATAAACACAATTTTCAGTCCAACCTTTGGGCAAAGACCATACAATGAAGCTGCTCTTTAGTAAATCAAAGAGGAGTATTGTAGTAAAAATATTGTACAAAGGGGCAGGATCTTAATACCAACGGATTCACACATTTCAAAATAAAAGTAGAACATAACACCAATGTTACAATCATACAAAACCTTTATTTAGTAAATGACTACAACTTCCCAAAAGTATGTTCATCAAACTACAAAATTCTGGGCAGAAAAAAACATGTGTCATAAATATTCACTATTGAAACACTACTTTTTGTAAATGCACCGCTTGGACAATCACGTGACTGCCTGAACCACTCTTGCACTTTTAGTCCACATCTCCTAATGAGCTTAGTATGTTGTCTGTTGAGAATGTTGGCATCTGCCTCCATAATCCTCTCTGAACACTGAAGGAAAGAGGCATCCGATGTAGGGCTGGAAATGACAGTGGACTCTTTGACTAGAAGAGTGTCAAGTCCAAATTAATCTAGAGTCCGCTATCATATTTAGCTATGTTTCAGAGGTTGCCCAGCAGAGATTTCACCTAATTAAATAAAATTACTGTGGTCTTGCTAAATTGAGCAAGTCGCCGTGGTTCCTGGAGTTGAACCCCTGCTGAAGTTCTTGTTTGGGGAATTGAGGAGATATAAAAAATACTGTGTTGTTAAAGCCATTTAAGCAAATAAAATGTTTGAGTTGAAAGTTCCTTTAATGTCATATGCCTTAAAATATCTTTTTTAGAAATTGATCTTTTTGTTTAATCTCAGGAGGTGGATGGAATAACATTTCAATATTGGGCATTATTTGATGGACATGCTGGAGCAGGAGCTGCTGTTGTAGCATCAAAGCTTCTTCATCACCACATCTCAGAGCAACTACAGGACACTGTAGACATACTGAAGAACTCAGCGGTTTTACCTCCAACCTGTTTAGGGGAGGATCCAGAAACGTCTTCCTCCAATAGCAGGACTCTGACTAGAGCTGCATCATTACGTGTAGCTACTGGTGCACCAGGATCACCAAGCACACCTCAAACACGTTTCTTCACAGAGAAAAAAATTCCACATGAATGTCTCGTCGTTGGAGCTCTTGAAAATGCATTTAAGGAAATGGTAAGGAAAAAAATATTTACGTTCTAAATTTTATTCTTTCAAATACAGTCTGTTTTCCTAAAAGTTTGGAGGTAGACCATAAAGTGATCTCTTTATTTTAATTTTCCCTGTGCATTACTTTTATGTTGGCACCGTAGATATAGCCACATGTAAATTAATATGTACAAGTACGCGTAATTAAATTAAACTATTTTCTTGTGGGAGTTACGACATTTGGAATACATCTACCTGGCAAAATGCCAACACCAATAGTATGGAATAATGAAAAATGTATGATTACTATGTTGTTCAGAGTCAATATTATACATTTTTACAGTCGCACCACCATTTTATGTCCTTCAAGGGAAGTGGGAAATTGGTATAAAATTCAGGGCGGTGGAAAATGAGGAAACAGTCTAGAAACAACCGACACGTCAAGTAAAATAGAGGATACACGCTAGGTAATCTATCAAACCTTTTCTAGTCCTGTATACTGTATATACAGAATTTTGTAACATTTGCCCTAACTTCTTTAGTGTACAGAACACTTGCAGTGATACTATTGTACATCCTTCAGACAGTACAAAATACTTTCTTCTGTTCTAAAATGCAAGGAGAAATAGTTTAAGATAAGCAAATTGATCCATTGGCAACAAGGAGCTCACTTCTATACATTTGGCAATGGGGGATCATGTTCTTGGAGTGTAAAATCTGTGAATTTAGGATGGAGGGTTTGACTGTATGTGGAAACTGGGGCGGCTGTCTTATGGAATTCATTTTGAGTTTCATTTAATTTAATAATGATAATTAATGTGATGCTACTTTTGTTTATGTAACAATTGAAAATTCAACAGGGTGCTAGAAGTTTGATATGTCTTCCCTAAATGGAAATTCACTATTTAATAGGTGATAGTGGACGCCTTCTAATAGCAGCTCTGCAACTTAAAAAAAAAAAGCGGTATATTTTAAAAAGAATTTACTATCCCTCTGCAACCTGTTCGGGCACACTATAGCCCCCTTTCTGGCAATAAGATTAACATAGCAAAATCCAAAGCCTTACTGCTCCAACCCTCCCAGCAAGATTCCCTGTCCCGGATATCCCCACCATTCAAAAAAGCCTGACTAAATTTATTTGGAACAACAAGTCTCACAACTGCCCACGACTCAAGGGGACAGAGGGTTTTCTTACATTCAAAGCGTATTATTGGGCAACTCAGCAGAATTGTAGCCTCTTTCGCTCCCCCCTCCTGGCCTCCCTCTCTTGGACAGATAACAAATACAGATTTCTCCAACTCAATATGTTCTCTGGTATATTGAGCCTGCTATTCCAGTGAGCCCTACTCCCCTATGCTGGCCTTTGTGTCAAATTTCGCGACCTCGAACCCAGATTTTTTGAGTATCTTTAACTCAGGCATTTCATACAATATCTCCTATCGGGCAGGCCCCCTCACTCCGCCTCCCCATTTAATATGCTTTTGTCATTCTTTACCCTTGCAAAGAGGAGAAGTCTCTTCACTTTGTTATCCTCCTTGACAGTCTATTGGTCTCGAAACAGGCACGAGATGGAGTGGGAGAGAGATCTGGAACCTTCCCTGGGGGAGGATTACTAGGAAGCTATTAGAGCCCAGATATTCTCTAATTCTATTTCCACCCTGATTAAAGAAATAAAAACATATAAAGTGCACTATAAATGGTAGCGCATGCCTGATACACTTGCTAAAATTTTCCCTACCACTTCTTGGGTTGGTGGTTCGACTCTGGACAAATTGGGACATATTTGCATATATGGTGGACCTGCCCGAAGATTTTCTCTTTCTGGGATAAAGTCCAGGCCCTTCTCTCTTCCCTCCGTGTCCAGTTTGGAAAGATCCATAGTCCACCCTCCTTTGCCATCCTATTCCAGATATGGACTATACTCCGTTAAGCCAGCTAGCTTCCCATATTCTTGCTGCTGCCGATGTCTCATCGCTAAATCCTGGAAGAAGACTGATACCCCTCCCCACACACCCATGTCTCTCCACTGAAATCCTCCATTTGGTTCTAGGGTAGGATGGAAAAAATCACTCCCTACACTTCTCCTGACCCACTAGCTTCTCCCTCTCAAAAGCCCTTCTATTGCTCCTTTCCCTCATGATTAATTAATGCCCAACATCCATTTTTTGTGATGACCACCCATACCCCTCCTCCCCTACATACTAGAAGCTTTGGTATTGGTTCAAGTTCATAGTAATACACAATGTAAAACGGATAATTAACAGAGCCGCAAGTGTCTCTATTCTTTACTGTTAGGCATAGCAGAAAATACCCAGCAATTGGTAGAGCAAAATGCCACCCAAAAATGTATCTTGGGTGTTCTCAAATTCAAGGTAAGAAATACCTGGCAACCTGGCCCCAACAAGACATGGAAAAAAACACTGATCTTTTTTAATCTATGAAGTCTATAAGCACTTAAGTGGAAAGATGCTAACTCCACCCACAAGCCCCTATGTTTTGCTCAGGAAGCAGCTTGAAAACTATTTGCTGCCTTTAAACCATGTATGCAAATTGTGCCAGATTTATCTTTCTTGTGTAACATCCCTTTACTCCAGCACTCTAAGGGTTGCTACGGAATATGTACTGTGTGTAAGTGCTTCTTCTCACTTCTCTCATTAGTGCAATACCTCCATATGAATTTTCTCAGAGCTTGTGGGGATGTGGATAGTGGGCTCTACCACCAGGGGACGACTAGGGCAACCTCTTGTATCTAACACAAGGGACACGTTGGGTATGTACACACAGATAAATGATTTTCTGTAAAGGCCACTTCTGCACATTAAGGGGTAAGGCATGCAGGTAATGAGTAGGAAATGGGTGGCAGCCACAAGCAAATAGACATAAGCAATTCAACAGGAGAATAGCTTTCAATGTGAATCAAGCGAACAAGGAAGATATCAACACAGTAAGCAATATGACAGTGTGGGTTCATGCGCATATATGTCACATCACACTGACACTTGCACACAGACTTGGCCACATTCCTATGGCTAACTAGACTAAATACTAGACAATGTAATATCGCAGTTCTACACTTTTTGAGTGCCAATACTGCATTTAAACATAGTTGTCTACTATGGGTAAAAAGGAAAGTCCTGTGAAAACAGATACAACTCCCGAAATAGTTGTGCCGTCTCCCAAAACTCACTTATGTGTAGGATTCTCTATTGTCCCTTCATGGATCTGTGTAACTAGGCTTAGATATGTGAGGTAGGTGTTTGTATGGCTCTATTCTAAGGTCAAATGTATCTGTCGATTGATTGCAGTCCTCTCTTCTCATTCTCAATTCACCAAGGTCTTGAGCCTCCTACTCTCGGCATGCTCTCACTTTAGGTGCTCATATAACGGGTACTTACAGGGCTCTTTATCTCTGCAGTCAGATAATTCCCCACATTCAGAGAAAGGTTCACTTCCCTGTTTCTGAGCTCTTCCATGTCTACAATTTCTCTACTCCCAAAAAAACTCTTGCCGACTGCTTCTAGGCAGGGCCAAGCACCCGAGGCTGGAACCAAATTAAGTGCCGGCAGGGGTGGGTAGGTTGTGTATATCTACTATATAAATGCCTAGTGGCGTGTGTGGGAAAAAAAAACCAAGCTGCTGCGCCACCTGCTGGGCAGAGTTATACACTGACCTATTTATTTCTTGAAGGAGAAGTGACAGTTGGGAGTGGTTGGTGGTTGCAGGATGAGGTGATGGAGAAAAATGATGAGGTGGTGACATGTGGACAAAACCACGTTAAAAAAGGGCGCTTGCGTCGGGAAGTAACGCTCTTCCCCTGAGGAGGCCTGGGCTAGGCTCAATTGCATGTTATGCTGTTAGCTGCTTGCTGTCACTGTAGTGCTTCCATGGCACGCAGTAATCTCCTTACTGAGGAGATCTCGTGAGACTGAGTCTCACTCTCACGAGATCTCCTCATTAAGGAGATAACTGCGCACCACAGAAGCACTACAGGGAGTGACAGAAGAATGCCTGCAGACAGGACGGATCAGGAATTGGAGGTAAGCGGGAGGGCTCACGGGAGGGAGGGGGGCTCACAGTTGAGGGGGAGTGGGGCTCACAGTATCCTTAGCCCAGGGGCCTCCATTCCCTTAATCTGGCTCTGACTATTGTGTGTGTGTGTGTGTGTGTGTGTGTGTGTGTGTGTGTATATATATATCAGTACATTGTGTGGACCAGTATATATTGTGTGTGTTTGAGTGGCCCAGTGTGCATATATTGTGGATGGGGGCAGTGTGTATGTGGGGGCCAATGTATATAGCGTGTGTGTGGATGGGGGGGGCAATGTATATAGCGTGTGTGTGTGGATGGGGGGGGCAATGTATATAGTGTGAGGGGGTCAGGATATTAATATAATGTGTAAGGGACAGGGGATGTTAATGTAATGATGGAGCGCTGGTTGGGGGATAATTTTGGGTGCTATTTTATTTGTGGGTGGTGAGGCAATTTATTAGTGGGGCCTCTGAAGTTCAGATGGGGTGATTGGCCCTTTAATTTAATGTTGAGGTGGTTTGAGAGCTATTAATTGAATGTGGGGCTGTTTGGGAAAAATGACATCTATTTATTATATGTGATTATGAATTATTTAATGCCTGGGATGGTTGTGGGAAATGGTTATATTTATTAAATGTAAATGCTATTTAATTTATTGCTGGGTGGGGCTGTTTGGTGGGAGGAAAATAGGTTTGTTAAATGGGAATACTATTTAATTTTGGAGGGAAATAGGTCTATTTATTAAATGTGTTTGCTATTAATTTAATGTCGGGGTTAGTTGAAGGAAAGTAGATCTATTTATCAAATGTGAATACTATTATTTTAATTTTTGGCTGGAGTGAGGCTTTATGAAACATGGGTGTTATGTTGATAAGTTTCTAAGTTTATGCTTCATGAACCCATTTTTTTTTCCAAATAGAATCTCCAACATTCCAGGATCCAGAGAAGCAGGAACTGATCAAAAGACACCAGCAGCCGGTAAGAGTGCCCTATGTATAGGGACGCACACCGAATATAGAGTCTTTCCCTCCCCCTCTTTCCCACCTTTCTAGTCCTTTTCCCCCTAACAAAAATAAATTAAAAAATCCAGTAGTCTCTTCTATTCTTTTTATATCTCTATACTTACATGGTCTCTTTATGGGTCGGGTTTGTCTTTCACTTGTAGCTATGTATACTAGTTCTTCAAATGTTAGCTTATGTTTGTTACATGTTGGTCTATGTAAGATATACTTATTTATGTTATTTTGCAACTCAAATTCCGGATATTTAATAACATTGATTGACCTGTAATTTTTTTTACCTGCTGTCATAAATAAAAAAGTTAAAAAAACAAAAAAAAGACACCAGCAGCCACAAGTGGTGAAAGTGACAAGAACTGGTAGGAGAGAGGAGGACAGTCTGCCAACTATCCTGAACCTGTTGGAGCAGTCCTAAATTTGGGTGACTGTCTCGCTTAGTCAGGATTTGGTCTGACTTCATGGAAAGTTGAGGTATGTCCCGCTTCACAGTGTACTGCTTGTGAAGGCAGAGATGCATGCACCTAACAGTAGTGTACACAGTGTATTTGTCTAAAATGATAACCATGTTATATCATAGGGCACCCCCCCCTGTCTAAAGTACCCCGGGCTCTCCAGAGCCTGAATCCAGCTCTGGGCCAGGGTGTCAGATTGACACCTAATGTTCTGCTCCTTCTACTAGTAACACCACTCAGATTATTTGTTTTAGGTTAACCCTAAAACAAATAACCCTATTAGTATATAGTCCAATGCAAAAACAAGCCCATTTGCTGGCAAAAACATCATGTTTTAAAGCAAAAGGACTTTTTGCATTTTTATAAATTAGCCCCTGTGTTCAGTACTGTAATAGAACATTATATAATCTATTGCTATAATATGATTTATACCCAATTATAATCAGCCAAGTATGTAAAAAAAAAGAAAAACAAAAGTGCTGTAGGGAGAAGTAACATATAAAATAAAAGCAATATAAACTGAGAGTTTTTTTTTATTTTGTTTTCATTATTTAAGATTTATCATTTATAATTATTATTTATTACTGGGTTAAGCAACACTAAAATAGCCTCTTTTTATATTTATAAATATATATTGTATCAAAGATAACTGTTCACCTTTAAGGATGGGTTGCTACTTATGGGCCAGTGATAGTTTTCCAGCCAGCCCCTGCTTGTGCACAATGTACCTTGTACCCATGTACATTGACAGCACAGCCTGAGGATAAAAAAAAAAAATCTAAATCAAATGCTGATTTGTTTCCTCGACTTTTTAACAGTGTAAATTGGTACCTCTACACTTGGAAGGCCTAGCTGATTACATGGTACGTTAAATATTGGTGGTCTCAGTAAATATGTAACACATACTTGCCCACTCTCTCGCAATGTCTCACTCCTGGGAGAGCAGTCCATTCTCCTGCACCCTGACTGCTTTCTAGTGAAGTGGGCATAATCTGGGCCTCAGATGCGATTCACATCAAATTGTCATTTTGGTCATGCCCTGTGGCAAAATGACACGGTTGCATCATGGGGAGGGGGCCAAAATGGCATAATTGACCCTGCCCCGTCCCCCTCCGTCCTCGCGTTTCACCTCTGCTTCGGAATCTCCTGGAGATGTGTAAAAGTGTGACAGAATACTCTGGCACTAATTCTGTCACACTTCTACACTAGGAATATCACTGACTGGTATTAGCGCTACTAACCTGAGAGGCGCGGAGTCTAACACACCACCGGTGTTCACCAGGGACCCCCGCAAGGGGGTTTGGGCTTTGCTGCGTGCAATGTGCATGTCACGGTTCTCCCAGGAAGTCACCAGTGCAGTGATTTAGAGGGTAGTCAGACAGGCCGAGTCGAAACCAAGGAAGTGAGGTACCACGGAGAGTAGGCAAGAGTAGTCAGGAACGGTCCAAAGGTCAATACCAGTGCAGGCAGCGAAGTACAAGGGATATCCGGAAGAGAGGTCAAACAAGCCAAGGAGTCAAATACACAGGAGGTCAGGAACAGGAATACAAACTAAATGCTGGAGCTGGTTAGAACCAATACTCTGGCACTAGACATGTGTCAGAGGCTGCTTTAAGTACTCTAAGGTGCCTCCTGATAGGGTTAGGGAGATTTAGGCGGTAAAGACATGCTGGCTGCAGACAGGTGAGTAGAGAAAGAGTTCTGCTGCTAGGCAACAGGATGAGGATTGCGGAGAGAAGGTGTCCGTCTGCGGCGCCTGTGGAGAGCGCGGAGACGGCACCTGACAGGTTTGAGGTACCAGTGATCAGTTCAGATGAAAATCAGAAGAATACTTACATGCTCACACAGCTCATCTTTTATACAGTGCCGAAATAGTCTATTTTTAGAATCAGGATGTACTCTATTTACACAAACATGGATTTACATGTCACTAATGTCACAAAAAAGCAAGAATAAAAAGTATTAACTAACAATTTGAGATCCTGGTTGGAAAGATAATATAGAATAATAACTTTGGCTGTAATAACAAAGCCACTAATATTTATACTATATTATCTGTACAGTGCTGCTGAATTGTTTGGCACTCTATAAATGAATGATGATGAAATGGTAAGTATGAAGTTCATTGAATACTGCATTCTGACCAATATTCTAATAAATTATCTTGGAAATATGTCTTGCACAAATGTTTTTTTTTTTGTTTTTTTTCTATAGCCTCAATGCATATTTACTGTTTGAAGCATTTTGCTGAAGACACAAATACAAAACAATGACCGTTACCTGCAACCGTTATTTTTTAGTTTTCATTATTTACTTAGTGCCTCCCACAGCTCTTGTCATTTTATTCTGCTAGTTTGCTAACTGCAGCAAATTGGATAATTGTGCAAAAGGGATTAACTCCCCATTAAGTCAGCTTTGCTGCAAAAGTACAATGGCGTGGGTTTCTAATTTACTCGTGGATGTAAATATTGTTGCAAAAATGTACAATGTATATCTATGGGAGAGATGCTGGCAGACTCTTAGTGAATGCATTATTTATTATTTTTTTTATTTATAAAGCATCTGTCATATTACACAGGGCTGTACAGAGAATATGGAATGATTCACATCAGTCTTTACCCCATTGGAGGTTAAACACCCACCCAACCACCCCTGTATAAAGGTCTATTCCTGTTAGATGTTTTACATATAACACGCTGAAACTCAAGGTAGAGTAATCAGCTCAAATAAGTGTAATCTAACAGGCAGGGCTGGGTAGTTAACAGGTAGAGTGCTGACAGCAGCTATTGACAAAATGCAAAGAAAGATACTCTTCGGGATGAAATGAGTTTGATAAGCCGTACTTTACTATTTGTGGAGTAGATTCATTTGAAGAGGTGTTTTCTGGGGAAAAGATGGTAAGATCTATAAATATCGAGCTAACTGGGAATCTAGAGATGAGGTTTAAAATGTTGGTAGGCCGAAGATTTGTAGATGCCTGAAAGAACCTTTAAAGGATAAATCCACCGTTAAATTGTATTTAAAATATTTTTTGTGTTGAGGATATTAAATGAATGTAAGAACCTTATCCAGCTCTGACGATGAGCTGTGGGTTATTTGGCACTACTCATTAACCATGACCTATATCTCTAGAAGTGTTTCTTTATTTTACCATGTCATGTCATGGTGGTTGTGTGCTTCATGCACTTAACTGTGACTGCAGCAATAATGGACATGAAGAAATGTAGGGATCTGTTCAGTAAAGTAAGGAGCATAAATACCAAAGCCAGTCGGCAATTTATTAAGCTGCAGCGATTATGGTGATCACAGATCTTTACAATCGTACAGAACAAATTATTTTTTATTATTTTTTTATTATTTTACATTATAAAACATTATGTTTTCACATACAAAGTCACGTCTCACCTTCCACTATTAATTCTATCACTGTTATTAAAATAATAAAAAAAAATAATAAAAAATAATTTTTTTCACTCCCCCTTTATTTTTCCTGTTTCAGGTCTTCAAAGAATATGATACCAATCTCATATTAATAACACTTATCTTTCACATGTGGTTACGTTTGATCACTCTATTCTCAATATTTGACTACTCTTTTCAATGGTTCTAGCATCAGATCATTATGATCTATTAGCATGACACACAAATATTATTTATACTTACCGTAAAATAGATTTAAAAACATTTTTATATACATTTCCTTATTATTATCCATATGACCAGATTTCTTAATAATCAGAATCTTTGCATATAATGGAGTATATAGAATATGCAAGGGTTTACTATTGTTAGCATTTATATATCCATGAATCTATAGGAACAGCTAACCAATATTATTCTTATTAATAATATGATTGGAATCTCTTTTCTGATAGTATTTATTCTTTGACCACATTTGACAAAGTTTCTGACAAAATCAGCATATATAACAGTAAGAACTGCAGCTGTTTGCTTCTATTCCTAGTCTTTTCATTATCCTTGCATCATAGCGATTTGGGGGCGGGGCCTAATCGCTCTAATTCCCCTCCATTGACTAAGGCACATGTCCATCAATGCCACTCATGCTGTGGCGTGATTGGCTGAACCTTAAGCGTCATTTCAGGGGCTGATCTGACTGACTATTTAAGACATACGAACAAGAGGCTCTGGTTAGCCTTGATAAAGCTGTTCAGCGAAACGCGCATTGGCGTTTCTTAGCTCAGTGTTCATAATATGTAATATCATCTACTCACGCTCTCACTATTCTCTCCTACCCTTGATTGACCAATTAGCGGTTTTAGAATACATAGGGCATTTAGGGAGAAATAGTGTAGGATATTTAGCGTTACTACCATCAGGGTTCTCACGCTGTTCCCTGAGTCTATTCAACAAACACACCTTGTTTTCATATACAGACCTCTAGGAGACTTACTATCAGAGTTAGTAGATACAGGACAAACCTGAGATTTTCTATACCAGCGACCACTAGGGGGACTGCTTCTAAAGGTTCATTGGCATTTCTCCCAAGTTACCCTTTACTATTTAATAACTAACTATACAAATAGGGGCTCACTCTGAAATGTTATTCAATCTCCTAATATTTTTGACTATGATATATTAGTTAGCCACCACTATAACCCTTATCAAGGGGTTTATTTTGATCTACAATGGCATCCTTTTGATCCTATATATCGTTTAAGATACCTAGAGGTCAATATTGTTAATAGGGAATTCTTCCTTAATAGTGTAATTTCTATATGAACTCATCTATATCAACTCACTGAGCTAAGTTTGCAGTGGATCTGCAATTTTAACAATTATTGTTTTGTTTTTTGTTTTTAAATATTTCGCTAGCTTTGGGGTTTAGGATGGAATGTTAATACACAAGTTTTAAGGCATATCATTAAAAATTGAATTTTATTTTATTTCATATATATATTCATACATCGTCTCTGAGTGCCCCTCAGTCACCTACTTTTCCTCTCTTTGACATTTAATCACAGAACGTGCCAGTCCCTGAGTTTTTGCTTTGAGCATGTCTACCCTTGCTCAACATGGTTTTTGTTGGCTTCCATTGACAAGCGAGACATTAAATAAATTTATTAGAAAGTATACTAAAAAAAAATTAATATAAATTACATTTTAAATAAGTTTACATTTACTTGTTTAATGTTCCAGTGCAAACATCCCCAGTCCTCTGATCTTCAGCACAGAGCTTCCAGATCAGTTAATTAAACAGAAGTATTTTGCAATGGCTAGTTATTGTAGCTTATCACAGGCTTTGCCATTGCTGAATATTTCACAATGCCTAAGCTAATAGGAGCTATTATATCAGTGTAAGTAATGGTAATTTGTAGAAGGTGAAAAATGTGGGAGATTGGGGCAGCACTCAATAAGTTGTGTACAGTGGTCTATTAGCTCAAGCCCCAATCCCCCCTTCAACATGTTTGTCTTAAACATATTTTAAAATAAGCATATTTATGTTTATTCTCTTATGAGAGATCTAGTTTTGGTTAAGAAATATGTTTAACATGTGTGTGAAATTGCTGCTTCCAAAATTAGCATGTCTTGAAATAGTCGAGACATATTCTTAAAAATGATGGATGTATTATGGTATTGGCAGTCATCTTGTAGGTTAGTTATGAAGCTACAAGAATGTTTGGACACCCAGCTCAAATACTGCACCTGTAAGTGCATGGCTTAGTGCATCAAGACGGCATTGACTTTACACTTCCTTACGCTTCCTGGCTATTGGTGGGACATTGACCTGCATTTCCAATGGGACACCTACCAGGAGCAATTTATATATCTACCAATGTAATACAAATATGAAAAAGTGACAAATCTGGCAGTCTTGTCACTTAAGACGTAAATGTAGTTTTGAAAAGTTGTAGTAAAAGTGATAGGAGGAAACTTATTAAAACAATTATCAAAGTACCCACTAGTGGTCATTCTGATTTGTTATTGTTTCGTATTGTACATTACCCATTTAGTAAAGTTTACAAACTAACTTTGGTACCTGGGACACAAGATGACACAATTACTTTCTCTGAGGCCCTTTGAGCCTTCACCTGCTTCTCAACTCCTTGCTTATATTCTCAGATTTGTTTAGTGTAGCTTGTAACACTTAAAATGCCTGCTGGTATGTTATTACAGATAGGTGTCTCTACAGATAGACCTCTTGGAGGACTGCACAAGGTGGAAGTACATCAAGCAGTGAAAACCATAACTTTTCCAGTTTGTCTTAGACACCCTTTTAGGTCCATTTCAACTGGCACCATCCTGCGGCACATGCATAATAAAGGACTTACGCTGCAGCCAAAAGACAAGTATTCAAGATCTCAGAGGCAGGTTTGTATTTTGGTATTGCCCAGTAGAACAGATACAATGAATTGCAGCAAAACTACATTCTCTAGCTATAGAGGTCGATACAGAGTGTTACTGCCAATTTTGTCCAACCATAATAAATTGACACCTAAATATGTTGCTTAATCATAATCATGATATATTTATAAATGTATATTTTGAACTTGATTTAAAGATAACTTTTATTATTTGATGTTCTTTTCTTATATTATCAAATTATTATTTTTATAAATGTGTAAGTAGTTAATTTATCTTGCTGGCCAGCAGGTGGCAGTGTTGTTTAAAATATCCCTCAGACTTGTATCTTTGTGGCCTTTTCTTGAGATTTATATTGTGTGTACTATGCTAGGAATTTGCTTGTGATGTCCACACAGCCCATTAAAGTTTAGCTAAAATCACCTTTTAATAACATATCATAACTATAAGAATTAATACAATATTGATGGATAATGAGCCTAAAATCATCCATAATTTTCTTGACAAACAAATGCAATACCATTCTCCATATCAAAGTACATGTAGAACACATACTGCTCTGTACGGTCGTGTTTAGTATAATTGTAAATAATCATCATTAATGTTCTTTTATACTTTGCTAACAATTTATAATGGACATGATATTGACATTTTAAAAATAGTATCTCCTTCAGTCTTTTTTTTTCTTTTTTTCATCTCTCCCAATCCCTCTCCCTCTCTGCCTACATTTTGGACCTCCATCCCAGAAAAGTAGATCCAAAGGGCAAGCGAGGGGGTTGTAATAATGAGATTCCCGTCATCATAGCCCTGTCCCCTGCTGCGCAATGAAGCAATCGGGTCATTGCACCTGTGAGGAGGAGCTATGATGATACAAAGCATGTAAGGGCGAGGCCTGATAACACAAATCGTGTCAAGACCCCACCTTTACTATAAGAAGGAAAGGTGGGTCCGGAAGGGTGACCCACTTTACTGTGAGGCCAAGAGGGCTCCACAAGAGTTCGGTAGTCTCCAGGACACTCATGGAAACTAGGTAAAGTCCTATAACAATAAGTGTATACATTAATCCCTTAATATTTACAATAGAAATGTACATAACGAAAATATAGATGTGGTTAAAATATAACTTTGTTTTCTATATACTATTATTCTGTCTTGAGTTGTTTGGCATTTAGTCATCATGACTCATGCACATGAATTGTCCATAGATTTACTTGTGCACAGTTTTACAGCATACTTGCCAACTCTCCCGAAATTCGGGTCGGTCTCCCGGACTCCTGGGAGAGCTGGCATTTCTCCTGCATCCTGCAATTCCCTTGGCAAAATGACGCAATTCTCTGTGAATCGCGTCATTTTGGCACCGCCCCCCGGGACAAAACGGTATTTTACTCGTGGGGGCAGGGCTAAATGACGCGTTTAGAGGCACCCCGCCCCCTCTCGTCCTCTTGTCACGCCCATCTCCCGGACGTCGCCTACTGAAAGTAGGCAAGTATGTTTTACAGTCAGGATAGTATGAGAACAAATTACTTTTCACAAAGCAAAATTCAATTAGTACTTAAGTTTAAAGAGTGAATATATTTCTGTGTTTTTTTTATCATTTTGTGATATCAAATTCAGTTGTTTGTCCAAGCATATAGCGAAATGGAAAAACTGTTTTGGTTTGTCGTCTAGAAAAACTAAACCATGTATTGTGCAAGATAACATCAGATTTCAGTCAGCAAGTTATTGCTTGTGTACCATGTTTTCATTCGGTGAAAATCATTTTCTTTGTCTGTTTCTTGTGCCAAAACTTCAGGGGATTTTAACAGCCTTGTATCTGTGAATAAATTGTTTTATCAAAGCGTGTAACTGGGGAAACAAATTGGCTAACATCTATCATACAGTTTTTGTTTTATGCCAAATAAACAAAATATTATTACTTGTACTAGATTAACATTTCTACCCGCAGGCTGTTATCTATGTTTTCTGCCATGGAAATTCACAGGATTTTTTTTTTACACTATTTGGTCAAAACCAGGGGCGTAGGAGCAAAAATTTTCATGGGGAGGGGGGGGGGGGCGGCAATAGCGAAGGACTACTATAGGGCTTGGTGCCCCTTTTTCTCGCGTTTGGTATCATTTTACGACAGTAGTAGCAGTGACTGTAGATATACAAAGACTCCCAATCCTATCTTAATTTTTGTCAGCGTTTCAGGGCCAACCCCAGTTTCATTATTTTATTTTACTATAAAAATGTATTTATAAATTCTTAAATACTATTATCACTATTACCTACCAATTAGTACATTAGCTGTTAGAAATATGATAAATGCAATTGTTCATCTTTAAAAAAAAGTAAATTTTTCATACTTTTTAACCTAGTTTTTATTCAGATTTTGCTGACAGCCTAATCTCATTTGATTGCGAATATTTTTAAATATATATTCACTGCCTCACTGGTTATGGTTTGTGAGTGAATGTGGTAATTAGAGATGCTCAGGCTCGGTTTCCCGAGAACCAAACTTAGCAGATCCGATTGCCGAGCCGGCTTGGTACCTTCGCGCGCCCTTGGAATTGAATATAAGGTAAAACGTCATTGTTACGTTCTAAGATCTCGCAAGCTTTGGATTCTATAAGTACCGTTTTCCACGGCGATCCAGCGCTTTTTCACAGAGGGACACGGAAGGGGTAGCACAGTTCTTGGCAGTCTCTTTTGCAGTTGGGCAGCGTCATAGGTAGAAAAGAAAGAGGAGGGTAGCAGCAAGAGCGGATTGGGAATTAAGTGGCCCTGGAAAAATTTCTGGAAGTGGCCTCATGTGGGCGGGACCATATCAACTGTAGGCAGGGCAAACACAAATGGATGGCGGGATTAGTACAAAATTGACTATGCCACCAGAGGCCTGTAAAGTGCTAGACTGCCCATTACATATCACCCTTCCCCCAACATTCCCACCCATGGGACAACAATGTCCCTGGGCGGAACAGAGCCCTAAATCAGGACTGTTCCACTGAAATCGGGACAGTTGGGTGATATGATTATTGGTTCACCCACCTAATGGCTGCCTCCTCTGTGTACGAGCGATGGGTACACTTTGAATAATACATAGTAAGTAGGACAATATGAGCAACTAAATTTATCAGTAGTAAACCAGTAACAGAAAATGTCATCACAATATACAGTCATGGCCAAAATTTGAGAATGACAAAAATATTATTTTTCACAAAGTCTGGTGTCTCAGTTCTTATGATGGTAATTTGCATGTACTCCAGAATGCGGGGTCATGGCACCACCAGTGCAGAGCTTTCTCAGTATTGACAGCAGGCAGATGTGAGTGCATCTGCACGCACAGTGAGGCGAAGACTTTTAGAGGATGGCCTGATGTCAAGAAGGCCAGCAAAGAAGCCACTTCTCTCCAAGAAAAACATCAAGGACAGACTGATATTCTGCAAAAGGTACAGGGATTGGACTGCTGAGGACTGGGGTAAAGTCATGTTCTCTGATGAATCCCCTTTCAGATTGTTTGGGGCACCTGGAAAAATGCTTGTCCAGAGAAGAAAAGGTGAACGCTACCATCAGTCCTGAGTCATGCCAACAGTAAAGCATTCTGAGACCATTCATGTGTGGGGTTGCTTCTTAGCCAAGGGAGTGGGCTCACTCACAATTTTGCCTAAGAACACAGCCATGAATAAAGAATGGTGCCAAAACCTCCTCCAAGAGCAAATTCTCCCAACCATCCAAGAACAGTTTGGTGATGAACAATGCCTTTTCCAGCATGATGGAGCACCTTGCCGTAAGGCAAAAGTGATAACAAAGTGGCTCGGGGATCAAAACATCAAAATTTAGGTTCCATGGCCAGGAAACTCCCCAGACCTTAATCCCATTGAGAACTTGTGGTCAATCCTCAAGAGGCGGGTGGGCAAACGAAAACCCACAAACTCCAAGTATTGATATAGGCAAGAATGGGCGGTCATCAGTCAGTATGTGGCCCAGAAGTTTATTGACAGCATGTCAGGGCAAATTGCTGAGGTCTTCAAAAAGAAGGGTCAACACTGCAAATATTGACTCTTTGCATAAAGCTAATGTAATGGTCAATAAAAGCCTTTGACACTTAGGAAATGCTTGTAATTTTACTTCAGTATTCCATAGCAACATCTGAGAAAAAGATCTAAAAACTTTTTGAAAACCAATACTTGTGTCATTCTCAAAATTTTTGGCCATGACTGTAAATATTTATGTTTATTTAATTACATGGTGCAAAGGAACTGCCAATATAGAAAAATGCAGTTGGCAGACTGTCCTGCTCTCTCTTACCTGTTCTTGTTGCTTTCCCTACTTGTGTTTTTTTATGTCTCTTGCTCAGTTTGCCGCTTGTCTGTATCCTGAAATGCTGGGGGCTCTATTTTGGGGAAAAAATGGGTACTTGAAATTTAGAAAACTCTAGTGCTCTGGTGTTAAATCAAAATCACCCACATTTAATGATAAGGCCTCCCTCAAACCCCAAAATTAAAATACTAGTATTGACATTGAATAAATAAACCTCCCTCCAAGAGCCCCAGCGATATATTAATAGCATTTACATTTAATAAATATAACCATTTCCCAGAACTATCCCGGCATTAAATAATTCATATTCACATTTAGTAAATAGCCCCAAAGCACCCCACCAATAAATTAAAGGTCCCATCACCTCAACTTAAATAAATAGGCCCCATTATTAAATTAAATAGCCCCATCATCACCCCACAAATAAATGAATAGCATCTACCATTAAATCAGTTCCAACTCATAGTCCACTTTAAAATTAATAGCCTACGTCCCACCCAAATTACAGTACAGGCCGTCCCCCACTGGGCAATAAATTAGCATTTCTGTATAAAAATATACCTATTTCCTGCCACCATCACTGCCATTAAATAATTCATATTTACATTTAATAAATAGACCTTATTCTCCCCAATCTCACCCCCACATTCAATTAATAGCCCCCAAGCCACACCATCTTAAATTAATAGGCCCCACTATTAAATTAAATTATCCCATCATCACTCCACAAACAAAGTAGCACCTATTAGTCACCACCTAACATTGCCACACTCCCCCTTGCCATCATACACTCACACCCACATTACATTGCCACAAGCTCCTTTGCCATCACACACACACACAGCACTGACATCAGCCCCCCCATCTTCACACACGCACCACTGACACCAGCCCCACCCCTCCCAGTCTCACACACAGCGCTGACATCAGCGCCCCCCCTTCACACACATACAGCGCTGACATCAGCGCCCCCCCCTTCACACACACACAGTGCTGACAGCGCCCCCCTTTACACACGCACACAGCGCTGACATCAGGGGTCCCCCTTCACACGCGCACACAGCGCTGACATCAGGGGTCCCCCTTCACACGCGCACACAGCGCTGACATCAGGGGCCCCCCTTCACACGCGCACACAGCGCTGACATCAGGGGCCCCCCTTCACACGCGCACAAAGCGCTGACATCAGGGCCCCCCCTTCACACGCGCACAAAGCGCTGACATCAGGGGCCCCCCCTTCACACGCGCACACAGCGCTGACATCAGGGGCCCCCCCTTCACACGCGCACAAAGCGCTGACATCAGGGGCCCCCCCTTCACACGCGCACACAGCGCTGACATCAGGGGCCCCCCCTTCACACGCGCACACAGCGCTGACATCAGGGGCCCCCCCTTCACACGCGCACACAGCACTGACATCAGGGGCCCCCCCTTCACACGCGCACACATCGCTGACATCAGGGGCCCCCCCTTCACACGCGCACACATCGCTGACATCAGGGGCCCCCCCTTCACACGCGCACACATCGCTGACATCAGGGGCCCCCCCTTCACACGCGCACACATCGCTGACATCAGGGGCCCCCCCTTCACACGCGCACACATCGCTGACATCAGGGGCCCCCCTTCACACGCGCACACATCGCTGACATCAGGGGCCCCCCCTTCACACGCGCACACAGCGCTGACATCAGGGGCCCCCCTTCACACGCGCACACAGCGCTGACATCAGGGGCCCCAACTTCACACGCGCACACAGCGCTGACATCAGGGGCCCCAACTTCACACGCGCACACAGCGCTGACATCAGGGCCCCCCCTTCACATACACACACAGCGCTGACAGCCCCCCACCATCACACTAACCTGTCATCCGCTTCCAGCCATGCTTTCTGCTCTGCTCACATGGGACGGCACCTGTCACATAGTGCACGTCCCATGTGATATTTAGCTCTTACAGGATAGGCCACAAAGAGAGGGAAGGGAGGGACAGATCCGCGGCCACTAGAAGGAAGGTGGCTGGTCCCGGGGAAAGGAGCCAGCCAACTTCCTCCTTGTTCTAAAAAAAAAGAAAAGTCAGGCGGCCTCATTCGGTCATCGGCCTACCTATGACCATCAGCCCCTGGATAGCAGTGTTCTTGAAAGTCTCCAATAACATTCAGGAGAGCTCCATTGCTAATTGTCATTACTGAAATAGAAGACCAAGCCTGCCTGACCTATTATTTCTAAATCTGCAGTCACATTATACTGTGTTATCAAAATGGATTCACATCAGTACACAGAAGACCAGGAGCACCAAGCAGCTGCTGGCACCAGTCATGATGATGGTAATCCCTCTACGTCATCTGCTAAAGCCTATGTTAAAGTGCATAGTGTTTTTAAGTTAGGGAAACAAAAATGTAAAAAAACACATTTCACCTTGGTCAAGAAAAAAAGACCTGTAACTATCAACATTAATGGTATAAAGACAACAGTCTTATTAACAAAGAACAGTGTTGCTTGCAGAAGTAATGTAAGCATGTATGTCTAAATAGACGTGTATATGTATTACCTTCCATTTTGCTGCTGTTTCATCAAGTGTTTTGTGATCTGCACTTTACGTCAAAGGTACCTATATTATAATTTTTGGGGGAATTGGGGCAGATTCAAAGCTCAGTGATGAACTTGCTGTGAATTACAATGGCTCTTTTTAGTGCATTGTGGAGCACTCTGGATTGGTCTGGGTCTGATAAAAGCACGCATCCTGGGGGGTCAGCGCTCATTGCCATGTATTAGCTGTAGAATTACTACAGTTAACCAAGGAATGGGTGGAGCGATCAAATGAATCATAAATGATTTCATGATCCAAGGTCAATTCCATCTTGCACCACTTTTCTTTTCTGCCATTGCTGTGTGGCAATGTGTCCTAGATGTGCTATGAACTGCCGTGTGTTTGTGTCATTGCTCTGTCGCTTAGCATCCAGCCAGGTCACTGCAGTCTTTGTTTGAAAGTGTGTGAAAATAATATTGTGACCTGTGAGGTGGTTAAAATTGACTGCACATGACTTGAAATAAGTGTTATTGAGGTAATAGTAATATAGGGTGAAAAAAAGCAAAAATATGTGATTTTAGAAAAAAAACGGAACACAAAACACGCAAGGGCGGTTTTGCCAAAAGACGAAGTTAATCCAGATCCAAAACCAGAACACGGGGGTCAGTGAACTTCTCTAATGGTAATGGGTGCTGGAAAGGTGGTAATAATGGATTAATCAGTGCAGGGTGGTGGGGGTAGTTAGGTGCTGAGTTCGGGTGAATAGGTTGATGGATGCTGTGTGAGAAGATCTTTAATTATTGGAGCTGATAGTGAATGGAAATGTTATTTGGTACTGGGAGGGTGAAGTGTTTGATAGAATGGAGAGAAATAGATTAATGGATTCTCAGGGGGGGATTGATGATTTTTTAAGGGAATGGTTTCATAGGGTGTTAATTGATTTGTGATTGTGTGTATGGGGAATGGGAGGGGGCGCTGTGACATGATCCTGCTCTGGGCACTTTTTGCGCCACGCTTCGTCTCAGAGGAAGGTAACCATTGTCTACCCTTCCATCTAGAGACAATGAAACTGCTGTTGATGTTTTAAATAAAAATATTATCGTTTCACCCCATTTTCATTTCATTCATCCCCATTCGCTTTTGTAGAAGTTCATGGGGGGCAAAACAGTCTTTGCCCACCCAATATTATTATTATTATCCTTTATTTGTTAGGCGCCACAAGAGTTCCGCAGCGCCATACAATGCACAAACAGTAGACAGTACAGGGTATTACATTACTGAACAATAAACAAAAAAAATACTGACCCTTCAGGAGCTCCAAGCAGGCTAATGCAGTAGAGATGGAGCAGAAGAGCTGGTAAGGACACAAGAGGGAGGAGGGCCCTGCTCAATGAGCTTACATCCTAAGGGAGGGTGAACAAAACTCAGGTACAGAGCGAGTGAGTTGGCGTATAAAGGAGGGGAGGAGTGGTTAGGTGGAAGGTGGGTAGGCTTTGAGGAACAGGTGGGTTTTTAGTGCCCGTTTGAAGGAGCTAAGAGTGGGAGAGAGACGGATGGAGCGAGGCAGGTCATTCCAGTGAAGGGGGGCAGCGCGGGAGAAGTCTTCGATTCTGGAGTGGGAAGAGGTAATCGGAGTGGAGAAGAGGCGACGGTCATTGGCCGAGCGCAGGGAGCGGGCAGGAGTGTGAATGGAGAGGAGGTCAGTGATATAGGGGGCAGTGGACTGGGTGAGCGCCTTGTACGTTGTGGTCAGGAGTTTGAAAAGGATTCTGTAGGGTATGGGGAGCCAGTGAAGGGCAAGGCAGAGAGAGGATGCAGAGGAGGAGCGGTGTGATAGGAAGATGAGTCTAGCAGCCGCGTTAAGAATAGAGCGGAGGGGGCCGAGATGGGAGAGGGGGAGGCCGGAGAGGAGGAGGTTGCAGTAGTCCAGGCGGGAGATAATGAGTGCATGGATGATAGTTTTGGTGGCATCCTGAGAGAGGAAAGGTCGGATGCGGGCAATGTTGCGAAGTTGGAAGCGACAGGCTTGGGCAAGGGATTGAATGTGGGGGGTGAAGGAGAGAGAAGAGTCGAAGGTAACGCCTAGGCAGCGAAGTTGGGTGACAGAAGAGATGGAGGTGTTATTAACAGTGATAGAGAGGTCATGGTGGGAGGGGAGCCTGGGGGGAGGAAAGACAATGAGCTCCGTTTTGGAGATGTTGATCTTGAGAAATCGCAAGGACATCCAAGAGGAGATGGCAGAGAGGCAGTCGGATACACGAGAGAGAAGGGTTGGGGAGAGGTCAGGCGAGGAGATGTAGAGTTGAATGTCGTCAGCGCAGAGGTGATGCTGAAGACCGAAGGAGGAGATGAGAGCGCCAAGGGAGGAGGTATAGAGTGAAAAGAGTAGAGGGCCAAGAACAGAGCCTTGAGGGACTCCAACAGGGAGAGGGGAGGGGGTTGCGGAAGAGCCAGAGGTGGATACCGAGAAGGAGCGGTTGGCGAGGTAAGAGGTGAACCAGGCGAGGACAGAACCCGATAGGCCAAGAGAGAGAAGAGTTTGTAGCAGGAGGGGGTGGTCAACGGTATCAAAGGCCGCAGAGTGGTCGAGTAGGGAGAAGTGACCCTTTGATTTGGCTAGTTGGAGGTCATTGGTAACTTTGGCCAGGGCAGTTTCGGTGGAATGGAGGGGGCGGAAGCCTGATTGGAGAGGGTCAAGGAGGGAGTAGTCCGAGAGGTGTCTAGGAGAGGCGGTTGTAGACAATCCTCAAGTAATTTGGAAGCATAGGGGAGAAGAGAGATAGGGAGATAGTTAGCAGGAGAGGTAGGTCAAGATTAGGTTTCTTGAGGATGGGAGAGATAAGAGCGTGTTTAAAGGAAGAGGGGACCACGCCAGAGGAGAGTGAGAGGTTGAAGAGGTGAGCGAGGTAAGAGCAGGCCGTGGAGGAGAGAGAGCGAAGGAGGGGATAGGATCGAGAGGACAGGTGAAGGGTGGAGAGAATAGAATAAGTGAGCGAACTTCATCACCCGAGGTGGGGCAGAAGGAGCACCAGAGTTGGTTGGTGGGGGGAGGTGAAGGAAAAAGGGAGGGAAGGGAGGAGGAGATGTTAAGTCTGATGGCCTCAATTTTGGAAGAGAAAAAGGTGGCGAAGTCAGAGGCGGAAAGGGAAGGTGGGATGGGAGGGGGGGTTGGAGAGAGGATGGAGTTGAAGGTGGCAAAGAGGCGGCGGGATTGAAGGACTGAGAAGAAATGAGGGACTTAAAGAAGGATTGTTTGGCAAGGGAGAGGGCAGAGCAGAATGAGGTAAGGATAAATTTAAAGTGAAGGAATTCAGCCAGGGAACGACATTTCCTCCAGAGGCGTTCAGCAGTGCGAGAGCATTTTTGGAGGAAGCGGGTGAGGTTGGAGTGCCAGGGTTGGGGAATGAGGCGGCGTTGGGGGATAAAGGAGGCCGGGGCAACAGCATCAAGGGTAGTAGTGAGGGAGAGGTTGTAGAGAGAGGACGCCTGGTCAGGGCAGGCCAAGGAGGGAAGAGATGAGAGGAGAGTTTCGAGAGAGGAGGAGAAAGCTGTAGTGTCAATAGCATCAAGGTTGCGCCTAGTGAGGGTAGATTTAGGCGAGGTGGGAGCCTTGGAGGAAGACAGAGTGAAGGAGAGGAGATGGTGGTCAGAGAGTAGGAAGGGAGAGATAGAGAAGTCGGAGAGGTTGCAGTGATGAGAGAAGACGAGGTCCAAGGCGTGACCAAGACTGTGAGTGGGAGAAGAGGTCCACTGGGTGAGGCCAAGTGAGGTGGAAAGGGAAAGAAGTTTAGTGGTGGCGGGGTCAGAACAGTTGTCAATGGGGATATTAAAGTCGCCAAGTATGATGGAGGGAAGGTCAGAGGAAAGGTAGTGAGGGAGCCAGGCAGCGAAGTTGTCAAGGAAGAGGGAGGTAGGGCCAGGGTGACGGTAGATGACAGAGACACGGAGGTGGATGGGGGAGAAGTGATGGATAGAGTGTACTTCAAAGGAGGAGAAAGAGAGGGAAGGTATAGTGGGAATGACCCGAAAGGTGCAGCTAGGGGATAGGAGGAGGCCAACTCCGCCTCCTTGGCGTCCATCAGGTCTGGTGGAGTGGGTGAGGGAGAGACCCCCATAGGAGAGAGCAGCAGGAGAGACGATGTCAGAAGAGGAAAGCCAGGTTTCAGTGATGGTGTGGAGGTTAAGAGAGTTGGAGATGAAGAGGTCAATGATGGAGGGGAGTTTGTTACAGATGGACCTGGAGTTCAAGAGGGCACATGAGAAGGAGAGGGAGGGAAGAGGGGAGATTTGGATAAGATTGTCAGGGTTGATGGAGCGAGGCGGAGGGTGTGAGATGGGACAGTGAGAGTTGGGGCCAAGAGGGTGGCGAGGGGAGAGGATGGGTATGGGAGCCGAGCGGGGCGGCATGGTGAGAGACAGGGAAAAGGGAGCAAGACAGGTAAAAAGGAGAGGAAAGGGTGTAGAGACAGAAGCAAGGAACATCAGAAGCACCCAGAAGAGGATGCAAGTGTAGCAATTACAATGAAGTGAGGATAAAACAGTAGATGGGGGACAATTAAAGCAAGTGACCAATTAAGCAATCAGGTACATCAATAGTGAGTGTAGCGCAGGACACAACAGAAAGGATAACCAGAGAATGAAGTGGTAAGAGGAGAGCAAAAACAGTCAGTAAAGCTAGATATAGTGCAATACAATACATTCAACGTAGATTTCAGGAGAAGGCAGAGTGATCACGGCAGCAGGATGTCCAGGAAGGGTGTCCACGTGAGCAGGACTGGGATGCAAGTCCACAGGAGCTGAGGAGGCCGGTGGGGGGTAGATGGACGAATCCCAGGTGTGCGCCGGGCAGTAACAGAGACCAAATGCAGGGAGAAAAACGTGGAGGACCGGATGAGCAGGAGACCAGACCAGGAGACCAAATGCAGGGAGGAAAACGTGGAGGACCGGAGACCAGACGACAAAATGAGGATGGAACAGGAGGCGACAAGCTGGAGACTCGGCTATGTGCAGCGTGCAGGAGACACAGGCAGGCAGTGGCGATGTAACTGGAACCAGTCGGGCAGAAGCAAGGCATCCAGAGCAGGGACAGCTGAAGGCAGGAGGACCAGAACGGAGACCAGCAGAAGGTAGGCCGAGACCGCGGCCTATAGTAGGTGGAAGTAGCGGCGGCCGGAAGTCAGGACGGGAAGACCCGGGTTAAGGCAGAGACACTCTCATCAGGCACATTTTGGCGGCCGGGAGTAAGGACCAGAGCGGAGGAGGCCACGCAGATGTTGGATGGCCCTCAGAGTAATTGGAGACCAGCTTGATGGAAGGCCGAAGCCGGGGCCAGCAGTGGATGGAAGAGGAGGCGGCAGCCGGGAGTCACGAGAGAATGAAGTCATGGATGGCGTCAAGCGAGGTCAGTGAAGAGTCAGCGTGAGAAGGCAGCGTGAAGAGGCATCCCAGGTAAGAAATTCGGGCCAGATGGGTGATCCCAGCAGGGCTCCAGCGGGAGCGCTCAGCAGACACGTCTGCACACCTCAGAAGCAGGAAGCTCACCCAATAGAAAACGAGGGGGGCAGCTGCCCTCTCTGCCCCCCGTTCCTACATCCTTTCTTCACACCCATTGCCTACAGGTGCATAAAATCAAGATTTCAATCACTATAGTCAAACATTAGCAATAGAATTGTTCAAACTGAAGAGTTCAGTGGCTTTCAACATTACACTGGCATAGGATGCCACCTTTTCTACAAGTCAGTTCATCAAATATTTGCCCTGCTAGAGCTGCCCTGGTCAACTATAAATACTGTTATTGTGAAGTGTAAAAATCGTGTGTCCTCTGTTGCAACACTCACTACAAAGTTCCAAACTGCTTCTGAAAGTAATGTCCGCAATGTCCATAAAGCTCCGTTCATCAGGAGCTTTATGGATTGGGTTTCCATGGCAGCACACACCCCCATTGGACTCTGGAGCTGTGGAATATGTTCTCTGGAGTGACGAATTACACTTCACCAACTGGCAGTCTGATGGACGAATCTGGGTTTCACGTTTGCAAGGAGAAGACCCCAGTGCATACTGCCAACTATAAAGTTTGGTGGAGGAGGAATAATGCTCTGGGCTGTTTTTCATGGTTTTGTGGCAAAAGTCTGGGGAATGCCTTTTTCTAATGCCACATGATAATGACTCACAAAGGTCTATCAAAAAATGTTTTCCCATGTTTGGTTTGGAAGATCTTGGCAGGCCTGCACAGAGCCCTGACATCAACCCCACCGAGCACATGGTGGATGAAATGGAACCCTAATAGCAAACCAGGCCTTGTAACCCAACATCACTGAACAACCTCATTAATGCTCTTGTGGCTGTATGGATGCATTGTTCCAAAAACTAGTGGCTAGCCTTCCCAGAAGACTGGGGACTGTTATAGCAGCAAAGAGGGACCAGCTCCATACTAATGCCCTATTAAGTGCCAAATTAAATGTGGCATAAGGTTGGCAGTTGGAGTAAGCTGTACTGGCTCAGCTCTTTGCCCAAGCTCCCACTTTTCCTTATTCTCACAATTATAAAGCTTTGGAAATTTCTGAATACTGGCAAATATGACAGCAGCACTGAGGATCTTCATACCGAAAAACAAGGCTGTTTTAGGATTTAGGTCCAACAGAGCTCAACTGTCATTGCTGCTTCGTCATCTGTTCAGCTACCCACTGAGCTCATTTGTGATTGCTGTTACCATCTCTGGCTGCTAGAACCTCTCTACTCAACTGTCAACATCCTGGACCTCATTGTGCCAGAGCAGCAGAAACTTCCTACTCTAGTAAACCCTGTTAGGGGGCGGTAATGTATCTTTCACCTCTTCCATTGCTCTGCACTATTTGGATCAGTTGTTCCTTTCCACTCTCTCATTGTCTACCCCACCTAATACACATTAATTTACATCTCTCTTATCGATAAATCATGCACCTACTCAGTTTACACTCTCTTATTCACGATCACCACACTTCTTTTCAAATTCCTCTTCTTTCTACATCATCCTATTTCTCCCTCCCCTATTATGATTTCCCCTTCACTACTTTCCTCCTAACTAGTCTGCACACTCACTTCTGCCCTAGACAGTGCAGCTCCAGCTACCACATACAGTCTCCGACGATCCAAACCCCAACCATGGCACACCAAACTGACCTGCTACCTGCAAAAGTGCTCCCGCACTACAGAACGCCACTGGATGAAATCTCGTTCTTATCCAGATAAGCTCCACTATAAATTCATCCTTTCATCTAATATCCACCCAGCCATCTAACCCACGTCGCCTCTTTGCCACCTTCGACTCACTTCTCTTTCAACATGCACCTCCTTCCCCACCCCTTCCTTCCTCACACACCATGATTTTGCCACCTACTTCAGGCAAAAGATAAAATCAACACCCTTCGACAAGAAATTTTCTCATGCTAAATTCCACAGATTTTCCCAACTCTACCCACCTTCACCTACTCTCCCCAATTCACCCTTAATTCATTTTCTCCAGTAACTGAAGATGAAGTCTCTACACCCAACTCATCATTTCGCCCTACAATCTGTCCCCTCGACCCTATTCCCTCTCAAATTCTTCATCCCCCAACATTCCACTGAAAATGCAGTAAGTAGAGCATCAATCACGTTTGTGAGCGCAAAGTCTAAGGGCCATTTCTCATTCTCCTGGACCTCTCTACTGCTTTTGACACTGTTGATCACCCACTTCTCCTACATAACCTTCATTGGCCTTTGTGACACAGTTCTTTCCTGGTCCATTTCTGACCTATTAAGCTGGTCCTTTAGCATTTCTACCTCTGGCACATTCTCCCCTCCACTCCAACCCACAAGGGTCTGTTCTTGGCCCTTTAAATTTTTTTGTTATACATTGGGGCATTAAATCGCTCAATCAGCTTCCAGTACCACCTCTATGCTGATGACACCCAAATCAATATCTCTTCCCCTAACCAATTCCCTTCTGTACTAAATTGTGTAACCAAATGTCTTTCTGCTATCTCCACATGGATGTCCCAACACTACCTAAAGCTCAACATATCCAAAACGGAGCTTATTATCTTCCCTCCTACCAGAATCACCACCTCCCCTCATATCTTCCTCACTGTCAACACCACAATTTCCTCAGTCTCCTAAGCTCACTGCCTTGGTGTCGCACTTGACTCCACTCTCTGCCATTCTGCCATATTCCTCATATACAGGCTCTCTCCCAGTCCTGTCGATTACATCTTAAAAACATTGCCAGAATACGTTCTTTTCTTACTCAACATGCTACAAAGTCTCTTATCCATTCTCTCATATTCTTCTGTCTTGACTCCTGCAACCTCCTGCTATTTGGCATTCCTAACACCCATATAGCCACACTAATCCATCCTAAATGCTGCTGCAAGATTGATTTCCCTTTCACCGCTCCACATCTGCTTCACCACTTTGCAAGTCTCTACACTGGCTCCCTGTGTCATCCAGAATACAATTTAAATGACTCACCCTTATCTGCAAAGCCCTCAACACCACTAACCCATCATACATTTCAAATTTCATATCAAAATCCTTTTCTCGTCTTTGGTAGCCACCTCTCACTCCCGCCTACAAGACTCCTCCTGTGCTGCTCCCCACTTATGGAATTCCCTACCATGCCCAATCCGACTTTCCCACAGCCTTCAGATCTTTAGATGCTCTTTGAAAACCCATCTCTTCTTTTTTTTAAAAAAAAAACCAACAAAACTTACCTTATCCCTGATGATACTATTCACACTAATGCACCCTCACAGCTGTCCCAGTTTCCACTCTAAGCCACACTCGTTCCTCTCGTTTAAGCTGTGCCCACTTCCACTTTGAATGTAAGCTCTCTAATGAGCAGGGTCCTCTATACCTTTTTGTTTTAATATCTGTATTTATTTTGTCTGCGTTGTATGTCCTGTTTTCCATACAGTACAGTGCTGTGGTACACTGTGGCGCCTTACAAATCTACGATAATAAGGTCTCAAAAGTTGGCTACTATGGTTTTTCTGTGCCTGTTGTTGTGTATCCATGTGCGTGTATGTATATTAATATGAATTTGTCAATAATGGAAAGTGCAACTGTTTCAAAAAGTGCATGTGAAAAACAAAATCATTCTTTTGTACATATTTTCCTATTGGCTATGCTGTGTTTGTGTGTGCAATGCTGCATTACAGTACACATGCATCAGTGTGCTATATAGTGCTTCCTTTTAAATGAGCGGCAGTGTGACATTGTCTGCACTTGTATTCTATTTGGGTGTAGTTCAAATAAGCCTTTTTTAGACTGTATTATCCTGCTTGACCTTAATCTATATAATCTTTTAGAGAGAGTCTCTCATAGACTATAGCATTAATTAGTTAGCAGGCAATAACTGTATGTTATAGACTTATGTTGACTCGTGTTTGTAGTACAAAGGTTAAAATAGATGTTGTGTTTGCTATTGTTGGTAATGTTTTTTTAGTATTAATGTTTCATTTATCCTTATACACTATATTTTGAAAGAGCAACATTATTGTAACCACAATGCACTTAAGGCACATTATGTGGTTTTAATAAATACAATGTTTGTTCCATTATTTCTAGTCCCAACATAGGAAGCGATCGAGAGGATAGGGGCAGGCTGACTGGGCAAGTTCAAGACTTAGGGAAGCGAGACCTGCATGTTATCCTTGGCTTGTTGGTGTACTTGTTGGTTTGTGGTCTGCGACTGTAATTTTACAGTGTGTAGGAGAGAATGGTTCCTAGTGTTAATCATTTTTTTTGGACAACAATTATTGTCTGTGTGTGTGTGTGTCCGTTCTGTGATGTATATGTTGCAATGTTTGTTTTGTATGTGTATATTAATAGAGCGTAAAAGCTCCACTGGATAACCCACTTAATAAATATATATAATTCACCAGTAAGGATCAGTTTATGTATTATATTTAATACAGTTTATGTTGTTCTGCATCTGTTATTCTGCACTGTAGAAATATATTTGCATTTATTACCATACGTGGGAGCTGCAATATGCTGCTCCCCCTTCTTGTCAGATCTGCAACCTAATGGAGTGTGTGTTTACAGTTACTAAGTTATGGCTGTAAATTTTGTTGTCCATTCTAAGTTAATTAGAAATTCTGAGTCTGTTGTTTTTAAGATGATATTCTCAATGCCTGGAAAACAATATCTGTGCAATTTTGTCCCTCATATGTTTGTAGCCTGCATTACTGCTAACAAATCTAATTTTGAACATTACATTATTTTTATATCCTCTTATTCTGTTTCTTTTCTTAGGATCTGCAAACTGAGCGAGAAAGAAGCACCTACAATATATCTGGAGGCTGCACGGCACTTATTGTTGTATACTTGCTCGGGAAACTCTATGTTGCCAATGCTGGTGACAGCAGGTAATACATTCATGTTTTATAGAACTGTCCTCATTCAATAGCAACTTAAAAAAAATATATAATCTGTCTTTACACTGTCGCCATTATTTTGTTTATCTGTATAATAGCGAGTAGGACTTTCTTTTCCTCCCAATAACTACTAATGATTAAGAACCATTTGTTGTATGCAGGGGTAGATTGGGAACTTTAAAGTGGCCCTGTAAATTTTTTTTTAAAGTGGCCTCATGTAGGCAAGGCCAAAACAAAGTAGGCGGGTTTAGTACAGTTTATCTCTTGCCACATCACTGGTAAACCGGAACGCCTGAGAAGGCTACAGCAGAAAAGGTATTGGGGTGGTACAATGCTAGTGTAGTAGAATATGAGCTACAGCTCATTAATTCAAAGGAATCTAAATATGACAGAGATCGTAACGATTATCAACAGGATAAGGTTATAATGAGGCTATATGAATCAAATGATCTAGGAAAACACTTCCATAAATTGGGCAATAAATCTAGATCTTAGAGATAGATTACCTAGTGATCATCTATTAAGATATAAAGAAAGAGGTTATAATAAGGATCCTTCCAGCTGTAAATATCCACATAAACATCCAGACACAGTTGCTTTTTTAGGACCACATCAATCTCAGAAGGAGAAGGATTGGACACACAGGAATCGGTACCAATTGTTATCAACAGGGTCCGATCAAGAGGTCCAGAGTAGTGTCAGAAGAAGGGGAGGAGGATGAAGAAAGCTTAGATTTAAAAAGATGGGAATAGACTCAGGAAAGAATAAAGTTAATGCTACAAGGTATGTGTTCCAAACTTGTAATAGAATAAAGAGTGGAAAAACTAAGGGCTAGATTTACTAAGCTGCGGGTTTGAAAAAGTGGGGATGTTGCCTATGGCAACCAATCAGATTCTAGCTTTCATTTATTTAGTACCGTCTACAAAATGACAGCTAGAATCTGATTGGTTGCTATAGGCAACATCCCCACTTTTTCAAACCCGCAGCTTAGTAAATCTAGCCCTAAATGTGTTAAAAAAAAAAATTGAAACACAGAAAAGGAACTGTAGACCGAATAACAATAGGAATACGACTAAGACATGTGTATTTAATTTATCAAAAAAAGTATTGACAGCAGCCCAAGTAGAGCTTTTGAGTAAGGGACTGAGTTTTGCTCCAGCGATGGAACCAAATCTGTTTGAATTATTTACAGAGGAGTTAAATCACTATATTAGGCTACTTTGTAGGAAGAAGTATTTTTCCAACAAAAGTCTGAGGAAAAATAAAATGGAAAATGATGTACAATTAATAACACTAGATAGTGAACAAGATAATCCAAGGGTTATTGGATTCAGAGGAATTATGGAAGTGTGGTAATGTGGGGGTTTCTGACCCTTTATCACTGTTCAATATTAATCAATCAAATGGGGCAGTTAAATCTAGGTTCACACAGAAATCAGAATTTTTGCCGACCCAGATGAAGAGTCCACATGGAGTGCTTCTACAGGGTGACTATGGAGCAATTTATGGATTTATGTTTCCTGCAGAAATAGAAAAACGTTTTCTCTAATCTTTCACGTGATGAACAAGTGGCCCTAAATGAGTTACGGTCAGGACCCTCCTTAATTATTAAAAACGTCGATAAAGGAGGTGGTGTGGTGGTCCAGAATATGCTAGATTATAAGAAGTAAGCTTCCAGACAGTTGGATAATAAGACTTTTTACAAAAATTAGAGATCTGCCTTTTGTTCCTGCTCCACTTAATTGTTCTCTGCAGTCCTTCCTTTGTTCTTGCCTTACTCTGCTTTGTCAGCCCATATCTAACTCGACCACTCTGGCCCACTTCTGGCCCCCGTTGCTGCCTTCACCTCGGTGCTAATTGCCCTTACCCTCTTCTTGCTCCTTCTCTCATTCCCAGTCCCCCCTGTCTCTCACCATGCCGCCCCGCTCCTTTCCTATACCCATCCTCTCCCCTAGCCCCTTTCTCTCGCCCAACTCTCACTGCCCCACCCCTCACCCTCCCCCTCGCTCCATCAACCCTGATAATCTCATCCGCATCTCCCCTCTTCCCTCCCTCCCTTTCTCTTGTGCCCTCTGGAACTCCAGGTCCATCTGCAACAAACTTTCCTCCATCCATGACCTCTTCATCTCCAACTCTCTTAATCTTCTTGGCATTACTGAAACCTGGCTTACTTCTTCTGATACCGTTTCACCCGCCGCTCTCTCCTACGGGGGCCTCTCCTTCACCCACTCCACCAGACGAGCGTCCAGGAGGTGGAGTGGGCCTCCTCCTATCCCCTAACTGCACTTTTCGTGTCATTCCTACTTTACCTTCCCTCTCCTTCTCCTCCTTTGAAGTACACTCTATCAGTCTCTTCTCCCCCATCCACCTCCGTGTCTCCATCATCTACCGTCCCCCAGGCCCCACCTCCCTTTTCCTTGACAACTTCGCTGCCTGGCTCCCCCACTACCTTTCCTCTGACCTTCCCTCCATCATACTTGGCGACTTTAATATCCCCATTGACAACTGTTCTGACCCCGCCACCATTAAACTTCTCGCCCTATCCTCCTCCCTAGGCCTTACTCAGTGGATCTGTTTCCCCACCCACTGTCTTGGTCACTCCCTTGACCTTGTCTTCTCTCATCTCTGTGATCTCTCTGACTTCTCCAACACTCCCTTTCCACTATCTGACCACCACCTCCTCTCCTTCACTCTGTCCTCCTCCCCTGCTCCTACCTCGCCCAAAGCCACCCTCACTAGACGTAACCTGGATGCTATTGACCCCACCTCCTTCTCCTCCTCCTCCTCTCTCAAAACTCTCCTTTCACCCCTTCCCTCCCTGGCCTGTCCCGACGAGGCCTCCTCTCTCTACAATCACTCCCTCACCACTGCCCTGGACGCTGTTGCCCCGGCCTCTTCTATCTGCCGACGCCGCATTATTCCCCAACCCTGGCACTCAAAACTCACCCACTTCCTCCAAAGATGCTCTCGCACTGATGAACGCCTCTGGAGGAAATCTCGCTCCCTGGCTGACTTCCTCCACTTTAAATTCATACTCTCTTCTTTCTCCTCTGCCCTCTCCCTCGCTAAACAATCCTTCTTTAAGTCCCTCATTTCTTCTCAGTCCTCCAATCCCCGCCGCCTCTTTGCCACCTTCAGCTCCCCCCCCTCCCCCTCTGTCCCGCCTTCCCTCTCCGCTTCTGACTTCGCCACTTTCTTCTCTTCCAAATTTGAGGCCATCAGACTGAACATCTCCTCCTCCCCTTCTCCCGCCACCCTCATCACTTCACCTCCCCCATCAACCAACTCTGGTGCTCCTTCAGCCCTACAACCGGTGAAGAAGTTTGCTCCCTTATTCTTTCCTCTCCACCCTCTACCTGCCCTCTTGATCCCATCCCCTCCCACCTCCTTCGCTCTCTCTCTCCAAAGGCCTGCTCTTACCTAGCACACCTTTTCAACCTATCACTCTCCTCTAGTGTAGTACCCTCCTCTTATAAATACGCTCTTATCTCTCCTATCCTCAAAAAACCCAATCTTGACCCCACCTCTCTTGCTAATTATCGCCCTATCTCTCTTCTCCCCTATGCCTACAAATTACTTGAGCGGATTGTCTGCAGCCGCCTAACTAGGCACCTCGTGGACAATTCCCTCCTTGACCCTCTCCATTCTGGCTACCGCCCCCTCCATTCTACCGAAACTGCCCTGGCCAAGGTTACTAATGATCTCCTATCAGCCAAATCCAAGGGTCACTTCTCCGTACTCATCCTCCTTGACCTCTCTGCAGCCTTTGACACCATGGACAACCCCCTCCTGCTGCAAACTCTTCTCTCTCTCTGCCTCTCTGGTTCTGTCCATGCCTGGTTCGCCTCATACCTCGCTAATCGCTTCTTCTCTGTATCCACGTCTGGTTCTTCCTCCTCCCCCTACCCTCTCCCCATAGGAGTCCCGCAGGGCTCTGTTCTTGGCCCTCTACTCTTTTCGCTCTACACTTCCTCCCTTGGTGCTCTCCTCTCCTCCTTCGGTCTTCAGTATCACCTTTATGCTGACGACATTCAACTCTATATCTCCTCTCCTGATCTTTCCTCCACCCTCCTCGCTCGGGTATTCGACTGCCTCTCCGCCATCTCCTTCTGGATGTCCAAGCGCTTTCTCAAAATCAATATCTCTAAAACTGAACTCATTGTCTTTCCTCTGCCCAGACACCCATCCCACGATGACCTCTCTATTGTCGTCAACAACACCACCCTCTCCTCTGTCACCCAACTTCGCTGCCTGAGTGTCACCCTCGACTCCTCTCTCTCTTTTGCCCCCCACATTCATTCCCTTGCCCAAGCCTGTCGCTTCCAACTACGCAACATCGCCCGCATCCGTCCTTTTCTCTCTCAGGATGCCACCAAAACTATCATCCACGCACTCATCATCTCCCACCTTGATTATTGTAACCTCCTCCTCACTGGCCTCCACCACTCCCGTCTCTCCCCCCTTCGCTCTACACTCAATGCGGTCGCAAGACTCATCTTCCTCTCACGCCGCTCCTCCTCTGCCTCCCCTCTCTGCCTTGCCTTACACTGGCTCCCCTTCCCCTACAGAATCCTTTTCAAACGCCTCACGACCACTTACAAGGCTCTCTCCAACTCTACTGACCCTTATATCTCTAACCTCCTCTCCATTCACACTCCTGCGTGTTCCCTGCGCTCGGCCAACGACCGCCGCCTCTCCTCCACCCTTATCACCTCTTCCCACTCCAGAATCCAAGACTTTTCCCGTGCAGCCCCCCTTCTCTGGAACGACCTACCTCTTTCCATCTGTCTCTCTCCTACTCTGTGCTCCTTCAAACGTGCACTCAAAACTCACCTCTTCCTCAAAGCCTACCAACCATCTACTTAACCCCCATCTCCTCCCTTTGCTCGTCCTCCCTTCTCTTCTCTTGCCTCAACTGGCTCCTCTTGTGCCTGGTCTGTTTACCATCCCTTAGGATGTAAGCTTGTATGAGCAGGGCCCCCTCCCCTCCTGTCTCCATACCTGTTCTTCCGCTCCGTTTTTACTGCATATGACTAGCCGGAGTTTCTGAAGTATTAGTACTTTTTGTTCATTGTTCTGTATGGTTTCACCCTGTATATATTACTGTTAGTACTGTGAATGATAGATGATGATGATGATGATGATAATAATAATCAATCCAAATGAGAAGTTTAAATTAGAATTGAAGAATATTCTAGACCTTGCCGTAGATGATGAAGTCATCACTAGGGATGTACTTTTGTTTTTTGTGTTATCACTCATCCTAATACACCTATTTATTACTACCTCCCAAAAATTCATAAGCACCTCTTTAATCTACCGGAGCGTCCTATTATTTTGTGTATAGGGTCACGTACAGCCAATTTTATTAAGTTATGTTGATTTTTACTTGCAGCCCCTTGTGACCAAATTGAGGTCTCATATTCAAGATTGTTTGCATCTTTTAAAGTTGTTACAAGATAAACAGTGGGAGGCAAATTTTGCTTTGATGACCCTGGACGTTGAGTCCTGATATACAAACATTTCACACGAAAAATGTGTGCAGGTGATTGAGAAAGTGTTACGTACACAAAATGAGATCCCTTTGGAACACCAGAGATTCCTTGTAAATGCCATATCTTTCATAATATTACATAATTATTTTTTATTTGATGGTGATTATTTTTTACAGGTGATGGGGGACGGCCATGGGGACACGCTTTGACTCGAGCTACACCAACCTATACATGGGGGACTTTGAGGAATCCCGTGTGTGGGGCGGCGAGTTTGTTGCGGACCTTGTCCTCTAGGGCTGTTATATTGACGATTCCTTCCTTATTTAGAAGGGAGGTGAAGCTTGGGCTTTGGATTTTGTTAATTTTTTAAATAATGATTATAATTTGAGATTCACCCTTACGTATCACACCACACAGATTGAATTCCTGGACCTGGCCCTCTCATCTACGGCAGGTTCTATTTCTACTTCTATCTTCGTTAAAAAAGTGCAGCCATTATCCAAAATTGAAGCAAAATATTCCCAAGGGACAATTCATGCAGCTCCGTAGAAATTGATCAAGTTATGTGCAAGCTATGATATTGTTTGACAATTTCATAGATTGTGGGTATCCTATACCTCTTATTTCTCAGGCCCTTGAGACAATCAAAAAATTAAATAGGAAAAATCTTTTGGCCCCTAATTCTTGTAAGAGTAGAGGATGTAATCCAGATAGGCACGATACAGGCGAACATCCCGCGAGTGGATGGTGGTAGGAATGCTAATAATCATGAATGGGCATTAATTTCTAAATATAACAAACTGTCATTTAACATTAAGAAGATCATTTGTTCTAACTACTCGATCCTAAAACAGGATCCAATATTAAAAACTCTCTTGCCAACAAAACCGTTAGTGGTTTTTAAGAGAGGCAACAATCTGCAAAATATTTTGGCCCAATGTCTTCTGAGGACTATTGTGGATTCTAATAGAGACAGATCTTTAATGGCAAAAAATCTGAATAACAATACGAATACCGCTGCAATTAAAGAAGTCTTGGTTCCCTTCGATCCCTGAAAGGTGTTATAAATGTGAAGGTCAACGGGTGTATAGCATGTAAATATATAGAAAACAAAATACAATATATAAAATGCAGGGGATAAAGAGTACAAGATCAAGGGGTTTATTAATTGCAACTCCACATTTGTCATCTTTTTACTAAAATGCAGCTGTAACCTTTATTTTGTCGGTAGAACAACGAGAGCACTAAAAATCTGCTTTAACGCATAGTGTTTAAAGGCATTTTGCCTTGGCACATAATTGAGACCCCAATGGTCTGTCTCTGATTGGGTTGGAATCTCTAAAAGCCACTCCCCGAGGGGGTGACAGTTTCTGGAGTCTGTGTAAGCAGGAGGTATTCTGGATCTATTTACTTAATACATTAGTACCAATGGGGTTAAATTAATTGCTTGAACTTAATGA
Source organism: Mixophyes fleayi (assembly GCF_038048845.1). NCBI lineage: Eukaryota > Metazoa > Chordata > Amphibia > Anura > Limnodynastidae > Mixophyes > Mixophyes fleayi. The sequence continues at coordinate 217,980,747 of NC_134405.1, forward strand.
AATTATGTAGATTGAAATACTGTATTGGGTCCTTTAGTAGAATTTTTAGTAGAATTGCTATCATCTATTAAGGTTTTTGGGTTTACTTATTGTTTTCTATATGAATAGTGAAGTTCTTTTATACGTATTTGAAAACGCTCAATATGCAATAAAACCTGGTAACCCACCCTTAGAATTTATTATTCTCTCTTAATCATATGATTTGTCTTTTTAGTAACTTTTTCGGCTCTATGTATTATAAAATGTATATTTATCTTTACTTTTTATATGTGGTTTTTATATGCTATTCTCTTCTATTGTTTACTATGAAATGCCATTTGATACATAGGAGACCTTTTATATTTATATAAATATATACATATATAATGTGTGTATGTGTATATATGTATGGTTACAGATACATACACATATATATATATATATATATATATATATATATATATATATATATATATATATATATATATATATATATATATTTTTATTATTTATAATTTAATTTATTTATTACTGATTAGTTTTCCCTTTTAATTGTACATTGGTATTTTGATTATATTTAGTTCTTAGATTGTCTCCTTTTATCTTGGTGATATTTTAATGGTATTGTACTCCTTTGCACCTTGGCCGTGATACAAGAGAAGTACTATTGTAATATGAATATGTGTGCCCCTAATGGGCTGTATTGATATTATACACATGAAAAAGTGTTGAAGGGAAGGGTTAAGCCTCAACAGGTGTTGGATAATTGAGTTAATTATGCACTAGGTATATTAGCAAGCTGGTGCACACTAGGACTATGTCTCTGAGGAAATTGCTATTCAGCGATGAAACGCGTCAGCCTGTCAGCAGTTACACGTGTGATGTCTCTTGGACTTCTGTGCGAATAGAATAGTGGTTTTTCTATTTTGGATTCATAATCTCACCTTGAGCCGTGTCTAGCTGTATAGCATATTAATTTGGAGCTCAGTATAGAAGAAGAAGAGGAGGCCGGAACCAGTCTGGGCGATCCAGTTTGTGGATTCAGGAAGTGCAGTAGATAATTAGCTCTTCCAGCAGAGGGTAATTATGCAAGTGAACTGCAATATACTCCGGACTCCAGCGAGAAACCAGTCAGGATACTGGTAAGGTTAAAATTGCCACCAAGTAAAATTGCCACCAAGCTCCTAACAGTGGACACTATTATTTATGTTATCTTTGCGCTATTAAAGTATTGTTGTTGGCTGTACTGAAAGAGCTACTTATACTTGAAAAGACCATTGACATAGTGTGTTGTGCTGGAAAACTGGATTTATCTCATTCCTGCAGTACTACTGCTACTTTGACTGTTTAAGATCTGAGAACGGTTTAAGGCTCATTTTTGGTGTTTATATACCTATATTTTTTGTAATTGGTATAGCTATACCTTTAGTGCATGCAGTTGGACTAATTGTGCTGCTCTTTGAATCCATATATCACTAAAATGTGCTTATTGTTTTTCACATATTGTGAGGCTCTAGAAAACCTAGAGTCTGGTCAACCACATTCTCCCCTATTTGGAGTGCAGTTTGAAATGAAGTATGTGCATGTTGTTTCAGTTGTCACACATTATCGCCGGCAGTAACCCTTTCAAATGAGAAAAAGCCCTATTTATTTATTAAATGTCATTTCGCCTTTTAATAAATGAGTCTCCCTGTGCATGCGAAATCTCCAATAAGGAATCCCTGAGCAGCAGTGTCTCCAAATTCCATTAGCGCATGTACTAATAGGGTTTTGAGTATTTGGGACCAGACCAACCTGCCCTGCCCCAAACGGCCCCTTAACATTATGGGGGGCCATTAGCCTACCAGGAAATCTCCTGGTAAGTATGGTTGCATGTTTGTAGTAATGTAAAGATAACTTTATGTTGAAGCAGGAGGAATAACTATAGAACGTGTGTATCACTACAACTGTGTTTTAAATTGTACAAGTTTGCTCCTTAGGCTAAAACAATAAGTTTGTGCTGAGACTGGTCTCATAATCATCATCATCTTCACCATTTATTTATATAGCGCCACTAATTCCGCAGCGCTGTACAGAGAACTCATTCACATCAGTCCCTGCCCCATTGGAGCTTATAGTCTAAATTCCCTAACATACACACACAGACGGGGAGAGAGAGAGACTAGGGTCAATTTTTGATGGCAGCCAATTTACCTACTAGTAACATCAAAATATTATAAGGGCACAGTCGTGCCCTTATATTAAGGTTGCATCTAATAATCATCATTCTGCCATGTTTGTAAGAGGGGGCCATAGTGCTATAGGGGCTACATTTTAGAAAGTATTAAAGCTATTAAGCTTAATTTTGACATGCGAACGGAGAACCGTCCATAGGTGCCGCATGCCAAATTTCAGAAAAAAATCAATAACAAATGACAAATTAGGGTTACTCTAAAGTTGAAAATCTCGCTGTTTTTTTCCACTTCCTGTTTCGCAAAAAGTCAGTTTTTCTGTTTTTTTGGAAGAGTGTAACTCAGTGTACAAGGTGTTTTAAGACTTGGGGTTTGTTTTGTTAGAAAGCCATTAGGTCTGAAGAGTGCCTTTTGAGGGTTCACAAGTTTGACAAAGTTCGTTTTTTTACAATTTGGAAAATATGCTCCATTTTAAATATGGAGGATTTTATAGAATTTTCATAACATTGTGCATGTCACATAGAGCTGTATGCGAGTGGCTTCACTTGAGAGGAAAAACATGGCTGATCTTCACCTGCATAATGATTTATTTCTGTAAACTACAGAGGAATTAGACATATTTGTTGGCTATAGAGGGGCTGGTTAGTGTTTTGGAACTGGGGGGCACACTGTATCATTATTAGTCCTGAAAACCACTCTCATTTCAAAGTTTAATCACTCGGAGCAGTGCCAGAGGTGACTGTTAGGGAATCCATTTTAAACCTCCCACCCCCTCAGTGACGTCAGTTAATTTATTCACTACACTGAACTGGGAGCGGAGATTTAAACATGCTCTGTGGTTTAATTCCTGCTCTGATCATACTGGATTGGTGATCAGTGCAGGAAATATGGGGATGTATGATGACGTACCAAGCCAAGTGTAATAAAACAGTGTCACAAAACCCTGCTAACTGCAAGTAAGTTATTGTGGTCACATAATGCCCGGGCATTGGCGCTGACACAACATAAAGCACATGCCCATGTCACATATACAAAGCATATGAACTAAGCAGACAAGGGCATCACAGAGCCTTTGACACACAGTGTGACATAGGCTCACTTATACACAGAGTGCATCACATATACCTGCCATCTGAGTGCATCACGATATACACGCTATAACACACCAAGACATTCTCCTATGTCCCGGAGGCACATACCATTAAGTGTATCTCTGGGGGTCAGCTCAGCTGGCAGACAATATCCTGAATAGATGTCTAGCTGTGCTAGACAGACATCTGGGTTCAGAGCGGAGAAAATTAACAGCTGGGGGAGGAGGAGGGAGCGGGCAGAAAATAGGTATTGTGCTCATGCATAGAATACTGTGTGACCAGCGGGGGCGATACGGAAAGTGGGTGCGGGTACAAACTCAGCCACCTGCAACACCTCCTCCTGAGCCATGGTCCAGCCTATATCACTGTCCATAATGCTGTGTTATTAGGGGTGCTTAGTGCATCCAGTGCTGACAGCCATGTCGCAAATTCATATGTCATTAGCCCCTATGTAAATCCCCATTTATAACTCTGTACCAGGTCACTATGGGCACTGCTCAAATTGACCCTACTCTGTTTGTCTGTCTGTGAGTGTTAGGGGTGTAGACTGTAAGCTCCAATGGGGCAGGGACTGAAGTGAGTGAGTTCTCTGTACAGCTCTGCGGAATTAGTGCTGCTATATAAATAAATGATGATGATGTGTGGGGAGAAGGGTGGGGGTTGGTATTGGTGTCATGTGTGGGGAGAAGGGTGTGGCTGTTGCCGGATTATTATCACAAGGTGACATGAGAGAAATACTGGTGCGAATAGGTGTAATGTGAGAGAAAAGTTGGTACGCAGGGGGTGATGTGTAACAAAAACTGGGGCCCAGGGTGTGACGTGATAAAAAAAATTGTGCCGTGAGAGAAAATTTGGTGCACAGTGGATGACGTGAAAAGCTGGTAAGAATGAGGTTCATGTGAGAGAGACTGGTACACAGGAGGTGAAAAAAAACACAGAAGAAAAAAGCTGGTGCGATCACACAGCTGGTGGGCAATGCGGTATGTGTAAGATAATGCAATGGAAATAGAGGGAACTAAGTTTAGAGGAAATCTGAGAAAAATTGCTTTGCCAAGACATCAGGGAATAGATGGAATAGGCATCTAACAGAGGTGGTATAGGCTAATATAATAGAGCAATTTATACACTGTTTATTGGGGATTAAAAAAAATAGTGGAAACTAGATGGACTGTGAAATTCTAGGCTGATAAATTTACTATCAATATAAATATTGGCAAGAGGGTTAAGCTATGCTTAAAAGTTTTACACTGACTCTTATCCTTTCAATAGAAGCAAACATATTCCAAAGCTATTTCTGCCCCTAATGACGTAAGTGCCTGTGAAAGAATTATGCTCACCTCCTATCACATGGGCATTTGTAGTACATTGTAACAGGACATAGTTGCTAAAACAAAAATGGACATAACCGGTTTTGAACACGTTATTGTATTTTCGAAAGGTAGATCCCAATATATTGAACTGGAATTGTCTGCCTAGCAAAATTTGCTATTTAGATTTATGGTTGTTATTATTATCAATGTTTGTTTATACGGCGCTAAAAAAGTCCTCAGTGTCGTACAGTGGGAAGTAGAACAAAACAACCAGCTGGAAGGAGACCATCGTGCGACAAGTCTCTGTGCATGAAATACATTAGGGGGGAGACACAGAGACGGGGCAGAAGGTGACTGACAGTAGTCTGTATGTATGTGGACACTATAGTGTAGGCGGGGAATTAAGAAGGTAGAGGGGCCCCTCTCCATGGGAGCTTATAATCTAATCATGTGGCTGTCTAATAACATTTTCTAATAGAAAGCCATGAAACAACAAAAAGCTAAAATTGCTGTGTGTTGATTTTTTATTTTTTATATTTTAGATTTTCAAAACCCCACAAAGGAATAATTGCCATCAGTGACTTTCAGTGTAAATGTTAATTATGTGACTTTAATCCTAAAAGATTATCACAATTACAATTCACAATCTGAATCCTGGTCTATTGAGAGTGGCACTACAGTATCTTGCTGCTCCAAAAATGCATATTGTACCGCAGGGAGGTTGGGCTGCACTAGCTCAACTCTAAAACGCATTGTAAAAATAAAGAAGCCAATATTTTTTTTCTGCATGGAGAATAAAAATTACTTTTACCTAAGTGTAACACTGCACATATCAGTGTTTTATGTGTGCTGTACAATGACAAGATTTGAAAGTGCTATTATTCTATAATGTTTTTTCTTAATTATAGAAATCCCATCAAATGCCATTTCCCATGATGCACCACTAAGGTCACTTTTTTCCCTGTCTGTTAATTGTCATCCAAGTACTGCTGCTCTGCTAACTGTGAAAGATGTAGCAACTAAATATCTGTATAGCTGACAACTATACTGACTTTGTGTCATGTAAATGAATGTGTTGGATGACTACTAATTTAGCCTTACATCTGCTGCATCCTATCCCTTGCATTCCAATGAGGAAAGCTCTTTCATTATCTCCCATTGTCTTTGCTCAATAACCTCTATTGCATTATAACCTTTGAGTATAAGATTTTCAGATGAAGCTTACGAGTAAGTATTATATTTCTAAACACATTTCCATGTTATGGCAAGTTTGTGCTTGCCTTCCAATGACAAGGGGAGTACTTGCAGACATTTCCATTGCTCTAACCAGCTCTGTACAAATCAGACCAGTTGACTAGCAGCATTTCTGCTACTAACATCCAGCCCTCCCTACCTCACAACTTCTCTTCTTGACCATACTACATTCACACTTGCTTACTCTCCCTGAATGCCCTGGTGACACCGGAATTTCAGCAAATGATGGCCTCTCCATACCGGTCTAGCTGTACTAACCCCACTGCTGTGTCATTTATTAACGCCTGCAGGAAACCACAAAACACAGGCAATTCTTAACTGATCACGATGCAACCACTGGCACATCTAAAGGGCTCCGGGTGGAGGTGTATCAATTATTCTTGAAGTCTTGTTCCAATTATCCTTGCAGGAATTCAACATCTTGCTGTATTCAGATCTTCCTTTCGTAAAAACAATTAACCACTCCCGGCTAGCTAAAAGCACAAGACACACAAGAGTAACAAACACAAGTACAGGGACCACTCACTAGAAACATCCACTTTCTTGATTGTTGTATTCCCTCTCCCTCTTCCCAGAACAAACCCCTCTCCGATTGGCTGACTGGCCCTAAACTACGGCTAGTGTTTCCCAACCAATCAAGTCTGGTTGCAACAACAACAATGCTCTACCAACTGCACTGGGTCCATGTGTAACACTGCAACCGACTAGCTGTGGTGCACTATCCCTGACCAGACCCTTCTCACTGTAATGCACTATGGAGTGGATAGGGGAGAACATTCTTATATTCTCATTTAGTTTGAGGCCCTAGCTGGATGGATTATAAATTAAACTTTGTCACCTTCTTGTGGTTTGCCAGGGGTAGTATTGCCCGTGAAAGTTATCTCTTGGTAGTGAATGCTTTATTAGAGAGTAGCTGGTCTGATGAAAAGGACATGGTGGAGGGCCTTCCACTATGGGTAGAAATAATACCCTAGATCAGCGGTTCCCAAACTGTGCGCCGCGGTGCTGTCACTGGGGTGTCGCGGGCCAGCCATAGAAAAAAAGAAAGAACACAAACTTGCCAATCCACTGGGCGCCGGGACCCAGCAGCCTCCTCTCTCCCGCAGCTGTCACTGAATATCGACATCAGTGACAGCTGTGGGAAAGAGGTGGATGCTGGGTTCCGGCGCCCGGCGGATTGGCAAGTTTCTGTGTTCTTTCTTTTTTTCTATGGCTGGCGCGCGGCAGAGGAGTGAGAGGGATCGTGACAGCGGGGCAGAGGAGTGTGACAGCGGGGCAGAGGAGGGGCACAGCGTGAGAGGGGCACAGCGTGAGAGGGGCACAGCATAGGAGGGGACAGCATGAGAGAGGGCAGAGGAGGAGGACAGTGTGTGAGAGGGCAGAGGAGGGGGACAACGTGACAGAAGGCAGAGGAGGGGGGCAGATGAGGAGGACAGCGTGAGAGAGGGCAGAGGAGGAGGACAGCGTGACAGAAGGCAGAGGAGGGGGGCAGATGAGGAGGACAGCGTGAGAGAGGGCAGAGGAGGAGGACAGCGTGACAGAAGGCAGAGGAGGGGGGCAGATGAGGGGCACAGCGTGAGAGAGGGCAAAGGAGGGGGACATTGTGAGAGAGGGCAGAGGAGGGGGGACATTGTGAGAGAGGGCAGAGGAGGGGGGACATTGTGAGAGAGGGCAGTGTGTCTGGATGCAGAGGGGGCATTTTTGCATACAACTAAATAAGTATTTCTGTCCTGACCTAAATACTTATTACAATTTTTTGACCCAACTACTTCTAAAACAGGGCTGTTCAATAATTATTTTGGAGAGGTGCCTTGAAAAAACTTGGAGACTCTAAGGGTGCCGCGAACTGCAAAAGTTTGGGAAGCACTGCCCTAGATGCTCAAAGAGACAGACAGATGCTGTTTATCATGAGTCTGGATGGTGACTAGTAAAGATTGTCACAGCGTACTGTACCAGATGTAAGTCTAAATGTAACTGGCCATCAGTTGTAGTGTGAAAGAAACTCATCAGTGGCATCTCATCTTCATATTAACTGTGTCACATCACCGTAATATTGTGTGGCAAGACTGCCACAGACCTCCACTACTTGCATCTACACGGCAGGATACAAGGCGTCTTAATGGTGATAGCCGTATTTTTGCAGTTTCTGGGGGTCCCACTGAGAGTGGTGGGGTTTGTCAGGGCCAAACCTGGCCACACTCTGTTGCAGGGAATGGACTCCTTTATGTAACTCCCTGTTGTGGACCGGTGGTGACTTTGGACTCTTGGGGTCAAGCACAGGGGACCAGTCCACGGCCTTGTCACAGTCGGAGGGCGATCCAACAGAATAACATTGATATAAGCTGAAAGAGCTCAGAGATCACACAAAGCTGGTCAGGTTGAGAAACAGAGTTGGAGGTCTCCAGGTGGTGGGCTGGACTCTAAATCCCTGTGGACGTGGATGCAATACCCAGAAAGACCGAATCCAGGACGAATCTATGGTGATGCACTGAATTTGTGATGGTGGGGCACCAAAGAGTGTTTTGCTGGTAGAGGAACTTCAGTCTCCCCGTGGGTATTCCTAAGATGGTTAACTTGTAGACCTCAGTGTGGAACAGCCTTGACGTTGGCTAGAATGGGTCCAAATCACGAAGTCTGATAGCCCAAGCTGTTGGTCAATTGGTCTGCACAGAGTCCTGAGGCTTTCTCACAGAACCTTTAGTGAGTTTCTGCACCCATCTTCAAGGTCTGTCCATCCATTCCACATTTCCTGGGCGAGCAGTGGCAGGAATTAGGCCTCAATCGCTTTCTGCAAATGTCTATAGGTAGTTTTTCCTCTTGTGACTTATCTGTGTAAAGGGTTGTGAAGACCACCAATGTTAGACATTGAGAACCAGAAATTTACTGAGCCACAGTGAAACACATCCGTCTGCTCTCCTTACCAAGCCACACACTCCAAAAACATATACCTTTATACACACAGGCCTGTTTTTCTTTTTTTTGGACACTAGAAAACTGTGAAAAGCAATGCCTTTTTTATTATTCATCTAATTTTTCTGTTATTGAACTTTGGCTTTCATTAGTTTGTGTACAGAATATAAATATCTGTGCTTGGAATGAAAGTAGACATTTGCTTTTAATTTATTATTGATTGGGTTTCCAAGGAATTGTAATGGACTGACAAGATACATCAGTTAGATGTTTGATAACATACAAAGTCCAAGTTTCCATATTTAATAGGAAAAGTGTAAGGATTTAGTATAACAAAAAAACCATTATATTATTTAGAAACTTTAGAATGTAAAGTTCTCTAAGTGGGGTAGAACAAATAGCAAGTAAATGGAATCTAACAGTATCTATTGCAGAACAGACAGAATGGTTCATTCTGGGTGAGACGTTTTTGGAATATTGATGAGTTCAGACTACAAATAGCAATCAGGCATTTCTGTGCTTATTGTGATGAATAGTTTAGCAGCCACAGCTTCCTTATATTATTCAAATACAGCTGATCAGTAGACATGCAAACCTTTTTCCATCCACTAATATAATGTTATATGGCATATTAGCAAAATAAACAAAACACATCTTCATCTTCTTGTTATGAACATACACTTTCTGCAGCAGGACTGTAGACCTATTTTTATGGAGCACAGCACGTCTTACACAATTGAAAATATTAATATCCCTAAGCATGCCCTACTGTAAAATTTGGCTGACCTGCCCTCATGAGATATTACACTTTTTTCCAGTAAACTACTTATCTGACGTATTCATGTTTCATATAATTCATGTAATTAAATTTGAGTAAGAAGATATTTTACCTGTGAAACATATCTACAATGTTTTCGATAAATACATTTGCCTTTTTATATAAGAGTCAAATAATTTAAATGTCTTCATAATGGGCTTCACAATCAATTTGTAAATTAAAGAGAGAGCATGAAATTAATTAATACTTGGCTGACAATGTTATTCAGTCATCTTTGGACTTCTTCCTTTAAGATAAATAAAGCTCCAAGTCCAGATGACATACACCCAAGGGTCCTTATGGAGCTAAACTCAGAAATAGCTAGATAGCTATTCTTAATTTTCATAGGTTCAATTTCATCCAGCTCAGTACCAAAGGATTTGCGAATAGCAGATGTGGTGCCGTTTTTTAAAAAGGGAATGAGATCACAACCAGGGAATTATAGACCTGTAAGCCTGACATCAATAGTGGGGAAACTACTGGAAGGTATATGAAGTAATAGTATTCAGGATTACTTGATGGCAATACGATTATTAGTGGGAATCAGTATGGATTTGTGAGGAATAGGTCATGTCAAACTAATCTAATTAGTTTCTACAAGGAAGTTAGTGGGAACTTAGATCATGGTAGTACTGTAGATGTGTTCTACTTAGGTTTTGCAAAAGCCTTTGATACAGTGCCACACAAGAGGTTGTTTTACAAAATAAGGAAACTGGGTCTAGGAAACAACAATTGTACTTGGGTTGAAAATTGGTTAAAAAAATAGGGGACAGAGAGTTGGGATAAACTCAAGGTTCCGTGCTGGGGCCACTCCTTTTTAATATATTTTTTAATGACCTTGGGGATGGTTTAGAGAGCAAAATTTTTATTTTTGTAGATGACACCAAACTTTGTAAGATAATAAAATCAGAGCAAGATGTAGTTTCTCTGCAGAGGGACTTGAACAAACTGGAGGATTGGGTGCCGAATGGAAGATGAAGATTAACATAGATGAATGTAAGGTTATGCACTTAAGGATCAAAAACAAACACGCAATCTAGAAATTAAATGGGATAAATTTAGGGGAATCTATAATGGAAAAGGATTTGAGAGTGCTTGAAGACAGTAGACTTAGCAATAGGGTTCAATGTCAAGCAGCAGCTGCAAAAGCCAATAAAGTATTGGCATGCATAAAAAGCGGCATAGATGCAAGGGAAGACAGTGTAATTTTGCCACTATATAAATCGTTGGTAAGACCTCATCTTGAATACAGAGTACAGTTCTGGGCACCACTCTATAAAAAAACATTTTGGAACTAGAAAGGGTTCAGAGAAGGGCGACAAAATTGATAAAGGGTATGGAGTCATTAAGTTATGAGAAAAGGTTAGCTAGTTTATGTATATTTTTACTTTAGAAAAGAGGTGTCTAAGAGGGGATATGATTACTATGTACAAATACATTAAGGGTCAATACAGAGAATTTTCATTGGAACTTTTTACCCCAAGGATTGTACACAGGACATGCGGTCACCCCCTATGGTTAGAGGAGAGGAAGTTTCACAACCAGCAAAGGAAGGGGTTCTTTCCAGTAGGGGCAGTCCAGCTATGGAATTCACTGCCAGGGAAGTTTTTATTCAATTGATATGTTTAAGAAAGGGTTAGACAAATTTTTAGCGGAAAAGAGAATCCAGGGTTATGACCGTTAATTAAAATGAAGAATAATAGTGGATCCATGAAGAAAAAGGGGTGCAATATTGGGCGAGGAGGGATTTTACCCAATTCATACAGATTGGCGGGTGCTTCATCTGGATCAATTTCAAATATAAGAGAGGGATCGCAGGTGAACCAAAATAAGTTGAACTTGATGGACTGCGTCTTTTTTCAACCTCATCAAGTATGTTACTATGAAAGGAAGTAAGATTTCATTACTTCACATACCACTGTACTGCAGGGACATAGTCGCAATGGGGATTGTGTTAAATCTTTAATATTGTGGAATGATTATTTTATTAAAATTACTTTTTTATATAAGCATTGCACTAAAGAACCTTGCAGTGGTTTATAAATAATGAAATCATTAATGATCAATCAATACCTTGATGTATTGTGTACAAATAGGGTATTGGGACTTTAGCACTTACCACTAAGACTGTCAAGACAAATCTCTCTATTATCCTTGGATGTAAGTATACAACTTGTATGCCTGGTGCAAATACTGCAGTTTTTTTGAGTTGGCTGCATTTTGAGATATGTCTCAGTGTAAGTTTTTTGGGTTTTTTTGTTTGTTTTTTTTCATATCCCTTTTTCTGCTTATGTGTGAAGCACAAATGAATCCAACTCTAAATGAGCACCATACTATCCCAGAATGTAACAGAAGGTGATATAGTTCCTCCATGTTTTTTGCTTATCTAGGTGTTCATAATTCTTATGTTTATATCATTATTTCACACACTTTGCTACTGTTGCATATAAACAATTTTTACAATAATTTATACAAACACAGAGCATTATACAGTATCTCCAACATGTCAAATGCATAATGTAGTTCTACTGATTATATAGTTCTACTGATTATGTAGTTCTACTGAATACTTATCTCTGACAAAAAAAATAAACTCCGTATTGCTCATTTAAACTATCTGAAAGTACCTGTGGTGGTAGATGTAAAAGTAAATACTTCTCTTATGGGTAAAAACTGTAGTTGCATTTTTAAATATTTTTGTATAACAATATGGATACTTATATGGCAGGAATAAGTCTTTAAACCCTGTGATCTTGGACACTGACTGATACAGATTACAAATTACTTAGGTCAGTGAATACAGAATTGAGGGCTAGATTAATGGTTCTGGCCGCCCTAGGCTAGTACAATGTAGCACCTGCCAGTGCGAGAGTGGAGGCAGTACTTCATTCAGTCTTGTGAAATCTGGCAATCTTGCAAGACCGGACTGAGAACCATGGCGACACTGGCAGGCAGCTATCATTATCAGATTTGCTGTCATGCTGGCTGTCTGGCATAGTGACAGTCGGGGCCACACCCTTTAGACCAGGGGCGACGCTGATGATGCCAGACAGCCCCAGAATCGATTACGTTTTTTGAAAAAAATGTTTAAGTGCTGCACTTCCCCCCCCCCCTTCCCAATCTGTATACAGTATAATGAAATCCCAGGCAGAACGTGAATGCATATAAATTGCAGAGGAGTTGATACCTGAAGTGTGGTGTTGGTGTAATGGCAGGATGCGCAAAGATTGGATAGCAAAAAATTAAGTTAAAAAGCAAATATATTATATTATGCAACAACAAACTAGATTCCAAGTACACGGGATACAAATAGATAATACAAGGTTAATTCTTGAATACTCTCTTAATTTAACAAGCTTGTTGGACCTATGTACGAATGTTATTTGGACAGTGGGTCACAAAAAACAGGGCCTGATAAGCAGTCCAGTCAGATAGCTAGACCTTATACTAAATTAAAAATCCCAAAAAGCAGTTTGTCCTACGAAACCGTGTCCTCTCTGGAGTCTACATGTATATCCGGACCTTGAAAAGACCTGTCCTGGTCAGGGAGCAATATAAAGTTCAGTCCCGCCATGTACCAGCCATCGCTGTTAATAATCACAAGTGGAGCCACTAGATCCGATCTACATTTTACGCCACTCTAAAACTGGCTTCTCAGAATGTGAGACTTCCTCTATATAACTAGACTCTAGCCATCCAACGGAATTGAACGATGTAGTCCACACCATTACATCTATAAGCCATCGAGCAGGACTGAAATTTATATTATAAAATAATTAGCTTATTATTATCAATAAAGTTTTTATTGAAAAATGTTGCATAAATATGGGGTACAGAACATAAAAAAGGGGTTAACAAAGAAGGGGGAAAAGGGAAGAGGAGGGACCCTCAGGGATCCCCCACCAGGAGAGGGGAAGGGGAAGTTGCTCAATGGGTATTGTAACATAATATACTTATAAAAATAGACACTCACAAAAAATAAAAACATTATTCAACCTAAATGACCAGAATAGATATGTCATTGCTCAATGAAGAAATAGACTTTCCAAGGGGAAAAAGTTGGACCATTAACCTACTAATCGATCTGTGGGACTTGTGGTGAATGGGTAGAAGAAGGGGAACGAGAATCCACCAGGCGCTCCGGCCCCTTCCATAACAAATATGTGCCACTTTAACCACTTCATGATTGGTGTCGAAACGGAGGTGGAATAAGGCATATCGATCGTCTCCATCTCGAAGCTATGCTGAATTTTAGAGATGATTCTAGATAACGTAGGAGGAGTAGCAACCTTACAGTTTTGAGCTATTGCTTCTCTGGCTGCTAACAGGATATGGCCCAAAAGATATCAATCTGGTTTAGAAACGGAGCAGGGATATATATGAAGTAGAGCCAGGCCTGGATCCATGTTAGCAGGACCACTCCTAACAGAGGAGCAGAAATCAAAGACCTCTCGCCAGAGAGGACGTATGATAGGGCATCTCCAAAACACATGAAATATATCGGCTGTTTGGTTGCATTGACGCCAGCATAATTTTGTCTGTGAGGGCCATATAACATGGGGCCTTGCTGGGGTGAGGTATAATCTGTTAATCAGTTTAACGTGCATCTCTGTGTGGTTGATGCATTTAGATATGTGGTGGGAAGTAGAGTGGATTGTTACCCATTGTTGGGGAAAGATATTAAGGTGAAGATCCAATCCCCATTTAGTGGGATGGGGACTTTGTGGGAACTATGAGAGACTGAAGGTATTGATACCAAAAGGTTATACCTCCCCTGTTAGGGCTTTTCGTTAGTCTGTCAACTATGGGGGAGGTAGAGCTAGAGAGTGAGGTGTCTTGGAGGCTGAGCTTATCCAGTTGCGAATTTGAGCATATTTAAAAAAAAAATCTCTGGCAAGGATATTAAAACGCTCCTGGATAAGAGAAAAGGGAAGGAAAAGGGAACACAAGGGATGTCTGGAATGATTTTAGAAAGAGCCTGAAAGCAGATGTTACGAGTTGGTAATGATAGGTCAGGATGACGATATATTAGTCTGCCCCAGATCAACAGAGCATCTGAGATAGAGAGGAGACGACAAGGGGAAGAGGGAGGAGCATTTTTTAAAATATTTGCTTTGTAATATAATTTTTTGTTATCCAATCTTTGCGCTCGCTGCCATTACACCAACACCACACTTTAGGCCTCAACACTTCTGCAATTTATATGCATTCACATGGCTCCTGGGATTTCAATATACTTTATGAACAACTATTTGGGGTTTGGTACGTTTCCCCACATTCTCTTTTTCCCTAAGGCAGCAGACTCTACTATGGAAGCGCTGATTTCCAACCAGAATATTTGCAATTGGTTCTATATAGTTGGATCTATAGAACATTTAATAACGTTTTTCTTGGATATAAAGTTTAATACAGTCTATTTTTTTCACAATTGTAACATTGTCATTTGCTTAGACATGCTTATATGGTTCTAATAACAAAAAAGGTAGCTTAGTAATGCAGTAATAATATAATGTGAATCTTTTTGTGTTTTCTTTTAGGGCTATAATTATCCGAAATGGAGAAATCCTTCCAATGTCTTCAGAATTTACCCCAGAAACAGAGCGTCAGCGGCTTCAGTACCTAGTAAGTTACAGCTAGCACCATAGTGTAGTATATAAAGAATGCAGTGTGTATATAAAGAGTGCACAATCTTGACCTGCTCCTTAGATTTCTGTCCCTCCCCATCTCAGACTCAATCTTTCAATTACAATCCTATTCTTATCAATCTTCGTGTGTAGTCAATCGCAACAGTATCCTAGCATTATACTATAATGTAGCAGCATAACAATCTCTTCCTTAACAATGTTTGTCATACATTCCAAATGTAATCATTATAATCCTTTCCATAGACCAATAATACTTACAATCCATTATAATCCTCATCCATTATTATAATATGATTACTCCCATATATCACTGGTTTCCATATATATCAATCACTATCAACTCCCAATAAATAGGGAGAAGTGTAGAGAGGGAGGAAGCAAATTGGGAAAACATAGAAAAGGAGGGATACTTGCTATGTACAGGGGTTGCCATCCAAGGAAGGAGTGGAACGCCATGTGTTTTGCTAGTTTTGTTTAGGGGTGTGTAGGGTTATGTGTGTCTGTCCCTGTGTAGGATAGAGTAGCTGTCACTAATATGTAAATTGTGAGTGTGTTATCCCGGACATGTTTTGTTCCACGTGGTTGGTAGTGGGGCCAAAGATAAGATGGCTTGTAATTTGGGGAGAAGTGTGTAGTAGATTCCTCCACAGACACAACAGTGAGGAGTATGGCTCGGGTGTCAAATACCACCTCATCCGTACACCTCATCTCGCAGTTATTTGAATCTCCCCCCTAACAATTGCCTTTCCACTGCAACACTGTGGAAATACATTCTTCAGTATTCAACTCAAAATAATCCTCAATGATCATGGATAATTCATGAGAGCATATGTGAGATTAGAATATTGTAGAATGTATTTATCCTAAAAAGAATAAACTGTATGGTCTTGTTTTTGTGAAGACCGTACACAATTATCAATAAGATTGTGTGAGCTTAAAGCTCTGGAGACCTTAGTCAGCATAAAGAGTCATATGTTTGTGAAAGAGCAATGTGAATCGCTACCACAGTAGGCTGCGCCATTATAATTCATCTCTTGGTAAATTACACTATCTTCGCTAATATTGGTATAATATTGTTAAATAATATATCCCAATTACCTCTTATGTTGATCACAAACGCTGGTATGTAATCTCTTCTGACTAGTTCCTGCAGATCAAAAATCAGTTGATATGCAACTTACCCTGCAGCACACTCAATAGCATTGCATGAAAGTATCAGCTGGAAACACTTGTTACTTATACTAGAGAAGTTTGTTTATTTACTATCCCTGTAAGCCCAGAGTTAGAGGGGAAACCTAGTAGGCAGATAGCAATACACTCCCCATAACAACAATTTTCATTCTGAGATAGCGCTTTTGAGATACTTTCATGCAATGCTATTGAGTGTGCTGCAGGGTAAGTTGCATATCAACTGATTTTTGATCTGCAGGAACTAGTCAGAAGAGATTACATACCAGCATTTGTGATCAACATAAGAGGTAATTGGGATATATTATTTATTCCAACCTCTATCTGCTAGCTGGATATTATTGGGCTTTCATGGCCTGCTATCCAACAGGCTTGATATTAGAAACATATAAAATATATGTATTAATCATGCTTATTATGGCACATGTTTTTTTATATGAAATTTGACTCATTCATATGTTAATCAAACTTTTATAGCTCTGTACCATCTAACTTATAGTGGGATTATATAGGTACTATACTGAGTGCATCCAGCTTTTTAATCATATCCATGGGATTTTAATAGTTATATTTTAGTATATTTCGCTTTTAGGTTATATCCAAATAAAAGTTATGTTTTAAAGGATGGTAATCATCGATATTATCAGTCAGAGGATTTAGTGCACCTAATTCTAGAAACTTTGCTTTTTCCTCTTTTTTGGTTCACCTTTTCAGAAGTAGTCAGAAATAATTACATTTGGATCTGAAGCAGGTGACTCCTCTTCACTTCGGAACAGAACCTACTTTGGTGCAGTGACTAATATTGATATATAGATAGATAGATATATATATATATATATATATATATATATATATATATATATATATATATATATATATATATATTATAATATTGTGTGATACAGGGGCCCAGGGTGAACAGGCCCCGAGTTCTGCTCCACAGCAGTTGGAGGAACCAGCGTGGACCGGTTACAGTGGTGCAGTTGGTGTCGGCAATGACTCAGATGCTTGCCCGTCCGGCGGGCATCCCAGCGAACTGGGGTACTCCCCCCGGTTCCTGCCTCTTTAGCCTCGTCTCCTGCACCATTGACAGCAGGGCAGGTTGTGAACCTGAGCCTTGTTGGTCAGGCATCCACCTCCTCTTTCAGAGGCCCCTCTCAGGGAGAGCCTGCATGGTCCACGTCCTTAGTTACAGGCCTGGATGGGTTAAATCAGTTTCTGGACACTCCCAGAACCCAAGCATGACACTGCAAGCATCATAGGTCTACTCATCCTCTCCTCGCACTTTCTGATTCAGAAGAGTCTTCGGTGGAGAAAGGTAGCTTTCTGAGGATTCGGATTCCCCCCCCCCCTGGTGGGTAATAGGGCTGAATCCTCAGGTAGTCAGGTCATTGAGGATCTGGTACTGGCGGTTCACCAGACATTGAATCTATTTGATCTACAGGAACCTCTGTCAGACCTAGGCCTCTTTAAGCACAGGAAACGTCATGTAGTCTCTTTTTCAGAATCAGTGGAAATTAGAGATAGTTGAGTCAGCTTCGACGTAGCCAGTAAGTTTGTTATACCACGCAGATTTCCAGTCCTTCATCTCCTGCAGACATTAGAAATGGCCTGCAGAGAATAGGTTCAAAAGGTGGATATGCCAGTGGCCAGGCTAGCCCACCATACTACTCTTCCTGTATGAGGCTACTCAAAATGCATGCTCAGTTTCCTCATCTATCTCGGCATTGACAATAGGGGCCTGTAGAACTCTCTGGCTCAGGTCCTGGGATGCCGATGCAGAGTCAAATAAATCTCTTGAGGCTCTTCCTTACTCGAGCTCAGCCTTTTTTGGCCCAGAATTCGATAATATCTCTCAGGCCACGGGAGGTAAAAGTACCTTGCTTCCGAGGTTTGGGTCTTTTCACCAATCCCTTTGGGGAGGGGGTCCATTTGTGGTGAGAGGCCAGACCATTAGGGGCAGGTACTCTGTGGCCAGAGGTCACTCCCAGATTGGTAGAGCCCTATTCTCTACAAAACATCCAGGCTGCAGGACAAACCGGCAGCCTGATGGATCCTTTCCCTCTCTGTGATTGCAGTGGTAGGGGGACGCCTGCTGTGGGTCAGAATTCTTGGAGCGGTGTCCTCCCAGAACTTGGAGAGGGGTAATCATTCAGGTGGTCAGCATAGCTGCTGTTCTAGGGTCGTCGTCCCCCTTATTCTTTTCACATAACGATGACACTAATTTGAAGCCAGGCTTTCGCTTTGCTTCCTTCAGCAGAAGTCATCTGCTGGAATATGACTGGAAGAAGGTTCTTTTCATTCCCTTAGCCCCTCAGACCTCTCCTCAAGAGATGCCTGGGCACGAATGTTTACACTCTTCAGATACAAATCCCCTGGGGGGGGGGACTTAGTCTCGCTACTTTCTGTAGGGCTCCTTCAGCAGGCAGAGGACCTTTCCGTCCCTCACAGAGCCCCAGAAGAAGCTGGCCTTTCTAGGGCAGCTTCTGGTGACCCTGAGGGTTCCCGATTGTCCCCGACACATCTGGTCCACAGACATTCTAAGCAGGGTAGCCGTTCCAAGAAGGTTTCTGCTCCACTGTTATGCAGGGCCTGGTTCTTTACCAGCACCTACCTCTGTGGGTTTTGATGGCATGGTCTTTGAGGCCAAACTCTGGTGGTCCAAAGGACTTTCCTCCAGAGTGGTAGACACCATACTGCGATCCAGGAAACCACCCTCAGCCTGCATTTATTACAGAGTGTTGTACACCTGCACTAAATGGTGCAAATGAAGACTGTGCCACTCAACTAATTTTCATCTTTCCCGTATCCTAGCCTTTCTTCGCGATGGCTTGGACGCAGATCTGCGACTTGGATCCCTAAAGGTCCAGGTGTTGGCCTTATCTATCTCTTTCCAACTGAAAATAGCTGATATTCTGGAAGTAAGAACCTTCCTTTTAGGAGTCCTGTCGTGTACAGCTCCTTTTGTTACGCGTACGGCTCCCTGGGACCTACACTTGGTTCTGACCATGCTTCAGAGTTACCCCTTTGAACCAATGGGTTCAATGAAGCAGGACTATCCGGCTTCTAAGCAGACCGTCACTAGGTGCATTACGTCCACAATCAAGCAGGCCTACATCAGTTCTTATCGGCCTGCGCCTAGTTGTATTGCCACCCATTCCACCCGTCAGTGGTGGCTTCTTGGGCTGCGCATAACGGGTCACAGTGGATTAGCTCTGCCAGGCGGCCACAGCCCCTTAAGGGAGGGATCTCTCCGACCGGACTGTCAGAGAGGTCCCTCCCTTAAGGGGCTGCTTTGGAACGTTCCCATGGTAAGAAGGGTCCCCCAGGTGAATTTAAGAGAAAATAGGATTTTATACTCTCGTTAAATCCATTTCTCTGAGTCCATCTGGATGACACTGCGTTCCTTCCCTTCTGCTCTTCTGTGGTTATTCTTTTGGTGTTGTGGTTTCCCTCCCTTCAGGCTTTTGTATTGCACACTGAAGTTCACACGGGGTTGCAGAGGGGGGATATAGCCTGTCAGCAGGAAAGTTTAACTATTTGAGTGCCTACTCCAAGTTTCATCATACAATCCTATGGTAAGCAGTGTCCCCCAGATGGACTCAGAGAAATGAATTTAACGTGAGTATAAAATCCTCTTTTCACTGTATCCATGGCATCAAATCTGAAGGTTACAAGGCTTTTTGGGAGCACAATGTTTAACCCAGTAACAGAAATCTGGGTCTCCGTTGGAGGTCATGGGCAATGACCACAAGCACTCTTCAAAAATCATCCAAGAATGGTTCAAGACTAGAAGTTGGATTGTTCAGAATCCAGATCTAAATCCCATAGAACACCACCTGTGGAGAGATCTGAAAACAGCAGTTGGAAGAATTTGGCCTTCAAGTCTGGAAGGACTGGAGCACTTTACTGACAGTTTGGTCCACTTTCTTGTGTGGAAAGAGAGCTCATCCATGGTTGTAGTAAATGGTTGATTGCAGTTATTTTGACCAAAGGCTGTGCTACCAAATATTAAGTGTAAAGTGTCAATGCCATCTATTTTCATTTACCGATTTAAAAGGATATATAGTATTATTAATTCGGAATTATCAAAAGGTTGTGTAATATTAGCAGAAAAGGCATTGTGGAGACGAAATACTGTTAATTTCAACTTATGTGCTAATAACACAGGTCTGCAAAAAAAAATTTTTGGACAGCTGTTTTGGTTTAGTTGACTGATTATTACATTTTTGGTGCGCTGAATCCAAAAATGACAGCCGTTTTGTCCTGGGACGCCAGGTTTTCGAACAAACGGGTGGTCATCATTTAAAAAAAATCTTTTAATGCAAATTTTTATTTACATGAAAAATATTAACCCACATATATTATACCATTTCCTTCAGAAGACTGCGTTTTCTGAAAATAATAAGTTTCCTTATATTTCCTGTCACAGCCAAAAAATCTACCCAAAATGGGCAAAAATTTGATTTTTGATTTTAATTGAAATTGCAAGAAAGTGAACTAAAAACAAATGTGTCATTTTTATTTTTGTAAACACCAACCAAGAAATACTTTTTAGTTCTTACTTTGGCATCATTCAACCTTTCCACAACCGCGAAAAAAAAAGCAGGATTCCACACTTAATAAAATCTGTACTTGAAAATTAGAATGCTTTTTGTTTTGTTTTGTTTAATGTTTTTGCTATTTTGCATGGTCATGAAATTGAATTAATAAAATGTCTAGAAGAAATATAGGAAGCCCAAAAAGGCATACCATTTTGAAAACTAGACAACCTACCACAAATGAGGGTTCCCCCGAGTTTTTTTTTTTTGAAGGTGGGGGGATATCGCTGAACTTCTTTCTGTATTGTAGGGTGTTATTGTTTGGTGATCACCAGACAATAATTAGTAAGGGGGCATCTAATTTGAAAGACGATACTCCTCTCTCTATTACACAGGTTGCTCTTGACTTTCTCGATGCAAGGATAAGGGAGATCTGTGCATTGCACATCCTCACCCCATTCTGGGCTCCTTTAATGTTTTCTGTTGTGTAGAGTGTTTTTGTGTGATGATCAGTAGACAATAACTACAGAAAGGCCATATCATTTGAAATGATATGGCTCTTTTGGCGTCCTTATAGGGTGAGGAGGTGGGGCTTAATGATCATCATGTGTCAGCACAATTACATCATTAAGTACCTTCCCTGTCCACCACCAACTGCAATTAGTTGTGGGGGACAGGTAAGTATACTTTTCACTTCTTTGACTCCTCTGTGTGCTAAGGTCATATACCGCTTGTTCTTAACACTGAAGGAATTAAGGTTGTTTTAGTTAACTTTTGCAATATAATATAAATGTTTGCCTCGCTTTATTACCAAAATGTAAGTTCTTCACCTTGTATTAGTCCCATAATTGAAATGTCAGATTAAGGCCATTAAATGAATTCATGTTTAACTGTTATGAGGAAAGGCTTACAAAAGTACACGCAAGGTAATTTCCAAAAAAGTTTGACAAGTTTGCAAGTGAAGAGGGGCTTGCTTTAATAGAAAGTCACCATAATAATGAACAAAACACACACAAATTCCATATATTATGAAGAGCTAATAAATCCTAAAGCATAAACAGATTATTTTTCATCCAGGAGGTGTATCATGTTATATTATATATATATATATATATATATATATATATATATATATATATATATATATATATATATATATATATTATATTTTCTTTAACCAGTCATCAACTGTATTTCTTTTTCTGGTACTTGTGAATTTTTTTTTCCAGCAATTACTTTCTAGTGCACAACATAAAATCTGAACTGTAAATAAATGGTAAATCAAATTCTTTCCACTCTGAATTCTAGCAAGGAAGTTGGTACAAGTAACTAGTTCAGGTCTCACCAAGTGACCAAATATGGCCAAAACTGCGTATTTCTAGGAAACAGTGCAAATGCATCCCATTTTGAGAGCCCATACAAATTACTAAGAATATGCACTGTCTTCATCGTAGGATCTATTTTATCATTGCTTCTTCTCAGCATTGACGTGCAATATTATTATCTTGGTTACATGTTAAAGTGCATTTGATTAGGGTCCACATATATATATATATAGTCATGTTCAGTCTGCTTATCTTAGCTAAGCTTAACTGCTGAGATGTCAGCAGTTTATGAGCCAATCATTTCATCAGAATGCTTATAGCAACACACTAATTATTTCAGGAGCTTGTTGGAAGCAGTAACCTGTTGTGTGGTTATGATGGTAAGAACGGGGCTGCATGTGATATGAGGAAAGCCTGTGTCATGAGGGGGGATGGCGATAAATAGACTATAAGTTAGATGTAGAACAGACTATAAGATAGATGTAGAAGGAGCAGGGTCCCAATAGCATAGAGTAGTGGTTCCTATCACACTGATACAGAAAGATTGGGGTTTCAAACACAGGTTTATATGAAACAAAGTTCATACATCCAGCTTGCTTTTATTGCAGTACGTTTTTATTAGTCTAAACCAGTGGATCCCAAACTTTCTCGGTTCAAGGCACCCCTAATCCCCTAATTAAGTAGTCCCCCACTTTGCTTACCACCGGCCCTGGCCGCGGCACCCCTGTGAGATCGCCACGACACACAGTTTGAGAACCACTGTTCTAAACCAATGTATAAGAACAATGCACATATATGATTAACAAAAATAAAACCTTTCACATAGGCAAAACTTGCCTCCAAACACGACAACAACTGGTACAAATCTAGCAGTAGCCATAGCTAACAGATTTTCTAATCCAGTTTGGGTCTGAAACGGAAAGGTGCATTGAGCAAACTGAGCCAGAGAAAAATAATTCTGCACCATCTGGGCTCAAATAATATCCGACATTACACATCACATTTCCTAATGTGATTTTTGTTCACTTAAATATTATATGTGTGAAACACCTCTCTATATGAAACAGGTTGAATTTATTTGTTACTTAAGTTCTTGTTCCAGCGTGTATATGCCATGACATGGAAATAGCACAATGGCAGAGTCTATTCTATGGAAGTTCCTTTCAAGTGGTGGTTTTCAGTAACTTGTGTTTCGATTTTGTATTTTAAATGTGTAAATCCATTAATTAGTTGAATGAAGACTGGTAGACCTTTTCTACCATATGGTTTAATATTATCTATAATCTATCGCTCTCTTTCGCTCGCTATTTCTCTCGCTCTCTATCGAGAGTGAGAGAGAGAGGAGACACGCAACAGAAAGAACCTTGAGCATTTTATTTTCAATTGAAATGCACAAATATTGTTGCAATCCTCAATTAAATTGTTTAACAGAGAAAAAAAAAATATATATTTATATTTCTCTATCGTGTGTATATATGTGTGTGTATATATATGTTGCATAAGATTAGAGAGGAGAATCTGCGTTAGATGAAATAAAAATATATATATATATATATATATATATATATATATATATATATATATATATATATATATATATATATATATATATTGTGTGTGTGTATATATATATATATATATATGTTTCCATGAGATTAGAAAGGAGAATCTGCGTAGTCCATTTGGAAGCAAGGGTTAATGTCTTGAAGATTTCCACAATTTGATGGAACATTCTGTAAATTCCTGTGATACATCTGTAAATAATGTACGCCTGGAAATTTACAAAAAAACATATACAGCTTTATCCAAAAGATGTGGAATGATTGCAGTATTAAATAGCTCTTCATTTCATTATGTCAACCTGAGGCACAAGAAGCACAAAGCAATCTTAAGTGTTATGTATTCGTACTGGACCACTTGCTTTGCGAGTCCCTGATACATTCCCTCTGCCACCAGCCTATATATTCTTAATGTGTTTCATTGTGATGGCCCCTTGCTACAGACCAGTAATAATACATTTCTAAATAAGTCTTTGTATCATATGTAGTCACATGTACTTTCACTTTGAAGGTCAGATAGACAGCAAATGGATTTTTTTTTTATGCACATATTTGCTTCAATGGACAGCCACATAAAACCCACATTTCGCTATATAAAATACCTTCTGTAAAGAATTTTCCTCCCACTGAGATATGACATCTCCATTTATTTTTCTTTATCCTACCTCTTTTTTTTATATTTATTGTGTATTTATATAAATATATTATTCAGTCTCACAATTGCATTCTTTCTACCTCTCCATATACAGTAGGTACACCTCTGGCATTCACACTTTCAAAATGTGCTGGTAAGGCAGCATGACATATAATACAGTAACCTCGCATTGCATCAGTATGACACTGTATGCACACCACAGGACTCCATTGCCTCTACTTAGAAAACGATTATGGTATTGTTTTATTTTGACTCACCTGTTAGAACAATGCTTACTTGTTAGAGCTGCATGGGCATAGCCAAACCAACTTGTATTGAAAAAGTGATGATGTACAAGACTGGAGTGTCTTTGTTTTCACTTTAGAATTTACTTAAATAAAAAGGCTAAACAAAACATTTCTTCAACGTTTTGAGTGAAAAGGTGTCACTTAAAAGTAAAACTAATCCGCAAATAGCAAAACTGGTAAACTGTATTTCCCCCTAAACTGAAGCTTGGCTTGTTGTTTATAGCCTTGCCTATATTAAGTGTTTTCTGTTTGACTCCAAGAAACACTAATGTGAAAGCTGTCATCTATAAGACATCCCAACGCACAGTGTGTGTGCATTCACTGAAAAAATGAAGCCATGCTGCAAAACAAGAGCACCTGAATGTGCTTTCATTCCATTCTATCTGCATTTTCGAGATTTATTATAATGCATATTTGTGGCTTATTTTTGCCAAATTATCATATATTGTGATACAATGTTTACCAAGCTTTACAATGCAATAGCTTTGAAACTAAACATCTTAACATGTAGCTATACTTCCTGTAAGACAAACTCTGGAATATACTATGACATTAAAGAAGTAAGGTTTTTGTACATGCGTAAATCAAACCAAATTGAGCAGAGCTAGTTGCAAACCAGAGTAGATGCGTGGCGCCTTAGCTTTGTGACAAACACAGGCAGGTTATCCTAAAACAACTCTGAACCCACTTATTTACCTCTTTTAAATGTTATTTGTTTGTAATTTATTTTGTATCCTGATCCTACCACTGTAGAGTGTTCAGAATATATTGGTGCTTTATATATAAAGAATAATAATCTGGAAGACTGCTTGCAAAAATAATAATAATAATAATAATAATAATAATAATAATCGCTGTCTTCCTAAATCTTTTGACCTTGGTGATCTGGAGCCTGGATTGAGCAACAGATTCTCTGTTTTTACCCTGAGACACAGACACAGTCTTAATAATTGTCAGAATATACACAATTCCTTGACCCATGTCAGCCCTTGAAGAAGCTTCCAGGGATGTTCTCTTGAGGCTACATTTCTTCCAGGTAAAAGAACAAATCCTCAAGTATGCTAGAGCTGATATGTTGTGAGAGCCCACTTTGAGGCCTACAAATCTACATAGATATTTCCAGAGACCGTATTGCCAGATGTTACAAATTCCACTTGGCAACTACAGATGCCCTGTTGTTCGGCTTTTCCAACTAAACTATAGATCAACACTAATGGACTTACTCATTTGATATCCTCACAAGGATGTGCATTCAGTTTGGACCTGGCCAATTCTTTACATGTTTTTTTTTTCTCTATTTTATATCTCCCCTGAAAGAATATACAATCTTCCTCTGAGCCTCATCCTAGAACCAGTTATTGCATAGAAGATATTGCTGTGATTTAATTTCCCCTTGGAAGTCCTCTCTTTCCTCCAACTTCACACAGCAGCTTCTCTGTGTGGATTGCACCCAGCAGTCTTGGTTAGTCTGGGACAATCACCATGCACAAGCCTGTTATGAAATTGGAAACATTTTGTTATTTATTTGATATCAAATATCATTATTGAGTAGAACCTTTGAATTCACTGTTCATTAATTAACCTTTTACATTGAACCTTTTACAACCTTATTAATGAACTCATTTACATTGCTATATGTTGTAAAGGTTTCTTGTTGTTCTATGCTGTTAATGTTTTAGCATATTCTTCAAGCTACACTGTTGTCCCACCAATCACCTACAAGGCGATGAAGACATTTCACACTTCCTCTTACCTCTGTTCATGTACTCCTAATCCATTATTTCGCACCCGCAAACCTAGACACCCACCTTTCTAGACGCTGCATCACCTAGATCTCTTCACCTACATGAGCACACAGGCTTGACCCACCTCCTCTTTACAATTCCACCATCACTTATATAAGTACTTTCCCCAGGGGTCCTTCTTAAATGGCCCTAATAAGTGGACTGTAGTAGCCATATTGTTCAGCCCTAAATTATCCTTTAAACTTTGTAAAATTGTCTCCATTATCCATTTTTAGTGGGGGATATTGACACTCTTTTTTTTCCTACATTCTAGGCAACATGTATGCACAAAACAAACTAAATTCCTTTAGTAGACATTCTCCCTAGTCTCATGTTTCCAGGTATACGCAGTGAAACTGTCTTGTGACTTTAACCTAGCTCTTTGGAACTCTTCCTTCCAAGTAAGTGCTGAACAACTTCTTCATTATTAAAATATGGACTCTATGTCCCTTGAAGGGCTCTTAACCTACACCTTTCTATCCCATGTACATAATGATTTTGTATTTGTGCATTAATTACTTCTGTTTTTACAGTCCATACCCAAAGACCAAAGCCAGGAGAATATGGCACTTTAATGATTCACCTATTAAAATGGCTAGATTCACTAGACTGTTTAGAAACTTTGTACCTAATTTTTTAGGAAAATAAGCCTAGTGACACCTCCTGGGAGAACATGTGGTGTTCCCTTTAAAGCTGTATTTCAGCTATATAATTGGAAGTGTACCAAGAAGACCAACTCCACCAAAGAGTCAACACATTTGCCAAATACTTCACTTGCTTTGTAATATTTAGGCAGAGCCCTTTACAATTCAACTCCATGTAAAAATTGATCAAGAATTTCCTCAACTCAATAAATCTACGACAAATTTACCTAAACTGGCATTGAATCCCTACCATTGACCCAGACTGCTTCAGAAATAAAGCCTTTAATAGAGACCTGCCTCTTCCTGTCTTACTATCTCTATAAAATAATTCTTCAGCTTCCTTCTTCCCAGTAGAGATGCTGGAGGCTCAGAAAGTGATCATACCCAAAACTGTAAACGACAACACATTTTGCAAAATTATAGACTTATGGCAAATAGACCCATGAGAATACTGATTTAAATAGCTTTGATAAGCTGATTTAGCTTTGCAGATGATATACTGATAGAGGTTACTTACCCTGAGGTATTTGGATATTTGCTCATAATTATAATACAACCTATAATACAGCTTATACACTGATTATTTGATCCATGTTGAGAATGAGCAACTGGCTATACCCTCCCTTACTACTTTGCCAAAGGATTAATTGGTAGGTGGAATTGGTCCCTCTCCCACTCACTCTTGTGACATCTCTGGAGTCAAGGGTAACATCATACCTTTACAAACTAGAGTATTTAGATATATTTTGTCAAAGGGAGTTTAGGTCTTTTTAAAATTATTTCTTATAGTATACGTTGAGAGGAAGAGACCTATAAAAGTGTTTAACTTTGAAGATCCTAAATAACAGATATCTCTATTGATAAATATAATGTAAAGGTTGCCCAATTGTTTGAATGATTGACCACCCTTATCTCTGCATTCATCTACTTTTGTGAATGGAGTATAGAAGACCCCAGCAGGATCTCCCAAGATTTCCCAGATTGGAACAATGAGAGAGATTATAGAAGATCATTTAAATTGGAGTCTGCATGAGTTTCATATTTTCAGACATAAGTTGGGAAGGTCTGTCGTCCTGAAGTAATCCCCATATGGATCCAAAGAAGTTTTAAGTTAGTAGACTTTGTTTCAATGTTCAATCAGGCACTGGTGTTATGTGGTGCAAACATATCAGTGATCTGGCTTAATTGTGAGGTTAGATAATGTAGCTTCACGTCTTCCCCTCTGTACCTAGGTCTTTTAAGTATCGACCAGGAGGCTCTTGAGGGTTTATAGTTTCAAATTAATCACAGAAAAGCTTATTGACGCTCCTTAAATATAACATTTGTAACTCTTCCAGGTAGTGTCTGGTAGAAACATAATAGTATTGGAATCTGATTAATTTTTATCAAAATTATCCTTCCCAGCTATGGTAATATATACTTTGTCCATGAGGAGAAATCTTCTTTTATTATAGTTATTAAAAATTCTCTTGATCTAAATATTCAGAAGAGAAAGTAATAAATTCTCCCAGATATTTTATTATCAGTGTCTGCCATTTAAATTTGTAACGTGATTGGATACTTTCTTTAATTTTGGAGAGTTTTGACATTTCATGGATGGGGAAAATAGCCACTATTAAAAGAACAATATTTTTAACATTTCTATGCTTATTTAGGACTAGTCCACTATTCTTAAGTTCCTTGCAACTTGCCCAGTCATATCTTTTGAACTTATTCTGGAAAGGTGGGATATCGAGAGTTGCAGCCTTTATACAACAGGAATCCATAGATCACCCTCACGGCACCCAGTCTTTTTACATTACCAACAAGCCTTCATCATACCTCAACCATTGGATTGATTCATCCACTAATAAAGTCTTGATGGCAAACTTATCAAGCTGCGGATTTGAAAAAGGGGAGATACTGCCTTTAGCAACCAATCGTATTCTAATTATTTATTTAGTATATTCTGCAAAATGACAGAATATAATTGGTTGCTATAGAAAACATCTCCATTTTTTTCCAAACCCGCAGTTTGATAAATTAACCCCTTGGTGTCCATGGAGAAAATGTCTGCAGGGGGTACTCCATATAGCCACCTTCTGGGGCTCATTAATAATCTCCACCCTCCCATCCCCTCCCAGATATTCTACCCAGTGTCTCTGGGGAGCTCAACGTCTCGGACAGTGTGGTCTAGCTAAAAAAAGTGATTTAAGCTTTTTCTCCCCACCTTCTCCTATTACATTTCCTTGAGATATTGTTGGGTAGAGGTTGGTCTTTGCTACATGAAGGATAACCATTTGGGCCCACCACTTAAATCATTTGCAAACATATTTGCCTACCATTCTACTTGCTAAGCAATGATTTCTACAATTTCGTACAAATAAGACTTCCTATTTTGAGCATTTGAGCTTAAACGAGATCCGCTTCAACTTTCTCTTTAACCAAACCATCACTTTTTAGCCCCCCATGTTGGGAGGGGGGATATCAAAATGATACAACTTCCTAAGCAAACCCTTAACTTTATCAGACTTTCATGCATGGGGCAATGGGAAAGAAGCCTAAACATAAACCCAGAGGTTATGGAATGGCTCTAAATATTTACGAATACTGGGTCAATTTATATGTCCTCTAATGTTGCCAAATACAAGTTGCTTTACATGATTTGCCCTTAAGTAACACAAAGTGCTAGATTTACTAAGCTGCGGGTTTGTAAAAGAGGGGATGTTGCCTATAGCAACCAATCAGATTCTAGCTTTCATTTATTTAGTATCTTCTACAAAATGATAGCTAGAATCTGATTGGTTGCTATAGGCAACATCCCCACTTTTTCAAACCTGCAGCTTAGTAAATCTAGCCCAAAATATTTCTCACCACCTCTCCCCTATGCAGTAAGTAATCAAGCCGACATATCCTAAATATTCTTGCAGTGCCCGCAAATGGTAGGCACTATTATCAACTATTTATATAGTGCACTAATTCCGCAGTGCTGTACAGAGAACTCGCTCACATCAGTCCCTGCCCCATTAGAGCTTACAGTCTAAATCCCCTAAATATATATAAATATTTCTTTTTTCATGTGGTTTTTAACAGGGAAAAGGAAGTATTGGTGTATTTTATGGTCTGACATGGGTGTCCAAGCTTTCATTTAAAAATGATGCTCTATTTATGTGCATTTTTATCAAATGGCACTCAGCACACACGTTCATTATGTATGCAATGAATCCAGAATCTTGTTTGCAATATTGGTTAATCCCAGGGATTTCTAACAAGATTAAAGTCTGAATCCTGTTTCCCTGCAATTTTAGAAAGCATTATCTGTTCCAGGCGCTAAAATTACACCTTAAATTGAGTATTGAATCGTCTCGTGCATAAATGAATATGCAAACTATTGTTCTGATTTAGTAGGATTCATACGTGTTCTTTATGATGTATAATAAATGTCCTTTTTTCTTATTTTTCAGGCTTTCCTGCAGCCTCATCTTCTCGGAAATGAATTTACACATTTAGAATTTCCAAGAAGGGTGCAACGCAAGGAGCTGGGCAAGATGATGCTGTACAGGGACTTTAATATGACAGGCTGGTGAGATATTTGTTTTACACATTTAGACCCCTCCTTGTGATGCTGGGATCAGCATTTGATACTCCCTTGGAGATGGTTTTTGCCTTTAATTAGTTCAGTAGGTTGGTTAATGCTGAGTTACCATAAGAATGCTTATCTTAATAAACAAAATAGTAAATTTGTATCATGCTCCTTAGCATATCATAGATTTAGTTTGTTCACATTGTGTTCCATACAGCTGTCCTATATTTCTTGCCCAAGCTTCACTTATTTTTGCTACATTCAAAGGTGGCTGTAGCCAAAGTGTGCCCTTCTCCTCCTTAACATAAGCATTTGTTTTCATGTGGTATACACTAAAAAACAGATCTAATGCCTATTAAGTCAAAATTTCAGTTATGACCAAAAATAGTGGAACCCTTACACTTATTTAAAAAAAATACAATTCCCTCTAAAGATAAGCTAACTGAATTTGATCCCCTCAATTCATTCTCTGTCAATATTGCAGAATTTTTGTTTTTGATTCGAATTTAATAGTGAATATCGTTTAAATCAGAAATTGAAAAGAAATCACATTGACAAAATTATGGACACCCTAGACTTAATATTTGATAGCACATCCTTTGGTCAAAATAACTGCAATCAGACTCCTCCTATAGCCATGGATGAACTTCATGAATAATTCTACAAGCCCACTCTTCTACAAACTCCTCCAGTTCTCTCAGATTTGAAGGATGACTTCTCCCTCCGGCTGTTTTTAGATCTCTCCAAGCCTTTACAAGCCATCGCTGCTTTAAATTTTCACTGCAAAGTTGCCGAATACAGAGAATGATACATTTAACCCCTGGACTCATTGTTTCTCACTTCAAAACAGTCCAACGCCTTCTCTTGAACCACTCTTGAGTGCTTTTTGATGTGTGTTTGGGATCATTGTCCTGCTGGAAGACCCATGACATTCAAAGGAGATCTAGCTTTTTGACACTGGAGATTACCAGGCCATTTTCAATGGCAGAGTTGCACCAGATTTCATGATGCCATGCACACATCCAGGACCCCAGTGGCAGATGCAGCGCAGCAACCCCAAAACATCACTGAACCTTCTCCATGTTTGACTGTTGGAAAAGTGTTCTTTTTTTTGGGGGAAAAAGCTCTAATTTGACCTCATCTGTCCACAGGCCATTCTCCCAGAAGGTATTTTGCTTATTTAGGCTTTTGTGGTAAACACCAGTCAGGCTTTTTTGTTTCTCTCTCGGCAGTGGGGCCCTCCTGGACTTCTACCATATAACCCACTTTCATTGATTTGGTAACGGATAGTGCAAGTTGAAACTGTTTGGCAGTTGATTGAGGTGCTTTCTCCACCATTTAAACAATCATACGCTGTAATCTTCAATCAAGTTTCCTCTTGCAGCCATATCCAGGGAGATTGGCTACAATGCCATTGGCTTTAAACTTCATAATAACATTACATATGGTGAAAAGAGGATTATCAAGGAGTCTGAAGATTGGTTTGTAGCTTTGGGATTGTCCATGCTTAGCTACAGTCTTCTGTCTGACCTCCTCAGACAATTCTCTGGCTTCTTTATTTACTCCATGCCCATTGCTGTACACACAGTGACGCAAAACATGAGAATGAGTCCTTTTTCTCTACTGAAGCTTGTTTAATGAGCGACTTTTTATATGGCAGGCACCTGTGACTTTAATTACAAAGTGAAGGAGAATCACCATCTTGAAATCAGCTTATTTATTTCTACTTCTAAAAGATGGCAGTAATTTTATGCAGCCCATTTAATGATTTATGTGTGTTACTCCACTGCAAACCAAATCAATACGTATCTGGATACCAAAATATTTTTTCATTTCAACAATTTCCTGAAAGAAATGGTGTATTACTGCAAAAAAACTGCAATAGTGCCAGTATTTTTGGTCACAACTGCATATCTATTAATAAACTGCAAAACAGTAGACTTTTTCAGCAAAAATATCAGCAATTTCGATGAACTCCTTATATTCTCCTCCCACTCCATCCCTAAAATGATCTACTTCAGTTTACATTATGCCTCCACCGTCTAAAGAAAATAAAACACAAACAGCACTGTCTCCGCTCTTGGTGCTTTTCTAGGGACTCTCCCTTAATAATTGGTCATCATTCTATTCCTTGCACCACAACATTCCAGAAGATAGAGTATTGAACTTACTATAAAATGTATTTATCCCAATATGATACTACAAATAAAGCCCTATTTGTCCAGGCACATTACAAATACATAACATACTTGTCGAATATGGAGGGATGTTGGACTGTAGTATCAGTACCAATAAATTGTAAGCCTTGTTGACATGCATTTACATCACTTTGCCCCTACTATAGGAAACCGTTCCCTATAAATGGTATGCAGATCTATACGTTATATAAGGATTCAGTAAGCATCCTGTTTCTATGACCTACTGTCTCAACCTTTTTTGCTTAATATTTTTTAGCATGTGTTTCCATGATGGTAAATGTTTACCAAGTACACTCTATTGTTTACCATTTAATCACAAGTGCTCCCTAAACCAGTGTTTCCCAAATCCAGTTCTCTGGTTGCCCTAGCTTAGTATCACCTATGGATCTTTTACAATGTGTCAGTCAGTAATGAATGCACCTATGTTCCAGCCAGGAGATATGGAAAACATGCACTATTAAGGCTCCTTGAGGAGTGAATTTGGGAAACCATGCTCTACAGTGAGATGGATGTAAAACTGAACACCCCTTTCCTCCTTTCACACCCCTCCAGGCACGAGTGAATATAAAACAAACAAGTTTGCTTAAGTGTTTGAGTGCACCCACTTTCTGGGTATGTGCAGAGCACTTTCACACAAGATATGCTATGTATACAGGCATACTGCACACTCTGATTCAGCCCCTCTGTCTTTAAAAGTTTTAAAATATAACCCTTATGGTTTGGCTTGAGTAGGTTTTCTTTGTTTCTTAACCGTTTATTTTGAGTTTAATTTAACATATGACTGGTAGAAGTACCTCTTAAATGTCTCTGTATGTCTAGTGATATATAAACCACAAGTTGAGAAACTTTTGTCCTTTATGAGCAGTGAGAACATCTTTGTTGACTTTAGTGAGGGCAGTCTCGGTGGCGTGAAGGAGACATAAACTTAATTGGAGATGGTCAAGTAGGAAGTAATTGGGGAGACAGCGTGTAAGATGGTTTTAGATAAGCCACTGGAGTACTTTAGAGAAGAATAAGTGGGCAATATTTTTTTGAGTATGTGAGATGAATTTGTTGAAGGATAAGCACACCTCTTCAACTTATCCTTCTTAAAGAATAAGTGCAGGCAGGTGTTGGGGGAGAGGTAGCAGAGAAGATGAGGGGATGGAATCAAGTGGGGCAGGTAGAGGGGAGACAAATTAAGAGACCCCAGAGGCAGGGTGGTAAAAATAGTGGGATTGGTAGAAGGAGAAGATTTGAGTAAATGAGGAGGGGATTTTTAAACAGGAGGTCTCAAGTTTGGAGATGAAATGGGTAGCAATGTAAAAGGCTTTAAAGGAGGATGGCAGAGGAGGGAGCTGAAGGTGGCAGAGGCAATGGAGGTTTATGACTCAGTGGAAATATGAATCCTAAAATAGGGTTGTTTATCAAGTGCAGTTTTTTACGATAAAAGAAATGTAAGTAGTCTCTCGAGCTGAGACAATACTGTAGCTATAGAGGAGACTATTTGGGCATGGCAGAGTGGTGATAGGAGGGAGGATCAAGTGTGGAAGATGACAGGCTCAAGAGGATCAATATGACTTGGTGTTCATAGATTTGGGTCTCAGGAGTGGGTTATGAGAAGAGTGATGCTAAAGAAAAAGTGGTTTTGTGGTGGGAAAAGGGATAGTTGGAAATGTCAGAGAGATAACAGAAACTTGAAAAGATGAGATAAAGGGAAATTACTTAGTGGTTGGGAGAAGAAATCCACTGGGAAAGGAAAAAGAGACGGAGAGAAGTTTGTTGGTGGTAGAGTCACTGGAGTTATCAAAAGGGATATTCCTATAATCCAGGATGAGGCCGCGTAGATCAGAGGATAGCAAGGGAGGAAACAAGGCAGCAAAGTTATGAAGGAATTGGGAGACAGGACCAGGAACAGTGTGGCAGTAGATGACTGCAACAAGAAACAATTGAATAGAAGAGATGAATGGGATGGACCTTAAAGGAAGAGACAGAAAGAGGGCTCAGAGTGAATGCCCCTGAAGGTGCAGCAGGAAGAGCCCTAAATGCCCATGCCACTGGCTTGTCTTTTGGGAGAAGGAGAGACCACCATAGGAGAAAGTTGCAGGTGAAGTTCAGCCAGAGCAAGAAAGCCAGGTTTTGTTAATGGCAAGTAAGTTTAGGAAGTTGGAGATTGTGAATGGGGCCGGTATTTTGCAGACAGATATAGCATTCCAGAGAGTTAGAAGGGGATAGTGGGAAGTGGGGAGAGGTAAGTAAGGTTGACAGGATTACAGATACACAGGGTGGAGTGGAGTTTGGAACAAAAGAATGGTGGGAGCAGAGCATGGGGATATGTTAGTGCTTAGACTCTGAGAGATGCCCCTTGGGGGCAGGAGAAAGAGCGAAGTGAGGCGGATGGTGTCTGAGGAAGATTTATAGGGCAGATATTTCAGCGGTGAGTGTGGGTAAGGGGGGGATTAACATGTCCCAAGAAAGCCAGAACATATGAGGGAGGAAAAGGTGGAGCTCTGAGCAGTAACAAGGAAATAAAGGCGGAAAGTTACAGTGAAGAGTTGCTGGGTGGTAACATACAGCGATAAAGAACATAAAAACAATGAGACCGAGTAGGAGCGATGCATGAATGAGTGAAAACATTGGGTAGCATATAATAGTTGAGAGAGCAATAAGTAGATGAACAGCAAAGCATGACAAGTAGAGTTAAATGTTGAGGAATAAGAATTGATTGTAGTGAGAGGTTAATTTCTGCCAGTGACTGTCCATGAGTGAGGTGGGTAGTCGGTACAAAGAGCAGAACAGTACATTGTTGAAGACAATCAAGGATAGAAAGTAGTGAGGGGGAAATAGTGACTGCAGAGGGAGAAATAAGGAGTTTGGGGAAAAGTGGGTTTTAAGTGGATGGGTGAAATAGAGAATGTAAATTAATCGGGTACATTTTGTTTTATGTTGCTTTCATTTGATCTGGAGTTGTTATTATCGAGTACTATTTTAATGTGCTCTATAGAAATGATGCCCAATAATTTAAATAATTGTAACATGCATTGTTATTAACATTTATTTATATAGTGCCAGCATATTCTTTAGCACTTTACAATTGGATTTCATAAAATGTTTTGCTCTTACTGTGAAAATGCACCTTTTTCTTGTTTAAAAAAAAAACCAAAAACTCTGAGTAGAAATGCACCAGAATGATAATTTTTGGTATGTTTAATTTGATTGCATTTCATTAAATATCCCAGTATGCAGGAATATTTTTCTTCTGTTGAGATTTTGGAGTCCTGCCAAGCTGCTAAGCATTAGGGATTTATTTTATATCCCTCTTTTAACTTGAAAGGTCTTTTCAGTCTCTGAGGATCTGATTAAAAGAAACTTCTCTTAAAAACCATTTCAATTGTCCCACATTGACCCTTTCTTTGATTGTGAGAGCTTCTGGTTCCTGTTTATTGAAGCAAGAAGTATTTATTGAAACAAACAAAAAAACATACATCTTAGCTAGCTTTCATTTGTGGCTTACGGTTTGTGTGGCTTACGGCTTATTTGTAATGAATTAATTGGGGCGATGGGAGCTTACATATTTATTATGCTTTTTAATGTACTAAAAAGTTGAATGAGAGTTAAAATAGAGCTATTCTACTGTGTGCTATATTGATCCAAATTGTTCAAAACCTATACGGCCATTTGAATAGGAAATTTGAATAATATGACTGCCAAATAAATTCCCCTATATATTACTTCCCTTGGTTCATTATAAGAGTTCATTATAGATGTAAAGGTAGGGATTGTGTGTGCCCACATGAAAAAATGCTTTATTATTAAAATAAAACACTTTTTCTATTGTATTTTTATTTATTTTTTTATTTTATTTTTTATATGTGCAGCAATAGAAAACCTACTCTTAATTGTGAACCAACTTCAATTAAAATGCATCATCTCTATTGTTCAATGCACTATTTTGTTTTTTTGGGTTTTTTTATCTTTATTTATTGAAGACACTGATGAGTACAATACGACCATAAACCGTTTATAATAACCAAGTGAATTGTTTCCTCATTATTATATATTTACAAAAAAACAACCTGGAGGAGGGATTTAGAGACAGGAGCAAAACGGGGTGAAAGCTGAGGTTCTGTACGAATAATAAAATAATATAAATAACTGCTAATTGAGCTCTAATATAGTTCTAAAACATCTAGGAAAAACAGGGTACCTAACATATATTTGGAAAGCATATATCACATAAGATTAAAATTGTGAAGAGGTCCCGGTGACGGTTTATAGAATATCCAAATGAAGAGCTACTCATGTATGACTC
The DNA here is from genome assembly GCF_038048845.1 of Mixophyes fleayi. Classification (NCBI taxonomy): domain Eukaryota; kingdom Metazoa; phylum Chordata; class Amphibia; order Anura; family Limnodynastidae; genus Mixophyes; species Mixophyes fleayi. The sequence continues at coordinate 218,017,958 of NC_134405.1, forward strand.
AGAGAAGTTAGCGCTATTAGTAGACTCCACCTACAACTGCTTTCTCTGGATTACCAGGGGGCCCATATGGCATTAAATTTAGGTTGTTTGTCATGGAGGTAATATTTAATGCTCTCCATGCGTGCAATATCCTAGTTGATGTTTTAAAGAGCAGAGACTGGAGGGGTTCTTGTTGCTTCCAATTTTTGCCTATTTGAGCTTTAGCAGCTGCAAAAATATGCGCTATAAGTTTTGTAGTTGAGGGGGATGGGAGAGCAAAAACGTCCAGGTGTCTTTTAGGTATTGGCCGTATTGAGTTAATCTAGTGTACTCTTCCTGAACTGTATGATACGTGGGCAAATCCAGGATATATGAAGGAAGGTGCCCCTATGGCCACAGTTCCACCAGAATCTCAAATCAGACGACGGGAACATTTTAGTTAGGATGCACTATTGCACTATTTTTTTATATCAATTAAAAATAAGATGTTATTCAAAGACAGCTATTTTCTGCAGCGTAATGTATTCCTTACTGCCAATGTTGGTATCCGCTATGATTCATTTTTATTGTGGGTTTTAGTTCAGCAGTTTTGGAGTTGCTTTTTTAATAAATAAATACATTTATAAATGGTCAATTAGTACTCCCTCCTTTTATATTTAAATTGGTTTTCACTGATCAGATGGATTAAGAATTTGCTTTAAAGCATAGAAGAAGGCTGTACATATAAAGCAATGGGTTCAGTAAATGTTGCAGGGAATGTACAAACTCCTAAATTACTTTCATCTAAAGGTAAACATCCCCTTTTAATTTATATAGTCTGTTATCCACTGATAAAGCTACAAATGTGTTTCCTAGGTCATTTCAACATTTATCATTTGGGAATTGACCTTTAGATACCATTTCATTTTGGCACCAGTGAATTTGTCTCTCTAAAACCCTGATCACTAAACAAGATTCTTAATGACTATGGCTGATAATTTGGATCTCAAATATCAAATATTGTTGCCCAAACAAAATGTTCTGCTTTAAATGCCAGAGCTGAAAAGAACTGCTCTCATGTGGAGCTGATGTTGTTCATTGTAGCCACAACTACTTACTGGTTTTCCATCCAAGTTATTAGCCATTTTGTGCTTTGTAAAATATTCTCTGAGACGCAGTGCAAAATCAGCTTTGGTCCCATTATGTGCTTTCATTTGCATAACTTAGATCTCACCCAAAGCACATAGGTTTGTGAAGTAAGATGTTGACATTAGCAGACGAGCAGGAGTTTGATAGAGTATGGCAGGAGTTGAAGAGAGAGTGTTCCTTGCAAAATACAGAGTAGGCACATCAGTGTTTTTAATTTTGCAGAGCAAGTTAAAAACAAGATCTCATGTTTTGTAGCATGATTATTAAAATGAGATAAAGGTCTAGAGAGGGTTCATTTTTATTGTTCCCTGCTGTGTAAGATTGTTATTTAATTATAAATGAGGCTCAACCACACAGTATTTTATTTAATGAAACCTGTATAGTACCTGTGGGGAAGGACAGATGCACAGAAACCTCTTACCTTTGTCAGGACTGGTCCACCTACCATTCGTACCCACTCCTCAGCACTTTTCCTCACACCACTTCAGTCTAGGGAAGATACCACAACAAATTATGGAAGTGCAGTAATGCAGTGGAAGGAAGGGGGTGTATGAGGTTATGGCCAGAAGTACCCTACACTCTACTCCTAAAGCAGATATCTCAATTTGGGCTGGGCCTGGTCGCGGAACTACAGATATTCGGGACAGGGAATATCCCAACCGAATATCCTACTCATTGATATACCGATGAGGGCCCCACCAAGAGAGAGTCAAAACCAAAAAATGATACTCGCCAAATAATCGCCACCTTCTCTTGATGGCCGTTTGCACTCCTAGGATTGGTACCTAGAAAAAAGGGGCGACACAAGACAGCCCACCCTCAGAGCTTTCGACTGGGTTAATATGTACCTCAAACACTTGTGCAGGCAACTATACTCCTAGCATTTGGTGTAGTGTACTGCCCTAACTCAATCCCCAAAGTTCAGACACCAATCACAGAATACGAACAACAGGGAATAACTGATACCAAACAACTACCTTTAATTGGGGCCTGACTTATATAAGAACTATAAGGAAAAATACTACAAAGAAATACACAAAGGTGTAAAGTGGCCACCACACAATGGCCACCTGAATTTAATGATACAAATGGGACAGACTGGGCACGGTCTAAGAATACAGGCGTAACTTCTAACTGTGCCCACAGACTACTCCTGAAATTAAATGTGCTAACCCTGAAGTTACTTGAGGGCGACAGTCTAATCCTATAGTTTAACTGGAGCCCACAGGCTAGTCCTGTAAATTATGTATGCGCCCAAGGAGAAAAACAAATGAACCTTCAATCGCCTAAATACCCAGGACCTTGTGACTCTACTGCTGCCCGGGCCTAGTGCCCAGAGCCGTAACCTAGAATTCTAGTGCCCTGGGCGAGAAAGACAAATGCCGCCCCCCTGGCCCTCAATTTTAACCAAATTAACCTAAAATATTCCTAAATTGCGCCCCCTTTCAGCGTTGCGCCCTGGGCGGTCGCCCCTGTCGCACAGCCCTAGTTACGGCCCTGCTAGTGCCCAATGTGTGTCACGTGCCTTGTGCCAAACCAGTCTAGCAGGGGTATGTGAGCCATACTTAACTGATCTGCGCAGGAAACCCACCTTCCCAGTGTCTCCATCTCTTATCGCTTCTTCCCCTCCTTAGGTGCTTCTCTTTCCTCTGTTTCCTTCCTTCTTCTGCTGCTGCTTCTTCCGGCATCTTCTTTCTTGATCCTGACTGCTTTTTACTTGACCTCTGCATCATTCCTCCAGAGCCCCATCCCAGTGTGTCTCCGACGTTCCACTGAACTCCTGCCGCACAGGATGGCTATATAATAGAGTTGCATGGGCATGTAACGGTGACGCGGGGAGGACTGATTGGCTCACCGAGGCGCTAAAATTCAAATGGTCGAGGTTAGCTCTCATTGGCTCACCATCCCAGCCACTGATTGGCTAGCAGCAAATCGTTTCAGATTCGCTGTCGCCAGCGTCGAGGGACCCTTGAACAAATAAGAACTTACCGGATCTCTGAATGGGTGAGTTTTCTTTTCTTCACCCTCTTCATGGGCTCTGGGGGGCACCAGCTCACACTTGTAGTATTAAAATTGTTAAATAGTGAACAGCAAGCACCTTGAAGAGCACTGGGAAGACGCTTTACGTGTATCTGTGCACAACCAAGGCATTGTGAGGGGTGCATTGAGTGGCTTCATAAATGCGTTGTTGCATGCACTCTTTGCTATATGAATAAAGACAGTTGGAAATAAACTTTAAAATTTAGAAGTATGGGTTCAGGGGGACAGTTACTAGTTAAAGAATAACCTGTAATTACAACAGGTAAACACTGTAATATACTAAGAGCAAACAACATAAAACTGTCAAAAAATTCCGAGTTGAGTTTTAAGTTTAGTTTAAAAATGTGGTTTCCAAATCATCAAATTTATACTTCTACTTTATATGAAATTTACAAGTGGGATAAAGCTGCACTATCGGGTCTTATAAATAAGGTGAAAATTCATAGTGTTTGCATTAATCCATTTGTATATGCTGTGGATAAGGTAATTATGGAGTTCCATTAATTGGCATATAGGTTTGAAATTTTTGTCTATTTGAAATTTAATATAACTGAGGAAAATAAACTTAAATTATATATAACCCCAAAACAGAACATTACATTTTATGTGTTTATATAAAGTATTGTGCTGCTGCCACTTAATTATAATGTTAATTGTATTCAATTAGGATTTAAGCCCTGTAGGTTAATCAGTAAGTAAAATATATTTAGTGTACACAGGGTGATGATTTAGCTGTGCTATGATAATGCTACACTTCATTTTCTACTAGTGCTTTGTTCAGATGTACAGTGAGTGTCCCCAGAGCTCCATTAAAACATCTCCATCTACCTGTTTTATTCTTCACATATCTTTCAATGCTTTTGTAGAACAAAGAATTTTTGATTGAGGCAGAATGAATTGTACTCAAGGACGAACAAATCATACCAATAACCTCCAAAGAGGACTACAGTGGTTCAATGTTAGCTGAAGGTTATATAATATATGTGCTTTTTTAGTGTCTGCCACTTGTATGTCATGCTATAATACAATTTTTTTTGTTTTACTTTGCAGCTCTATGTTAGTAAACAAAAGTCAAATATTTATGGTATTAGAAAAATGAAGATAAGCTTATGATCTACACTGGGTATGTGAGGGAGTCTTAACATTGTACAAATTTAGCTATGAGTAAACTCTAAATCTGCAGTGTTAAAGTAGAAATTGACAGTTTACCTGACACAGAAGGGATCTTTCTCTATTGGTGTTGCAATCCCCATTCCTAGGAAGGCATTTTTATTGTGTAGCCATAGTTACGTTGTAGATTGCTGATCACAGTGGACATTTTGCTGCAAGTAATGGTTTGATATCAGACTTACAGGTTGTCTGTAGTTTTTTTGATTCAGTTCATCCTACACATGATTTAGGGTCTTTAAGAATCATTTACGTAAGTGCAAACCAGCGCAAAAACACTTTTTTATGACATCACATGCAGAAATGCACACCGTTTTACAAAGGAGAGCATGGATTTGGTGTCCAAAGATAGCATCTGTGGAGGTGCAGAAGTTTGTGCTGTCAGATTGGAGGAGTTGAATGAATAGGCAGTTACTTTTTTAGTACTCATTAAGTGCATGCGTGTACCTGCTTTTACACCAACATGCAAAAACAGGACTTAGGTTTTTTTACAAGATTAAATTATAGAAATTGATGGAGAAGGCAGGTTTAGGAAAGAGTTCGAGTTCCTTGCTCTGCGGGAGCACAATTTATTTATTTTTTTTCTACTCACAAAAGGACTTCTTATTTCACCTCCTCTGAGATGCTGGAGATCAGGACTTGTCTCTACTTTACCTGGAATGTATTTGCACCAGGGGCAGGCTGGGCTAGGGGGCAGGGGGGCATCTGCGCCTTGGGCCAGACCAATAGTGGGCTACCTTTGGCTGGATCACTGGGCCATCTGTATTTTTTTTTTTCTTTAAAATGTTCCTAATAGGCTGCTGAGTCACGACTTGCTCCCTGGCTAAAATTTGCCAGCTCTCCACTGATTTGCTATTATCTAAGTCTCTCTCTAATTATATTCTGTGGCCGCCTTGGTTAGCTACAGATCCGTTTTGTGCACAGACTGTACAAGGACGACTTAAAAGCACCCCTCCTTGTTGTGGAGGGGGGGGGGAGTTAGAACGCCGACGGATACTCAGCATAATGCAGGAAGGAGATCACCATTGTTGTACACACAAGCTGTGCAAGAGACTGAATTGTTTTATTCCAGGTATCTTAGTAAGATCAATGGTCCTGCGTGTCCCGGTTCGAATTACCTTCCCATATTACACATCATATGCGGCCATCATGCTAATGTGACATTAGACTTTGTTGA